>NW_018127980.1:739327-793660 GCF_001952655.1 Monopterus albus
CATGTCCTTAACAGTCTGAGGTCAGAGCCAGCAAACACATCCAACAGAGGTGATCCAAAATACGTAGTCCAGAGGGAAGTCCGATATCATACACTGTGGCAGTCTGAGACAAGAGGGCAAAGCAGAAACGAATATACCAAGGTAACAGTCCGGGTCAGAAACACAAGATACAAAACCGAAGGAAAGCTGGAGAGTCAGAGCTGCGGTCTAGAACAATCTGGCAGCGCCGTTGTGGGAGGACGCTGCCTAAATAGAGGTATAAACAATAAGGAGCAGGCGAAACTAATGCGAGTGATGAAGAACGTAAAAAGACCGAAACTAAGGTGAAAACAAAAACAGGAAGCAACGTCAAAATAAAAGCTGGACCGAATCATGACACATAGCCTGTTAATAGAGAGAGGTTAATCAGATCTAGTATGGATGTGTTGATTAGGGGCAAGCCGTCTTTGAGCAGCCTGGTCGGGATGGGGTCCAGGAGACATGTTGATGATTTAGATGAAGCAATTGTTGAGGTCAACTCAGAGAGATCTATAGGGGAGAAGTAGTCCAAGTATAAATGAGGTCTTACAGATGTTTCTAAAGCCATTGTAGTAGATGGCACATCTGCGAGAGCTGTGGGAGTGGTCCGACCAATATTTTCTCTAGCAGAGGGGAGAAGGTTTGACTGACTACAATAATAAAAGCCAGGCTCTTTGGGATGACAGGCTTTGTTATAAGCTTAAGATTTTGTGTCTAGAAGTAGCGCCAAAGATGGGAAAAGAGAGGGATTGTGTGATTAAATGAACAGGGCTTTAAAGTCAATTGCTACTTCAGTGCAATGGTTTGTGATCCTCACAACCTTAGGGCTTTGAGTCACTACACTGAGTCAGATGGATGGTGAGTGAATGAATATCTGAGCAAGAAGTTCTCTTTTATTAAATTTTTCCCCTCATACATATATATTGCTGGAGTATTATTGGTACTCCAGTAGAAAGGTCTCAATTATTGTTTTTTTAACCTTAAAAAAAGCTAATATCTTAAAAAATGTTTTCATCTTCGCTGCTTCATTACTGCTATTCATACCATTTCTGAATAATGCTCCCTCTAAATGCAACAATAGCATTCAAACAAAGAATGAAAAGTGTAAAAATGACTTGCACCCAAGAATTTAGGACTCCAGTAAAGGCTGCAGCTGCAATAACAGAAATTCTTCATCAACAGACTTCGTTATCACAGGTCACTTTGGTTTTATGAGGCACTGTTGAGCCCAAGACAGAAAATATTATCAGGATCAATTGTACCATTAATGGTGCAAAAGAAAATTAAATAAAATGGCAAGAAGGTACAGTGTAACTTTTAGTAACATACTGTTGGCAATTTGATTTTGTTTTTTAAGATAAACTGTGAAGTGTTATCTTCTACCTCTTAAGCTAAATAAACAATTTAAAATCCTACTAAATCAACTGAAAAGTGCACTATCACAAAGCTGAAATTAGGGCTGTTGTTTTTTAGTGTATGAACAGTTGACATGTTAATACCAGATTTTCACATGACAGCGATAATATAGCTTTTTGGGGTAGTGACTTTTTCCAGCCAAAACGAAACAGGACAAGGGGGAGCCTAAGGCCATCTGAGCTGTGCTGGATGAGTTAGGCTAACCATGTATGCTTTATTCAGTAACAGAGCTCCCAGGCTGGGCTCAGGATTGTGGATTAAGATCCTATCCATGGGGAACTGGTCAAAGACACAGAGCAGAGAAAACAAAACTAAGCCATGTTTAACACTTACACTAACCCAAATAACTGATACTGTTTTTGTTTTGAACATCAAATAAACCTTACGAGTTTACACCAGGCTAATCACACACAGCCTCATCAAACTAGACTAAAAACTGAACCTTGGTTGGCAGTTAGTTCTGACTGACCAGTTACAGTAGCATGGCAGGGAAACTTCATACAGATCAATCCCTGGCCTTTTCTGGGCTGAGAAATGAAAATCATGGAGGGTTTCCCCAAAATGTAAAATGGATCAGTGCCCTCGCCACATGAGGAGATGGAAATTAAAGCCCTGAAAAACAGGGACATGCTTCCTGCCTAAGGCAAAGATGTGTAGCACATGTGTGGTGTGGGCTACATAATATCAAATGTCTAAGGTTTGTCCTTGCATGTATTTGAACCCTGAACTGTTTGCATGATTGTATTTTTGCCAAAGACAAAGTTTGGCACTCTGACCAGTGAGGGTTTATGACATTTATGAATTTACAGAAATGGATATTGTAATTTCCACAGTACAGTCAAGGTGAGACACATCATTTGGCAGAGGGCCCATCCCACTCATCATCAGTGCACTAGCATATGTGCCACCAAAAAAAATTATTGCTGCTATACAGCCCGTTTTTGCAAAATGAGCTTTTGTTTGAAATGCATCCCACATCAACATCTAATTATAATGTTTCATCAGTTTTGGCTCCTTATCAAATCATAATAATGTTGACCATAAAACAGTTTTTGTTGCACTTGAAATCCATAACAAAACTTTCCATCAGCATTTGGCTCAGTCTAACTTAACATATTTTCCTACATATGGAGCCTAACAATTAATGTGTTTTTACAGTAAGCAGCTACAATGTGACAGAAATCTAAAACAACACAGAGACAATATTAGCTTCTGATGCTCAACGAATGTGACTCATAGCCTGAATAAACCCAGAAGGATCATTCCATGTGGTTCAAATAAATGGGGGGAGTTCCACTGCAGACAGTCAAGAAATAAAACTCGGTGTCTATGCTGAGTGATGAGTAATCTATAATCTAGTTGTCTATGTACAATAAGTACATGGTCAGTGTCCTTTATAGGTTCTAGGACTCCTGTGTATGTTTGTACATGCGTGTCGATCAAAGCTCACAAAAGGCTGGGGGTTAAAAAAAATAGGCAGGCCATAAATCCCGTGCTCATAAATCTAATCCCCCAACAATGAAAAATGCTTGATGAAGATGTCACTAAAACCTAGATAGAGTGTGCATCAGTGCAGTGGTGAGGAGCGGCCATTGTGCCAAGGCGGAGAGATGGGGATGAAGAGGAAGAGCTGATTCGGGTTTATCCTTGACGAATCCTTAGCCTTATGAGAACCTATGTTACACAGAAACCCCTCTGTGATGTACTTACAGGAAAATCTGTGGTCAGATAGAGAAAATTGGTTTTCCTGAAGCCCGGTGAATTTCACTCAGGTAGCGGCTGACATGTAAATATGTGAATGCATGACACACGTTCTATGTTAGAGATTCATGGGTGTGTGCATGTTTTTAGTAACCTGTTACAGCTAGCAATTTTCTGCATGAGCACATTTTTGTAACTTCTTGAAAGCAAGTGCTGTGAATATTTATGTGTCTACTGGCTTGATGGAAGCATGATTGAGGGCCCCTAATGGAAAGCATGTGGAAATGAGGTGTGTGTCATCCACTGGCAGCCACACCTCAGAAGGAAGTCAATCCTTCATGGGATTAGCTCCCCTCACTTTTCTGCTAAGCCTGCCGCTACTGAGAGCCACTTCTACTAATGAAACATTCCCTCTGTGTCATCAGTATTGAGCAGCACCTCAAACTGGGATAAGATGCCCTGCTGCTGCTTGGTTTACCCCTCTGAATTATAGGATAGAGTATAAAATTAAAGTGATGCTTGTGCAAAACAAGGACAGTTTATTAGAAAGGCATTATAGCTCACAGAATGCAGCTGTGAGATAAAGGAATGATTGTGCCAATGTAAAAATCGATGGATTTTATAACAAGCGGTCGTAACGTACAGTATGCGTTCATGAGCAGAAGCAGGGCAATGAGTTGGCTCTCACACACACAGTAGATAAACTGTCTTACTAAACATATTTGTGAGTAGCATGGCGTAAGCAGGTGGTCAGGGCTGTCCTATTGCCACTGAATACATCACAGAACCCCTGGCTGTAGACTCTAGTCTTTAGAAAAATAATAATAAAAAATTGGGGTTATTCAGTATCAAGTTTTGTTACCTGAAAGTCTGGGTTGGGGTTGGGGTAGGGCAGCCAGGCCGAACGCGAGTTCTCCTGATACTTGAAAGGCCCGTTGAAAACTTGTGATATGGCACTGAGGTTGAAGGCACACACCGCAGATGCAGCAATGCTGTTTCTGATTGTCAGGAACAGGAAAAAAAGGAAGAGAGATACAGCAAAATGGGAAGGGAGGATGAGGGAATGATGGATGACAAAAGGAGAAATAGAGAATTACTGGAAGAATAAATTTAGAAAAGAATGCCAGCACTAGCAAAGTATTCTGTTCTGATTTTGTTGGCATTTGTAAAGCAGACCTCTGAATGTTTGGATTGCTTTCATTAAACAATACAATCAAACACTAGGCAGACAGACACCAAAGAGAAAGGGTAAGTGATTGTCATTATCTGATTACAAATGCAGCTATAGGATGCAATTAAGCTGTTTGGTGTGTCTGATTAACTGTACAGATGTGAAGCGTGAAATACAGCTTTGACTTTTAAAGCTGTCAGTTTCAACAAGTGCCGTCTCCTCCCTCCAGAGAGAAAGTAAAGAATGAGAGTATTAACTCTCAACTCAAACTGTGAGACTTGGTCAATGTGAATTATAATCAAATGGGGCTGTTCATTAAAGTCTGTGTCTGCAGGGAGAAATGTCTCCAATACTTTTCAGAAGTCTTCCAGCAATGTAAATGCAACGAGTGTAAAGAATCGATCACTCAGCATTTAATAATGGACTGTGCATGTACATGCATGTGTTTGTGTTGTATGAAGAAGCAAAAAAAATGGAGAGATTAAAAGACAAAAGGACCGTGATGTTTGTAAAAACTAAAAATAGTAGTTTTCATCCATGAACACATCCTGTCTCTTACTGTACAGTATTTAGACCTTTAATTTAGTACTTTGTAGAAGGCCCTCTGGCAGCAATTATTGAATCTGAATCTTCTGGGGTTCATCTCTACAAGCTCTGCACACCTCGGTTTGGGCAGTGTACCTATTCTCCCTGGCAGGTCCTCTCAAGCTCCTTCAGATTGCATGGCAGCATCTTTGAACTGCCATCTTCAAATCTCTCCACAGATGTATTATGATGCCTAATGGGCCTTTCACACATTCAGCTCGGTGCCGTCATTCCGCTGCCACCGGGAACTGTCCCGTACCCAGGCCAGCTGGACGGCTGTCGGCCCAGGCTGCCTGGCCACAGTATACGTCTGTGTTGCCATTGCACAGCCTGAGTGTTATTCTTGCAGTGTATGTCATGGTGCCTCTTTGGCGTGACCAGAATGGACGTCAGCAGTAGGCACGCAGCACAGCAAACAGGGACTCGACAAACATAACTGTCATATTGGCTTCCTTTTATTTATTCATAATGTGCCACCGTCTCCTTCCTCTTTATTCTTTTTTTCTTAAAGATGGTGAGTCTCTTTCTTAGGCTTCCTGTTGCTCAAGTTTTCTCTCTGCCAGTCAGAATGTATTGACATAAACAGAAGGGTTGGGGGGCAGAGTAGTGCATTCTGGGACCTGCACCTAAGCAGGGCTAGGGATTACATGTTTCAGACCGGTTCAACCTGATAGCGATCCGTTTCTGAGGGAACACACAAACCCCAGTACAGTCTGGTTCCCAGTGGTAGTAGAATGACGGCATTAGAATGACCATTCTTGGTCATTTCCCCAAACAAGACTCTTCTTGCCCAGACATTGTTTGGTCAGAAATTGTAGGAAGAGTATTGATGGCTTCAAGCTTCTATTTCACAATTATTGTGGCCACTGTGCTCTTGGGGGCACTCAAAGCTTAGAAATGGTTTTACACCTTTGCCCTCTTCTACACCTCAACCCAACAGAGGTTACGTCAGAGGTCTGCAGGGAATTCTTGGACTTCATGGCTTGGTTTTCCTCCAAACATGCAGTGTGAATTGTGGTATCTTTTATACACAGGTGTGTGCTTTTCTAAACTATGTTCAATCAATTCAGCTTGTCACAGGTGGATTCCAGTTAAGTTCTAGACACAACTCAAAAAAAAAAGCATCTGTCCACAATGTGGAGAGCCAGAGAAAAGGGTCTGGATATTTTTGTAAATGAAACATTTCAGGTTTTAATTTTCTGTACATTTGCAAAAGGTCACGTCAAGTTAATGTGGAAGCAGTCGTGGTGTGCGATGCCAAGTAGAATGTAAATTCAAACTGTAAATTATACATGAAGCTATTTCATTAACACTACAAAGAATAAAACAAAAATCTGGTTGGTACATTTCATCTGATATCAATGCACTGCGATTTGCATCTCAATTTAGTTCATCCCTCACAGTGCAAATTATACAGACAATCAAACATACAAACAAAACTGGAGCGATGGTGGAAAATTACATTAAAGCATAAACTTTTACAAATTTGAATCAAACACTTCGATAACTGGCTTAATCTGATTCTTTTCAAAGACTGGATGCCCTTCAAAGAACTTGTGTGCACAGCATAAAAAATGTAATAAAGTAAAGAGTGAAGCAAAACAGAACGATTTGCACAACAATATGCAAAGAAATCACTAGAACATCACAGCAATCTGTCAAAGAAACTATAGCAAAGGTGGCTTGGGCATCTCATTAGGATACCTCCTGGGCACCTTCAACTTAAGGATTTTCAGAAATGCCCAACTGGCAGGCAACCCTGCAACAGTCTGGAGAGATTATAGATCTCATCTGGCCTGGAAACACCTTGACAGGCCCCAGGAGGAGCTGGGAAACACTGCTGAGGAGAGGTATATCTGGAATACCTGGCCCAACCAGTTCCCACTGGATGGATGTTTTAAAAACAAATCTAACTTCTGTCTTCAGTGTTCAAATATTTAAGCAGCAGCCAAACGGTGTTGTGTTTAAAAAGATAAAGCACTAAAACCATACTCTTATTATACTTAAAACTGGGACTAACTAGGTCTACACTGCTTAGAATTAGCTTTGGCTTCGTTCTAAAATATACAGTATGTAGCCATGAACTACTTACTTAAGACTACTTTACAGGGTTTTTGTTTTTACAAGAAGCCAGTTTATAGAGTTTTAACTTAATTATCACTTGAGGGTGACAGTTTACAAGGGTTTTATAATAAAGTGGTGTGGTCTGAAGTAAAGATGTTTGGCTAGTCCTATAAGGAAAAGTTTCTTTGTCCTCTGATGTAAAGTACTACAAGTCTGTGACTTGCTCACCTAAGAGGCTGTAGCTGCTGTCCTTCATCTCTGTCTGACATCAGTGACAAAATATAAAAAAAATGACTAAGAATCTTAAACGGTACATTTACCATAATTATTAAACTGATGGGAAGATGGGAAAGGAGGTGTAGCAACTGTACCTTTGGGTTTAGTCAGGTATGGTTGCAATTATTCTGGCTGAACAAAATCATACATTTTGCAAGTATGAAGGAAGTAAGGTATTTGCTATCAATGAACTTTGGAACAAAATCTCATATTACTCACACATTGGTAGTAAAAATGCCATAAAGCAGCTCCAGCTCAGGAAGGTAAAATGTTCCTTGCAGCTCGTTGTAGTTGAAGGGGATTTCTCCTGGCCTGGAACAGTTCAGCCTGGCCTTCATGAAGGTGGTCCATGTGTCCTCCAGGAGGAAGCGGCCACCAATGTCATTCTTACAGACACGCCCTGCGCGGGAAAACACCAGCCGGCCGCAGTCATGCTCTACTGCATTTTCCCGGAAGAAGAAGTAGGTGAAGTTGCCAATGTCGTAAGAAGAGACGAAGTTTGGTTCTGTTGAAAGGGACAAAGTATGTCAGAAAGAGAATGGAGATATACAAAGAAATATTGAAGAGAGCCAAGAGAGGGATGAAGAGGAGAGACATGATGAGGAAATACCAGTAGAAAAATATTTGAGGCTGTGGGAGTAAGTGTGAGACAGAATGGGTATGTGCTATGACTGATTGACTCCGAGTACGTGTGAGCATGTGGCCTACACAACAGCAGGAGATCAGGATTAATAACTACCGGCCATGTTATTAATGCCATTGTCTTGTAATAAGAAAACTAATTTTTCACTCAACAAACCTAAAGGTTCACATGAGAAATGACCAAAACAGGTGCAAAGCAATAACTCTCGCCCTATCTGAAACACGCAACCTCTCTCCACGTCACGGTTAAAGTGTTCATCTTTATGTATGACATTATTGAATCTAAACCGCACACTTTATCCCCACTGACAGTGATTCAATTCACCTTTAAATGAAATTGTTTTCCCCCCTCCTCCTTTCAACCCTCTTCTCTTCTGCACCTATGGAGGGCGATGCAGGGGGAGACAGAGGGAAAAAATCAATTCCCCATAAAATTTGTTATTAAACCTTTTCCCAGAAGGTTTCTGCAAAACAATGAACGTGGTGGTTTTTAATCTATTTTTTCATTTTAACTTAAATATGAATCAGATAAAAGTCACTTGCTGACAAGATACTGATTGACCTGCTCCATATGCTGGACACCTTAAGCTGTCTGTAGTTCTCCATTCTGCTCTGAGGTGGTTAGCGCTTCTGTGGATCTGAGCTTTCAGGGAAAAAGACATTGATTTCTGGAGAACTCACAATTTTGTGCTCCTTCAAGAAAAGGTGAGATAAATGTAAAGAGTTTCTTTAGAAATAATTGCTTTTACTGATAAAAGGCAACAGAACAATTATGGAATAATTAAGAAAAGTGAATCATTTTTCAGCATTTGCTACATTACTTTGTGCAACACAGTGATGATTTAAGAAATACAACCCTTCAACCAAGACAGACATATTCCAACTCCCATGTTAAATAAGTATGTGCCTATCTGCCAAGTAACCTTGAGTAAAATACTGGATCCCCACAAGCTGCAATGCTGATTAACAGCTGCAAAGAGGGAAAGAAAAAAGACAATTTTCTCCTTCTTTGTGTTTCTCTCTATGTAAAATGCCTATTTGTTTTTATGAAAACATTTTTACAGCCCATATTTACATTACATGTGTAACATTACATCAGTATCCATCTGGACCCCAAACTTTGGCATGGCCATACCGTTGAGCCACTTGGAGTTGTACTGGGCAGTGCGCAGCGGTGGCAGGCCGCCCAGGCTGCGGTAGATGGCGGGGTCTCGCCCAGAGAAGTCCATGGCCGTGGCAGCATAAAGCTCCCCGCTGGAGGTGATGAGGGCAGTGGAATTGTGGAGTGGGTTATAAGGACACCGAGCCATCCCGCTGATCTGATCATGGATCTCTGTCAGATTAGTCAGCTGAAACATAGATAGAGACAAAGATGAGGAAGGGGCTGAAAATGCAGTGCGAGGAGAAAATAGGTGCTGACAAGACCCAGACATTGCCTAGATACTATGAAAACAAAATTACTTTCTGCAACTGGAGTATCTTTTGAGTCAAGAAACTAAAATAATAAGAAGCCATGGACATAAGTTGCTATTTTCTGGTTTCTAAATAATGATCATTGTAGAGAAACCTGCATAACAATATAGGACACTGTATCAAAGGGCAGCATTAAAATGCAAAAAGGGGAAGTATGTTAATGTTTTGTTTGTTCCTGCCAAAATGCAAATGGTGCAGGATAAAAACGATACTTCATCTCATTATGCAGTGAAACACACACACACAGACATACATGAGCAAACCTTCAGGAGCAGGTAACAATCAGAGACACATTTAGAATCATTAACAATGTAATTCACAAAAACCAGAGCAGCTGCCCCAGTGTTAAGAAACCACCTGTTAAGAAAATTCATAAAACAGCTTTCTTAAATCAAGTTGATCCTTACTGCAGTGTTTCTTTGGTTTGGCTTCTGGTGTCTGTGCAGGACAACCAGCTGTTAGTCTGGGTATAACATTATTATACCACATCTTTGAGAAACCTCTCTGGGTTTAACAAAGGCTTGATGCAGCTTTCCCTTCCCCTCTTCCCTCTTCCTTCCTTTGCCTTTGAATATGAAGCCAACTCCAACTCCCTGCTTTTTAAAGATACTTTGCAGTATTACCTTAGATGAACCCTGACACACTGTACTGGTTTCTACAGAAAAACAACAACAACAACAACAACGACAAAAAACAAACAAACAAACAAAAAAAAAACAGGTCATAGCTCAGTGACTCAGCCTTGAATGCCAAAAAGGAGTCATACATTTTATAAATGCAAGATGTAATTATATTTCATGGTGCAAAAGTAAAAATAATAGACAGGGATTAACTCATGATTTGTGCTTTCATCCTAGTTCTGTGGGTAAATGCATGATACAAAGTAAAAAGACTGCACTGATCTCAGGTTTTTAAATCTACAAGAGATAATTACAGTAAATCCATTTGCAAATATTTTTCAATCAGCCAGGTTCTACATTTTTAACTCCTTGCTGTCTGAAGGCCACCTCAAGTGACAGCAAAAGACTCAGCCTGGAAGAATCCGAGCTCAGTGCTCCCTCTCTCCTTGCACATTTTCACTAACTGAATAATCTGTGGGCAGCTCTTCCACACAGGAGGCCAGACTCCATTCAGGACATGTGTTGGGAGAAACAAGCCAATTTCCTGAAACCGGTCAATTTGGATCAAGGGTTCTGTTAGTTCCTGCAGCCTTTGCTACACCCAAATCACAACAAAACAGAGGAACCCTGTCTAAGTTCTGCTGGCCTGAAATGAAAGCTTGGTATTGACTGGACAGGAATACACATTTTAAGGTCAACTGGGTTATTTAGAAAAACAAGAGGAGGAGTGATAACCAGGCAGGCTGGAGTAAAGCCATTGCATTTTGAGGAAGTAGACTGAAAGTTGTCTCTATGGTAGACCCAGCAGCTGTGTGAGCAGCACACTGAAGTGACACTGAATGCCTGTGATAGAGAATTTTGGGAAAGCAACAGCTCCCAGTTTAGACAGCCTGCTCAGAGAGCCAGCTGGGCGCTACTGTATATGTGGTGCTACTGAAACACTACTGTGGCTGTTGATTTTTTTTAAGAGACACACCATGACAAGAAATTTAGCCATGAGATCTGTTAGTGGATTATCAATGATACTGCACTGTGGACAGCAAACACGTGAATGTGAGCATAGTGTCATACTCAACTTCTTCTCCTTGATCTTACTGTAATCTTCATGGTGAACATAATTTATCAATCTCAAATTCTCAAATATAACCTTTACTAGCAAACAGCCCCATTACAAAACTCGACAAGTGGCAACAGCCAGATTTCTATTCCAGTATAGTGCATTGACAACAGGTGCCAATCAGGAGTTGACTAATCTGATAATTTATTTTCTCAGTTTATTTCTATTGCATTTTGATTTTGTTACTCCAGCTTTCACACCTCACCCTAGTATAAAACCTTTTGCAACATTTGAATATGCAGCATTTTGTCTTTTTGCATTTTACTTATTTAATGAATGCCTCTATGTACTGTATGTTTTATGCAAGTGCTGTATGTGCATGTAATCTTACTTTTACTTTTATTAGATTGACATAATTACATGAAATTGTTTAAACATAACTAAACAGAATTCAGATAGTCACAAGTTCCTCTATCACTGACTGACAATGAATAACAAGCTGATAAAAAGAGTGAAAGGTGTCTGGTTCTATGTTTTATGTAAAGACATCCGCCTTATTGAGAATTCTGAGAATGACTTTTATTACAACTTGGGTCCCTTTCCAAAAAACGTCTCCTATCACCATGATCACTAGCATTATCTGTAGCAACATGGCTTCATGTCAGCAAAATGAACAACTGTTTAATCTATAACCTCCGAGCACATCTTAAACTAATAGAATATTTGGCTCCCTCTTTGTTCATCCATCACTGCTGATAGTAAATCTGTCCAAGCAGAATTCAATTGCTGTTGCTGTGCCCAACCGGTGTTTCACATTAATGGACGTTCAGTGGGTAAATATGACAGGGTCTGATGAAATACTGGTATAATAATGTCGTGACATTTCAACGATATGTATTTTCACAGCAGTAAACAGTCATTATGAGCCAATGACCTTTGGATGCAGTGCGGTTGGACAAAAACAAATGCCATCATAATAGTAAACTCCTGTCTGCTTCTTGTCTGAAATCCCCAAACCCCACAGTGCAGGACACATATCTGATATGGCCCAGTCACCACTCTAAGGTAAGCGCAATATTCTGACATTTAAATGTTAGTCCATACTTAACATCAGTGGGCACTTGTCATCAATAACGCTGGGTAAAAGGGTTTCTTTTCTGACACTTCAGTTACAGAGAAACATGGTTATTAACTCTGTGCACCTTTGTTCTACACAGGTGGGTAATACATAAAAAAGTCTTGGTGCCACTGTGTCAAGAGCCTGCTGAAACACAATAGCAATGTACAATGAAGGGACTGACTAAACATCCCTTTAAAACATGGGCTTAAGAGCTACAAGGAATTTGTAGAACCATGAGGAGTGAAAACATGAAACTTCACAAAGATTAAATATAAAAGAAAATAAAAGGAAACATGATTTGATACAAAGACTAGAAGCAAAACAGTGGCAATGACTCATATAGAATAGAAAAGCAGCACAGATCAGATAAGGAGAGCAACACAATGATTATGGAGAGTAATGAGCTTGAGGCATTTTTATTGTAATGTTTAACAAGTCTGAGGTAACAAACTCTTAACCAAGTGTTAATAAGATGCATCTAATAATTACTGTATACCTAACTGCACACCAGGAGGCACAAATACGAGTTTAGAGTAATATCAAGATCATGGCTCTATCATGCCTTGATTAACTCTGTTGACCAACCTTGATCTTCACTTCTGACAATTCATTCAGTAACACTCCTGTAATATTGTGACTTACCCAGCATAAAATACCACTTTTATTTAATGATAGTGACATAGAGGTGTTCATGTTTTGATTTTCAATAAACATTGACTAACATGCTGTATGTGATTCATGTTACAGAAAAAGAAAAAACCTGCTGTCAGTTTAAAGTATGAACTACATCAATGGGAAGACTTTTCTAAAAGGGGCTGCCACAAAAGGTTTATATAACAAGCAAAGACAGTCAAAGGTGTTAGAAATGCTAGTATTCTATAGCTTTGCTAGTGTTTCTAGTTTTACTGTAAAAAAGTGCAAAACACCACTGAAAAATCTGTGAAACCCTCAAAGGGAAAATTAATGTCCAGTTTTCCAGATCCATCTTCTCGTGAGGAGCTGGAGAACATTGCTGGGGAGAGAGACATCTGGACAGTACTACTGAATTTGCTGCCCCCATGACCCGACCTCAGATAAGGGATTCATAATGGATGAATGTATGGAATGTTGGTTGGATGAATGAAATTCTTTATTCTGAGTCCTGTGATAGACTGGTGACCTGTCCAGGGTGTACCCTCCTTCTCGGCCAATGTGAGATTAGCTCCAGACCCCTATGACATTCTACAGGATGAGTGCTTACAGATAATGGATGGATGATTTCTTTATTCTGTCACTTCTCTTTAGTTTAAAGAAAAACCCAGACACACATCAACTCTGTTTAAACTGGAAAAACATCAGATAATGAAGAGAAAAGAGCAAAGTGTAGAATGACAATATATAAATTTCAAATATCAGTTCAAACTGAAATACATCATTTGCGACAACGATAAAGTGACAACATGGCGGTTTAAATAACATTCAGGGCTGCTATATTTTTACTTTTGCTGGAAATGAAAATGAAGCCACAGCTTTTAATGGTGCTGGACAGCTGAGTAGAAACTATAAACCTGTGTGTAACAACTCACCTGTTTACTGTGCAGAAAAGCATTTAGGTCAGAAGGCTATTGCAAGATCAAAATACCACATCAGAATGATTAAAGAATTAACGCTGCTGTGCCACATGTGTAAACTGCAGAGGCACATGTATCAGTTCCTCTGTTGTGATGGTCAGAACTATCTAATAAAGTCAAAGAAAAAGACTTACATTTTACATTTTTTAGTCAGTATGAGGCAGTCTGAAAGATATTTCAAGGTTAATAAAGTTAGCAATGCTGCGATGCTGAAGGAGACAGAGCTGAGTTCTGCCTCCTGATGTTCAAATGGCAGCCAAATCGTTTCAAAGAGAGCGAGCACCATGTCTTTGGCTTTGTTGTTATAGGGGAGATATTCTAAACTGTTTCTCGGTTATATGGTGTCTATAGAAATTATTTTGGATTCATCTTAATGCATGTAGGTCTCCCATAGATGTATTGAGGAGAACTGGATAGCATATTACAAGATGGTGCCTTTTCACTCCTGCGAAAGCTGCTCAGTGGGGCATAATGCAAAAAAAATTCATGCTTACGGATTTCAGCCATAAAATTTACCCTGATGTTCTGTACACTTCTGTGTTTTGGGGCCCATAGAGCATGCACACTTGTGTCAGGCTGAGACTCCCACTGTTCAAGCTGGCTGACTTCTGGTTGGCTCCACGCATGCTTGAATGAGATAAAATAAAAATATCCTATGCCTCAGCTAGACTTTCCTAATGATACTGAACCCAGTGAAGCAAATTCTGATAATAAAAAGAGTCATTTTGCAGGTTTTGAGACATTTAGAAAAATGTAATTACAATTTTACAACCTCTGCTTTTTTGATGATTCTCCATGTAAAATAAATAATTAGATAAATTACTTAAATTTTGGGGGCTTAAATTAGACCAGGTAGTTTACATGGCAATTTCAATCAAAACAGCTGGCAATAATCAACTCTTCTGTAGTTCATACCGTTCGGTTAGTGCAGATGGGGGTGAAGGCGTTGGTTCCACAAGTAAACAGCCTGTTCCCATTCACCAGCAGCACCCTGATGTAGTTCTGGCACTCCTCCTGTGGAAGCACACCAGCAAACACACTTATCACTGTTAGCAGTTAGCAGCAGCACCATTATCTATCCATTGACAAGCAGCAGCATTAGGCAGAGGAACAAAATTACATTTTATGCCAGTAAATGAGACAAACACCTGCAGCAGTGGGAGGGCTATGCTGAAACGTGACCAAGCTTGACAGAGTCAAATCAAGGCTAATGCCCATGCAGCTTACCAATGTCACATCTTAATTCAACAGGGACCAGATTTAGAGAGGCATCTGAATGAGGTGTTGCACAGATAAATGCAGTGGGTGTGAAAGCAGACCACCCGGAATTAGTTCAGAAAATTGCACTGGTTTTGTTGACCGGTAAAAAAAAAAAAAAAGCTAAATTAAAGTGTAGCCTCTCATATACTTCATGTACTTGTTTCTTTTTAGCTGACTCTTCACATTAATCAGATCAAGCAACTTTAAATTATGGTGAATACACTGTGTGCTCACCACTCTTTTCTTGGCTTGCTCCTTCTCTGAGACTTTGGCTTGGGTTTCTGTCGCTCAACACTTTCTTAGACGTGCCTGACAAATAAAGCGGGACCGACGGAGGGAATGAGTGATTGAATGACTGACTGCTGCTGAACATCATCAGCTTCCATTAGGCTTGCAGGGAGATTTGCTGGGGATTTCCATCAACAAAGCTCACAGTAAATGTAACAGAGTATTCATGTACAGTAAGAGGGGGCAATTTTTTGTCCACTGAAAAGGTAATAAACTCACACTCCCCTCCATCTGACAGGGGCACAGGCTAGGTGAGTAAGAAATTTAAACACTTGTAAAACTGCTGTTGTCTGAGTCACTTGAAGTGCCCAGGGCGACACCCCTGCCTGTCCCTCTCTCAGGGGTCTGATTTAGGAGTGGAGGGCACAGCAGGAAAGATTTGAGGAGGGACTTTTATTTCATTGTTTATTTTATTTCTGTTTAACCTTCATTTTTCCAGGGTAATCCCACTGAAATTTACAACCTTTTTTTCAAAGCAGCCCTGGCACGAAAGCAGCATCAAACATTAGACAAAAAGTGCAAAGCCAAAAACACTCAGCAACATACAAATAGAGCCAAAAACAATAACAAGAGAAGGATGAATAACACACCAGTGAATTTGCCATCCTCTTAAACTTTGGCAGAGATACCAAAATTCTTAATTTGATTTCCCATTATTTCATATGGCTGGAGCAGAAATCATAAAGGCTTTCTTTCCCATCTCAGTCCGAACCCTGGGAGCAAAAAGCTGATATGTATCTGGTGATCTAAGATTATATAGAAGGCAGTAGAGGAGTTCTGTGAAATTAATTTGTAAAGCTATTGGGGGAATTTATCTGTGATAGCTTTGTATATAAAAATGTACCAATGACTCAACAGCACACAACGAGATATGGTCAGCCCGCCATGGAGTATAGAACACAGTGCTGCGTTAGTGGTTTTAAGTTAGCAACAAAACCTAATGTACTGTGATAAATAGTATCCAGCTTATTAAGATATTGCACTGGAGCGTTCATGTACAGCAAGTCACTGTACTCAGGGACTGGCAAGAAGGCTTCCAATGGAAAACAAGACTCGTGGCTGAAATAAAACTCTAAATTCAGCCTGAGTTTCTTTACCAGTTTGTCACTGTTGTTTAAAAGAGGGACCTTCATGAAGCCATACTCTCAGGTACACTGTTTATAATGTGTAATAAGATTTTTTTTTTCTTATCAACAGTGTCTGTTGGACTCATTTTCTGGTATGAAGCACATGGGCATGTTTATGTAGGTGCCTCTTCAAAACAGAAGATGTGTATATGTTAGGTAATTACACTTGTTATGTATGCCTATATATCCATGGTGGTTGTTCAGCTTTTTATGTACTATATGCTTGTGTGTGCATGGATGGCTGCAGAAATGGGGTTAGGTTCTATATTGTACATAATTCAATTCTTCTCTCACATTTGTTTCTATGGTAAATAAGAGCATATTTAATATTTGCCCAGCCTCACAGTCTTGACTTGTTTATGAAAACTTCCTGACAAATGTACCACGTCTGTACTGTAATACAGAGGCTGTTATGCTTGGCTCTCACATTACAAAACAAAACAAAGGCAGCAATCAAATCCTGTCAGGTCAATTTAACTCTCCTTTCCCCTCCCAGTTGAAATAAATCAAATACACAGAGAAGAGGGGATGCATGCATTAGAAAAAAAAACAAAACAAAACAATACAATCACTTGTAAATTCACTCATAGCAAAGGCACGGTATCTGTGTAATAGCATAAGCGATGGTATATTGCTGTGCGCTGAGGTAGGTAATAAACCATCGAAAGCCCTGTCAGCTGCGGGAGAATGAAGTCTTTTAATGCTATCCTTAGTGTACATCACAGGAGCTGATCCTCAGAAGGGAAAAGTGAGCAAAACAATTCGACTCTGAAAGACTGAGGTAGCTTTGGTCTGTAATTGACAACAGCTATCTTGTGCTGGCCAGCCCATGCATGCCTATTATGGGTCCCTAACCACCTTTCACAGAAGGATAAATACGCAGTGGTACACACACACACACACACACACACACACACACACACACACACACACAGGGCTCTGCGCTGCGCAGTTCAACTGGGCTGGGCAGTTCAACTATAAGTCAAGTTCAACTCTAAATCATTTCTTTGGTATAAAGAATACACCAGCTGACCACATAGAAAAAACATACACTTGTGCACAAAAAGAAGCTACAAAAACAATAGGAACTCCTTTACTCAAAACCTATAAATAAGATTTAAAGTGGTTAGGGAGCTTTTTACTTCACAGCAAATTGATTTAAATCATCTCTGAGGCCAATTCTACATACAAAGCAAGAGCTTTACCTTAAGTCTACAGTACAGTATATGTTAAAGGATTATAAACAGGACATAGAGTTACAGTATGTATTATATAAGGACATATGTTGGCATTTTCTGTCACACATTCTCAAACTTAATGGCATAAGAATTGCTGGAATACCTTTGTTTTTGACTGTACTAGAACCAACAGGCTGAGTTAGTCACAGCCAAACCTAATTCTTGAAGTATTTTTACAGATATTTCTTACAAAACCAACAATGAAAGTTGTTTTTCTCAATAGTGACAAGCGCCTTATAAAGTAATATAACAATGTGACATTTCAAATGCTCAGGCGTCACTTAAGCCCACCTCAGATTTTCCACGGCTGAAGCACGCTCCCTTTGTGAACTCATCGCAGTGCCACTCAGCCTCCTGCAGAGAGAGAGAAAAGCTGTGTCAGGCTCCTAGTAAACCATCAAGAAGAAGCAAACATCAGAACCATTCTGCACCGTATCACTATGAACCACTTTAAAAACCACTCAGGGAACACCAGTACAACAATGCCTGGCTCTTGAATGTCACTAAATCCCCATCTTCTTGAAGTCAATTTGATGTCTGGTCACTTTGTCTGAGACAGCCTGGCAATAAAAGTGCCACTGAAAACACAGGTAGAAAATGTAAGACAAATCCATAACAGTGCTGAGTTTGATTGGCTGTAGCGCTGATTTCCAGCTATTCTTTGATTTGGGTGGAAGGAATTAATCAAAATAGAAGTGAAGACATCAGTCTGACAAATACACATCACCCATACAGATTTACAGCACAGTACTGTACACAGAGGTTCATAAGCCACGTTGAATACAGACAGAATCCAATTAAAGTGCATGCCAAGTAGATACCTCAAGAAACAAGCGCCAAACATGCACAGAGGCAAATGTCCATTTGATTTATATGTGAGGGAAAAGGAGGGATCTTAAGTCATAACAGGCGAGTCCCTAAAGTAGCACATCAACATGATTTACATGTAAGAAAGCAAGAGAGAGAAGAAAAAGAAGATTAGACTTTTCTCCTCCTAGTGGACTCCCAATTTCTACCACTTAAATTAAGTGTGACCTCTTGGGGGGGGGGGGAATATATAAATATATATATTCACAAAATGAGAGCTAGCCTCAGGACAGCACCGGGCCACTAAGACATTAGCACTTGCGACAGGGAAAATTAGCTGTCACTGCCACTAGCTCCATGAGACTGGTAGAGAGAGCTTGGCTGGTGCAATAAGACACTTAAGTCACAAAAAGTCTCCAAAAGTAAGAGCATTCATATTTTTTCATGGCCACAAACATACAGCTTTCCTGCAGTAATATCCTGGCTAGTGGCCAGAGGTGCAAGATTTCACTTTCTGTGGGAATATAGTAAATACTGCTAACTGAATGCGAATATTAGATTTCAGTTTAATATGAGGACCGTTTTATGACCAGACATAAGGAGAAAAGAAATCTGAACCCTCTCAGCATTTAGGAGAACTTTGTTCAAGGCTCTAGGAGTTTCCTCTGTGTATTTTATTACAAAGCATCACTTTCCTCCTCCTTGACCTTCCTACTGGGAGGCGTTTAAATATCCGTATGTACACATTCATATATAAATGTGCACATAGGCAGTAACAGGAGCAGCAACAGAGAGAAGAGAACTCAGGGTGTGTGGTACTATTCAGTGAGGGTAAGATAGAGTATTAACGGTTACTGGCTTCTCATTCAACTTTTCTTCTGCGTGTGTGTGTGTGTGTGTGTCAGTTCATATTCCAGGTCAAGGCAGTTTATTCTGGGGCTATGAAACCACCACAGACACAAACCACACACATCAGCACAAGCAGCAGAGCCTGCACGCACAGCACCACAGCTGGTCCCAGCTGAACTGAATGTAGGTGCTGAAAAGTGCTTTGCTAATCGCATGGGGGGAGAAAACTGATTGTCTTCAAAACCTTACTCACTCATGTTCATTGTAAAAATCAATAATAATACAATGCAAAATTACAACTTGAAATCACATTAACAGAAGAAAAATGGTTGCTTTTATCATTATGGGGCAATTACCAGATTTATCATCATCCAGCATAGATCAAATCAGTTTTTTTGAAAATAGCTCTAAGGCATCAACTTTATGGCTAGTGAAGAAAGTGATGTTCATAAGACTGTAAGCGAGGGATGTGCTGGCATCATTGACCACTAAAGCCACTCCATCTGACTACCAGACCTCAAATAGTCCAGAGCAAAGAACAGAATCACAGCCATGCAAAGGCAAGCACCATTCTCATTAAGAACCATTAAAAGCTCATTACCATGCTATTGTTCAACCACTGTGCTCCTTAGATGAATCTGTCCTGAAGTGAAATATGTCTGGAGCGTGCTGCTATTAAATAATTTTTGGCTTCATAAGAGGAGAGTCCACGACAAAAACCTTTTTCTCTGGCTTTGTCACCAAGAAACAGACTAAAACAGAAGCTTAGAGGTGAAGTAAAAGAGATGAGAGAATAAGAAGAGGCCAGGATCTAATTTAGCCAGCTGTGCATGGTGGTCAATTTGCCAATAAATAAATGAAAATAAATAAAAAAGGGACTAGTACCTAAAGTTGTCAAATAAATGTAGTGGAGTTAAAAAGTACAATATGATAAAGTAAAATGTAATGAAGTCAAGTTATGAAGTAGCAGGAAATGAAAGTATAAAATTACAGTAATTGAAGTACAGGTACCTCAAACTGTACTTAGGTACAGTATTTGAGTAAATGTCCATGCAGATTCTCAGTCATCCAGGTCATAGTAAGCTGAAAAAACCTTTAGGTTTTTAGGTTGAAGACCTCTTGGATGAGGGGTGAAACATCTTCAACATAAAAACCTAGTCCTGTTGATTTTTCTAAGTTTTTTCAGCTTACTTGAGTAAATGTACTTAGTTACTGTCCAGCTCTGGATGCAAAACAGTGAAAGCATTTGGGTAATAATTCTTTTGTTGTTGGTTTCTACTCTGAATGGACAAAGGTCTAAAATTTTTTTTAGCAGCATTGCTGACCTCCCAGAGCAGAAATGATGTGATCTTATTATTACCTAAAGATATACTGCCTAAAACTACAAAAAACCAGATTAGAACACCAGTTGTAATAAACCAAAATAATTCTTTAGGTATGATAAAGAAACCGACTAAGATGAAGAAATTCAGAGAGAGGCAGAGGAAATTTGGCAGACTCAGTAACAGGCATTTGTTGTTTGAGAAGCTGAAGAAAAACTCCTGAGATAAGCTATGTTGTGTGTGTCCGCCTCCTCGCGTCTGTCCCTTGTAATGGGTACAATCCTCAGAGATGAACCACTGTACTCAAGTCTTCACACTAAGAGGTTATTGTCACCACGAGGTGGGTGAAGAAGAGACACCAAGAAAGCGAGTGGGCAGGAAGTGACATAGACAGAGGAAAGGGCAGAAAAGGAAAAATCAGAACCAAACAGAAAAAAACAAAAAACCAAAAGAGCAGAGTCCAACTCAGAAGTCAGCCAGAAGGGAGACAGTGTGGGCAGACTGGAGTGGTCAGAGAGTGAGGAGCTGAATTCCAAAACAGCACTGTATCCAGACATGATATTGAATACATTTTGCATAAGGAGGATCCAGAGAACACGCTGACAGCTGTCTAGATTTGACTGGCTGTGTGTGTCATTACAAGGAGACAGTGGGCTGAGAGTGAGAGCTGGACAAATCCTGACAGGGAAATCTAATCCATTTTATGAATAGCTCATATTACCTTTTGATGTGCTTGCACAATATTTACTATTCAGACTGATGTCTGCTGATGTAAGCTGCTGAAAGATTTACAGATAAAATTGGTCTTTATATCATGTCTGAGCAAGTGTGTAGGTCTAAGCCACTGTGCATACAGTATAATCAAATCCTTATAGAATGTAAGTCAGTCTTTACGTGCCCCCCACTAAGCCTCTTACTACTTAGAGTCAAGACCCTTTTGCTTAAACATGCCATCAAACCCCATGATATCACAGAGTGTAGTAGTATCTCTATCTCCAATCACACTGATTTTTATTCCATGCATTTAAATGGCCAAGTTAGCAAATTCTATTAACGGAATTAGCAATGCTTCGAGAACTGTAGAGGACAGTTTGTTAGTAACCGATTAGCAGGGCTAATTGTCTTTCTGACAAAGTGTAATTACAAAAGACAGGCCTATGAAATACAACGTGAGGAAAGAGGAAACATCATTTTTTTTGGAGTCCCCATTCTTTTTAATGGTACCTCAGCACAGGGGGAAGCAAAGAAAAATGGAGACTCAATATACATCTCAACTCCATACAGTGGTCTATTGCCAAAGGGAACTGTCATGGATAGTGTTTTCATGTGCAGGAGCTGAGACCGAGGCTGGAGTGAACAGCCACTATTTTCTCCTCATTTAGTGCTGCAGTGAATGGTGAACAGTGCCGCTGATCCTCCTCATCCCAGGGTTTATTGACTGATACTTTGCCACAGAGTTTCTGTTGAAACGTGGCCTCACCATCTGCATCTTGTTTGGCTTTAGCATGGAAACAGAAGGATAATATAGGATTTTTAGAGGAGGTGTTTGTTTTAAATTTCTTCTTACATTAACACATTTGCTTAACTTCTGGTAAATCCAATTCTTTTGGTGCTTGCAATTTAGACACTTTCTGGACCAAGTTGACAGTGTGTAGCTTGTTATTGGACTAGGTGTGCAAGGGCAAAGGTGGAGCTAAAAATAGGCAGGTGTTACTGTATTAGGGGTTTTCAACATAATCAAAAGATATTATTTGGGGAGCTCATGGACAGGCAGAAACACAAGGCTGAGAGGTACATCAAGCCATTCATCAACCTTGGCAACACAATGGGCAACTGAAAGTAATGCAAAATGCAGAAGGCCCAATTCATCAGCGTGTGCCTCCTCTCTGCACTGGGCCATGGAAGGTGGATAATGGAGATGCCAGTGTTGATTCATCCACCCAAATTTGGCAGCAGCAGAGGGCAGGGAGCTGAATGAGGGACAGAGGGAGCAGAAGGACAATGCTGAACAGATGTGAGATATAAACTGGAATTCACCTGTAGATGATACAGTACTTTTATAGCTAATTCTGTGGCTGTGGTAGACCTACATGTCCCATTAGTCGTGCATGCTGAGTTAAGTGCTTGTCTTTATTTTAAATTTTTTTTACGTAACCTGCACAAATTTGCAATATCCACCCTTTGTTCTTGACGGTGTTTTCCTGGTTATCAAAGCTCAGGGAACAGGAGGAACTCAGGCTGTAGGTATGCTGCTGAAAAAACAAGTGTGGTAATGTAATTTTCTACTTGCACTGTGTATGGTGCTGAACGTGTCACCCTGTCATCTAAACAGTTCCCCAGATAAACCTTTTTATCTCTTCTAAGTGACTGAACCCTTTCTTCTCTCAGGACAAACTGAAGAACAAATCCAAGGGGCGGTCCCAGAAGAGACATGGGTAATGAAAGTGTAAAAGTTCTCAAAAGGCTGAAAGGAAACTCCTAACAAAAGGTCCTCCTTCTCTCCAACATTTGATGTTCTTGGCTTTTTCTATTTGTATTACAACCAAGTAAAGATGACATTTACCGAGGAGATTTTGGTTGCTGGGGCCCAGCCTCTATCGATCTCCAGGTCTGAACTCAGTATGTGCAATACAGAGGGTTACACCCATTGTGTTAAGCTACCAACCCAAGTGTCAGTACTTTCTAATCCTTTCATAACACAACCACCGGGTATTAAGAGTTCACTTTCTGCCTCACAGAACGCTTGAATACCACTTACTGGTTGAAGAAAAAGTGGGTGGGATTTTGCCCCCATGCAGCTGACATGTTTCACGTGTACAAATAGTAATGATATCCACCTCTTTAGCATAATGTAGGCTGATTGTATTACACTGGCTGTAAACCTTATACCCTAACAAACCATATACAACCTTGCTCCTAGCACTGCCAGCCATGCAAGAACAAATCACTGCCATCGGGCATTATCTGACAGGGCTGATGCATGTCGACGGCTTCAAATCACAAAGACAAGTGTAGGTGTAGCTTCTGACTTGTTTTTCTTCTGCAAGGAAGGAAAAGAAAAGAACTTTACGAAGCACTTTTGAACATCAGTACAATAAAACACCCAGAGCTATTATTGACCATTTGTATATTATTGATTATTTACTATGGCACAAAATCTATTTGATCAATCAGCAAACTAAATATGAGTGGGGAAACTGTGCCAAGGGGAAAAGTCATTCAAATCTTTGATTACCAGCAACAGTAAGAATGACAAATGGATTAAACCTAGCCATAGAAGCAACCAAAATGCTGGGCAATTAATTTTCTATTATATGACAGAATGAAAAACAAGGAAAAAGATTTTAGAAGAAGGTGAATGGAAGAATAGCTCCACAAATGTGAGCAGTTGATCTTCTCCTTCCCCCTGACTCTATAGCCCCAGTCCAGTCAGGTGCAAAGCAGGGACTAGTTCTCAGGTCAACTTAAATTGTCCCCAGGCCTTGGAAGGGATTACCAGGTTCCATTCTATCAAAAGAGGATATTTTGGAGACGAGGGGCTGATTGGGTCAGTGGAGTCTCCTCGCTGTTTTTGCAGAGCCCACTGAGCACAGGATCAAATAAAGGAGGAGGGATTGGGTGCATAGATGCCACAGAGCATCTTTAAAAAGCATCTGTTTCCCAGTGAGCTGTCACAAAAGATCGGCTCTGCATGAGTCCGCGTCTTTTTCTGCATGCTGCCTTGCTGCTCTTTGAGTTTTTTGTGTGTACTGCCATCCCCTCCTTTCTAGCCAATATGTTTAGTCAGACTTCATACATCTCTCCGTTTTTCTCATTTTCCCTTTCCAGCCGGATTTGTATCAACACCACTCCCTCAGTTCTCCCCTTTGTTCCATCCAGTTATTCTCACTTACGTTTTTTTTCTTTCCCTCCTTATCCTCTCCCCTGGTTTTCCATGGTGTAAACAGCAAACATCAAGAATTGTCTAGCCATCAAAGAAGCCTTGTTGCTAGCACCTAGAAATAAACCCTACAATGTCAGTTTTTGTATTGTAACAGTGGGTTGCAAAATGCTTAGCTCGACAGGAGGGATGTGAACTCATACAAAGGGTAAAAAAAAGAATAATGATCTGGGAGAAGGGGATGAAAGGCAAACTGGAAAAAGCATCATTTCCACCTTGAGCTTATTGCTGTTTATGCATGTTTTGTGCAAATTTTACATCTCACAGGCAGAATGTAAAGCTGTCAACTTAGCATATCTAACTTCTGTTTAGCATGTCAGAACATTTGACTGTGGATTATTATTATTTTTTTTTACAGTGCTGCTATGAAAAGAGTTTAACCAAAATAGTAGCATCATATTACAAATATAGCATGCTAATACCATAGGTAATATGGAAAAGTTTGAACAAGGTATAGCAGTAGAAAACATCATATACAGTCCAAACTGAACTTAAAAATGAAGGGTATTAACATAGACTTGACTTTATATAAATACTCTTACCTTCCTCTGTGAATCAACCCACAGCAAAACCTGCTGTCACTCCACCAGATGGGAAGTTGTTGTGACATGTGAAATGCTAAACCATTTTACTGTAACAGCTTAAACTTGTGGGAGCTGGCAGCACCGATACGAATATTGCGTGATGTTTTGTTGGAGGCAGGCAGTGCTCTGGACGCCTGTGCCAGCGTAACAGTCATCTCAGTAGACAGCAGGAGTACATATTCACCCAGAAAAGAGAGCGAGTCAGACTGAGGGAGAAATCAGAAAGACAAAATGGAGAATTACCACTCACCTGGATCAGTGTCAGGTCTTCCAGACTGAGCCTGAAGAGGTGATTTCTGTAAGATATAAAATAACATGTCAGTGGGGGCACTGTTTTTTTATTCTACTCATTCTTCTTCCTTGATAAAGCCTGGTGCCTACATTGCCAATTCGACCTTTACAGTTTGGTTAGAGGTGCAGGCATGTTATTCTAGTAGTATGTTGAAATTATGCCACTTTACATGTTTTAAAATAATTTTCAGGTGAGAAAGTAACCATATAGGTTTAGAATATGTGGTCAGTCTATCCAGGTCACACCAATTTGGAAATTTGCTGACATATGTGGAGATTTGAGTAAAAGATTTAGACCAATTTGTCAGCAAGGCCGCTGATGTTCTCACTACACACTGAGCAGTGGGAACTCCCAAGTATGGGAGGCTGAAATTGGTGTACTTTGTATTAACAACAGCTGAGGAGCAGGTACAGAGGTCTGGTAAGCCGATATTTTTTTTTAACTCTACAGCTGCAGATTTTTCTCAGTGAGGTAATTTATCATTTTTCTGCACTGCAGCTAATGATGGAGCTGTAGGTTTCTCCAACCTGTAATTAGGTAAAAAAAAAAAAACATGCTACTGTAAAAGTCTTTATGATCCTGTCTTGTAGAGTTTTGTGTTTGAGAAACAGTGAGTGTTACGACGTGCACAAGGACTGGTGGACCCCAATAAGCAGCCACCCGGAATCAGAGTGAAGATGAAGATTTATTATAGATAAGGGAAGCGGGGGAAGACTGAGCTGTAGGTAGCCTGATGTGATAGGAGAGGAGATGAAGGAAGTTCTCCAGGCTGAAGGCAGAGGAGAGGTGGTCAGAGGTTGATGGAGCGTAGTAGAGGGGTAGGACGGAGACAGGAGTACTGGTGAAGTCAGGTGAGTGTCGTGGATGTAGGTGGTCACTCAGGGCCACACGAATGAGTGCATAACACAGCACAGGACGAAGGAGAAGGACACCGCACATGGAAGCGACAAGTAGCCAAAATATCAAGAGTCTCTTACTGGTGACAACAGTTAATGGAACAGCACTAAACCAGGACATCCCCAGTTACAACAGGCAAGGACAGGCACAGCACATGGAAGCTGCAGGTAGCCAGGGCTGTTGGAGTCTCCTCACAGGTGAGGACTGAACGACACGCGTTGACAGGGGATCGGGAAATACAGTGATTATCATATAAGGGTCGGGTGACTAACAGATAACTAACTATAGGCGATACTGAAGTAATAACCACAACTCAAAACAACTAAACGCACATTGAAAACAAACCGGGAAACGTAGAACCAGTCGTGGCGCAAACTCGGAGCGTGTCAGCGTGAATGTCAATAAACCAGCAGGGAACAAACAGGGTGTAAATATATGGAACAAGACCTGGAGGTAATGAGCAGCAGGTGAATGGAATGATGGCTGATTAAGGTGATGTGGCGGAACGGAAGGGAGAGATGGAGAAAAACAACCCCACAACAGGAAGCAGAGTCCATGGCAGAGAGAGAGAGAGACTGAGAGAAAACCAAAAGCTGGTGGTGAAACCTCACTCTAATAAGTGTCAATTCTGCCTTTTTAAATTTGCAAGATACAATTAAAACTGTGGCACTGACATTTCCAACTTTTCAAAAAACACTAGGTCCTAATGATTACCCGCTCAAGAGTAATTCTGTATACATAATAGGAATGTCCCAGACTGTCTACTAAAACATTTATGTGCCATTATCACAGTGAGATCACATGAAACGCGACAATTAGTGAAAAGGGGTTAACTTTTGTGATTTTTTTCCCTTTGAGACATTCCTCATTATCTATACAGTATAGGTTTTATTCCAGTGGGCCAATCACAATATCACCAAATAAATAAAACAAGTAAATGTTACATTTTGTAGCATTTGGTAAATTTTGTGCAATTTCATATAAATTATTTTTTTATATATATATTTTTTGGTTAAAACTCTTTACCATGTAGATTTTTTGCAAAAGCTTTAACAATTCTCAGACACACACACACCCACACACTTGTACTCACATACACATACAGGCAAACACTTTCACAGAGATCTATCAGTCTCCTGAAATGTGGCCATCAGCCAGGATTCGGTGTGGCCACAACTTCCGGTGTGGAACCCTCTTTCCTCCCATTATCACTCATACAGCTAACCCAGCCTGCAGCCACATCACATTTACACTCAGCAGCTGTTGTTTCCTGACAATTTGTGCCAAATCTCCTTGATTTGTTTGATTGTGGCAAATAACTTGTGCCCATAGGAATGGACTGTACAAACATGACATCTGTATTATATTACGTTATAATCTATTATTGCAAATTTGCCAGCAGTTTCAATGGGAACTCATTCACCTTTTCAACCTCAGCTTTTTATCCATGCACACACACTTTTACTGATTAGCCTGTTCCATCTTCCTTTTCCTGCAGTGCATTAGTAAATTCCCTGGGCCCACTTTGCTTCTGTTTGTTTTGCTGCTTGCTTTCCTGCTGTTATCTTCTGTTCATGTTGTAGTGAACAGGAGATAAGTAGTGAAGTGTTTCTTGTTATTGACAGCTAAAACCATTAACAAAGGGCAGAGCATACTTCATCTGGAATTAGCTAGAGACTCACATATAGTGTATGTATACACCCAATTTCTTACATAGACACATACACATGAGCACTTTAAAGAACACACAGAGGACACACATGCTTTAAATTTCACACATGTACTGTATGTATACAAAGAAAGACTGCTAAAAAGTAAATGTGAGTAATCCCATTCAGATTCAGAAACTGCACAGCAATAATATGCTTGCACACACATACACATTTTTTCATTCCTTGCGGGGACTTTACTTTGACTGACATTCATTTCCTGGAGACTTATTTTTCCATGAACCATAGCCACTACTTGCCTAACTCTAACCTCACCTTAACCTTAAACCAAGTCGTCACCCTAAAACATAGCGGGGACCTGCATCTGGTCCCCATGAGCAATGCAAGTCCCCACAGTGTGTGGAATACCAGGCACACACATTCTCACACACACTTGGCTGGGCTTGACAAAAACAACAGACTTGGAAGCAATCTCCAAAGCCATTTTTCTCTGGCTTTTGAAGACATCTATAGAGAAACTGATCATTACTCATACGATGCAACAACAAACACTGCAAATGAAAGGCAGGAGAATACAAGGACACACAATAAAGGAAAAAGACAGGAGGAAAGACAGAGGGAACGAGAAAGCGAGAATAAAACAAACTCAGATATGGGATACCTGGCACCGACGATCAGTTCGTTCTGGCCAGGGTCAAAGGTCAGCTGCGAATAATCCACTGTGCCCTCTGCCTTGAACCTGAAGATCCACGGCTCCATCTCTGCCAACAACAACACAGGACACAATAACAGTGAGCCAATCAAAGTGGAGAGTTTATGACTGCAGATGATAGCTGTGCTGATGGATGAGCTGCGTTCAAAAAGCTGCTGTAAATTTCCTCAAGACAGTCAGAGTGGGCGCCTTACAGGCAAGGTTTATAATAGCAACATGGCAATAACTCTTTCTGCCAGTGCTGTTGTTAAGATTTTTATTAATGTATAAATGTATATGCCACATATAATGGGTGTAACAGTATACACAAATCACGGTTTGATACGTACCTCGGTTTTAAAGTCACGGTTCGGTTAATTTTTGGTACAGTAAGGAAGGTCATAAAATTGCTTGTCATTTATTATGAACTTTTGTAAACTACAATGCTTCAAAATGTTTTAAATCAAATTTTAAATGAAACAAAATATATACAAATAAAATATAATACTGCTACAAACTACTACTATAAAGTGCCCCAATAACCAGAGAAAAACATTTGTACTATGCTAGTTTTTTCATTGTAGCAGTGATATTTATGTTCACGTGGTGCTGTTTCAAATGACTTCACAGGTTTTATGTGTTGCCAAAAGCAAACCTGATCACCACCACTGTCAGTTCTTTGTCACCACTGAACAAATGTATTATGACTCTGAGGGGTATTCATTTTTTCTATATACCAATCAAAACTGTTAAGTAAATTAAGTGTTTTCATGAAGTCAGCTTTTATGGAAACAGACCTCATCTTCTCCAGCATGGTATAGTGAACATCCACACGCCTAAAGAGAGAGGACATGATATGCCAGACAGACACTGACATCTTATCCACAATATCTGTTGTAGTGGCGCCTGACCCATTAACCCTTGACCAATTGAATCACAGGCTGAGCACTGAAGATGGCCTGTCTACTGTGTGGTTACCCAGTAGGTTTAGTCGAGGGCGATCAATCTTTGATTCTGGTGGTGTTCTCCAATGTTCATCAAAATACACAGATTGGATTACACTTCAAAAACCTGTTAAGAATATGGGGCATTTTCCTCAGAATGAGTATGGTGCCAGAACTCCAGAAAGGCTGATTTTTAGCAATGGATACTAGAGTGATTTGAAGGCATTCATCCCTACATTTGAGAGCTATTTCCAGACTAAAAATTTCAAAGAGACTTTTTTAAATTTACCAGTTTTCCATCAGGGCTCAAACAGAAGGAGAGGACAGCATGGCTGTCCTCCTTGAAACACATTATCTGCTTCCTCAGGCACACCTGTCAGCGTTTCAAATGAAAGTGCGCTCTCCCTTGACTGCATCAAAAGCAACTACTTCAGGTTTCTGTGACAAACGTGGGATTTCTGAGTGATTCAAAATGCAGACAAACAGAGCAAGAAAATGGGAGCTTCCAAAGAACATCTGCTTCTTCCAGCTCACGTAATGGGACCACACACTAGCTTGCATGACAAAGCCATGTCATTTGCTGTGAAACAGTGTCTCTGTGTGCAAAGACATTTTCCCTTGTTCTCTTTCAAGTCCACAGTGAACCAGGTTGCACAACACCAGTACATTTTCATTAGCAGCTGAGAAATAAATATCAGGGAGATCATGACCAACTTCACCCCAAAGATTTAATTTTGCTTAATAGCTGCTGCTCTGCTTATTCTGGAGAGATACCGAAAGTTTTAGATGTGCCAATCCTTTGGCTCTATTGAGCATGTTTTTTACGGCATCGAGAGAATCACTGGCATACAAATGTAGCTACGACACCCCCAGGGGAAGATGGCACTTGACAAAGCCAGCTTCTCCCCATAAATCTCACTGACTCACCAGGGGAGGCTTGCTAACGGGTGATGGAGTGTGTGTGTGTCTGCATTTGTGTGTGTGTGTATGTGAAACAGAAAAAAGAAAGAAAAGAACATATTTGTTGGAGTGTGCAAAAAGGGGCAAAAGGTTACAACTGAACACAACAGCACTCAAAGGATTTATGGCCTTTTGTGATGAGACCAAGGATTATTCATAAACATTCATAACCAGCATGGATGGGCCCTCCCAAGGCTATGCTGCTAAATATACAGAGTTTCCCAAAGTCAAACTCATGCGGTTTAGCAGATCGGGGTTTGGGTTTACTACAGGGATGCCAAACTGTGGCACAATAGGAAAGACTTTTGAAACAGCACTGCCGGATACTGGGTTAGCTTCATCACAGACCCTAGTCACAGTGAGTGGAACTCTGATTGATCTTGTGATATTTGTTTGTGTTTGAATGGGTTGTACAAGTTAATTTTAGCAGCACCCAGGGATCTTTTTTATTATCCCATTCAGAGCAAACACATAAACCTTATTGTTAACCCAGTACATAAAAAAACAGTAGGACAACTCCCACCTACTACATAGCTTTTCATAAAACTAAATGGATCTTCCATGTCACTTTCTAGATTTCAGTTCTGCTTTGCATGTTACTGCGCTTGTGTCAGCTGTACTTTTAAGTGCATGTGATGATGTAATCACATCACAGCTACACTTGCACAGCAGCTGCCTGAGTCAGAGGATTACAGAGGTGTAACCACACACAGACGCACAAGCAAAATCTTATACATTCACGGGTTGGGATGAGAAGTAAGGGCAAAGCCAGGACTCAGAGCCAACATGAAACCAGCAAACACACATATATATTCACCCCCACCCCCGCTGCTCAGCCCCATCTCATAAACCCTGCCTCTCCCTCAGCCCATTCATCCATCCAACAGCCCATCACTCACATCCCATTTGTAATTCCCTTGCTCTGACACGGAGCAGTTGACACAAAGACAAAATGACAGGATATATAAATATTTACACCCAGCATCAGAGGCCACGCCAGTCTTCGGTCTGCCAGCGGTCAAAGTTAACTGCTCTACATATGTACAGAACTGCCAGGTTGGCAGCAATGGCAACATGTGGAACCATTTCAGAAACATGAATGGTTTTCCGGTGAGTGGTGTAAATAGAGTGTGGCAGCAGGCGCTCACATAAATGAAGAGCCATTTTCTTCTAAACGCGACCCTGTGGTAATGGGCAGCAGAAGAATGGCAACTAATTGGTCAAGTTGATATGAGGGAACACTTTGGAGCAAGTAGTCAAAAAACAAACACCTGCTCTATTTGAGAAACAAACTAAGGCAGTGGCAGTTAAGATCTTTGCGTGCGGTTCTGTGCTTTAAGGGATTTATTTCTTTTTTTATTGTTATTTCAAGCAAAAAAAACAAGGACATTTCCGTGGCTGTGCCATGGACCCAGGGCATTGAGTGAATCATGCAAAACAAACCACTGTAAGGCCACAAATAAGTGTGTGGTAAAATATTTAAAACTAATGTGTATTTAGGAGAAGAGTTGTTTGGCTGTTGGAGTGCGGGAGAAGAGACAAGCCTTTAACAACCAAATCTCTTCAGGCCACTTATGTGTATATAGGGAAATGACCTGTGGGACTTTTATTACAGCGGGTAAATGAAATATGGGCAGGCTCTTATTCGTTCCATTGGCAGCTTGTCATCGATTCAAATAAAACATGGTTAGAACATACCTGACCTTGAACATGAATAGAGCACAGTTAATGCTTTAGAATTTTGGGTCCAAACACCTTGGGAAGCGTTACATTTAAAAGAATCAGATCAGATCCAAATGACCAATTAAATGATCTTTTACACTAGCTCTAACCCTGTTGCATTTATGAATGCTACTGTATGAGGCCATTTGTTTATTTTCCTTCTTTCACCCCCCTCTTTCTAATGATGTGTTAGCCTTTCAGGGATGATAAAAGCTGAGCTTGGTCTGTGGTTGTAAAACAAGTCTGCTGGATCCACTCCTCAGAGACATGGCCCTCTGCTTGGCCTGTGAAGGCAATGTTTACACCACAGTTTATAACCTTTAAAAGCCTTCCCCAGCCTGCACCCAGGAGCACTTGTTAAATATAACGCATTATTAATATAGTATTTCTCAGGGGATATGAGCTACAATAACACTACAAATGCTCATTCAGTAGGCTTTTGTTAAAACATATCCTCATACTGAAATAAAGTCTTTCAACACCCTCCTAGAATAACTCTACACATTTACACTGAACATCTGCTCAAGCTATATTCAGACCTGTTTTTGTGAAAGTGTAGCATTTGAGTATACTTTTGAAATGTAGCTTCTGAACTGTTGTTTCTGAAACCCTACATTTCTGAAACCACCACACAAAGAGGTCTTTAGACTATAGAATTCTTACACCACAGCCAAGTCAGAAAACCACCATCCCCAGTGGGGTCAAAACCATAGGAGGCACACCCTTCCACAGTCAGGCCACAATCACACACACACAAAGAAAGAAATACCATCACTGGAACCTTGACCTTGGCTTCTAAAAATGGGTCACAACCACTCTTTAGGACTTATATTGTTTATCTCCTTTAACTTTTATACTGTTTATTTTGCATTGTTTGCACTGTTTGTTGCTTGTTAATACTGTTTATTTTGTTATACTACACAGCTGTTGGTTGGTTGGTATATTGGTTTACTGTTTACTTGCCCCTTGCACGGGGATATGTACATGCACATTGAGAGCCGATGTACCAGAGTCAAATTCCTTGTGTGTCCGACACACCTGGCCAATAAAGCAGATTCTGATTCTGATTCTCTTCTAGCTAAAGCCAGCAGCCAGCTTAGCATAAAAATCAACTAACTAATGAACATCTGATATTTTGATTGTTAATCTGTAATAACCAATGTTTAAAGCAACAAGTTGTGGTTTCAACGTGTTAATTTGTGAGGTTTTCATGTGCCTGTAGAAAAGTAGTTTTACCTTCAGCAAGGACCGGGCTAAATGTTTCCCCTTTTGTCCAGTATTTAAGCTGTTTTCTGTAGCTAGACCTGAGAAGAGTGTGGTGCTACAGTATGTTTAATGTGGTTGTAACCCCCCACCCCAAAAAAATAATTCACAAGAGATGATGTGATGATAACAGGTTTAAGGAGAAGTTTCTCTTGCCTCACATACAATTTGTTTATATGTGTATACGTCTCTGTGTGTACTTGTCTTCATATTGCACAATAACTCATAGCATTTTGTGTTTATTGCAAAAAGGCAAAGGCTTTAATTTGGCAGACTGAAAAAAAACACTATACAGTGTACAACTCTGAAAATTTAGATGTGTTTGGAGATCATCAGACCATGAAAGGAAAGTTATTAAAAAACTAAGTGAAAATATAAGTTTTCATGACACCTTGGGAACTAGCAGCTGCTCTGCAAATGTGCTGATTGGGACACAACAAAATAAACAATGTATAATGAACCACAAAACCTCTTTTCAAGCAGAATCTGCCGTCTTTTAGAGCTTTATGACCAGGGCAACAAAAGTGATCTGTAGACAGTCAACAAGCTTGTGGGCTTAGAAACTTGGGTTGAATTTTTAGGGGTCAACAGCCTTAACTAATTAATGGAATTTGTATGCAGATTCATGTTTCTGGATCAATTTTATTTTAAGAAGAATACTTCCACCATCTACAGTTTGAATGCAGACAGCTCACAGTCACTCACTTAGTGTCCTCTGATAAATGAATGCACAGTTGTTTTCACCTTTCAACTTTGATAAATGAGGAAAAGCTGATAATTATTGTATCTTTGCCATGTTCGGAATATGAACAACATTAAAAATCAGTTGTTCTTGCATTAAAAATTCAGGTTCAGTGTGACTTACACATCCAGAATATCATTATCTCAGATGATGAATTCACATTTATTAAACTGCTTAGAAAAAGATATAACTCCACAACGTGCCTGAGAATCATGAAGCTTTCTGTTGTATAAAGTAAAGCAAGGACAGTCTGTCTGGAATTACTTGTTTGTGCACCCATGGGGATTTGCAAAAACCTCTTATAGCTAAATTGAAGTTGTCTCTATTTTGTCTGAGAGGTGCCCATAATATCAGATTGAAAACCCCTATTCTAGGAAATGAACTATTTCATCATGTATTGGTATAGTAGAAACAGGTGGAAATAAGTATCAAGTCAGGCCAGTTATTAGCTCACCACTGAACATACCCTCAAGATTCAGGTCGACCCTTTTTTATTAATGCTCCTATATTTCAACCAAAGTATTAAGACACTGGAACTTAATGGGCCACTGTGGTACATTAGAGAACACAAATGCATTGACCGCAGCTGACCCACTAGTTGGCGTGTGAGCCTCCTCAAGCAAAAAACACAAGCTTAGTCATCATCACTGTTCTCAAAATGTGAGGAGGGAAACATGCCACCTCAGCTCACAATGAAGTAACAGACTGGGAAGAAAAAAAACTAAGGGGGTTGTAGAGAAAGAGTGATTGTGTCTTAGCGAGACACTTATTCGAATAAGAGTCTCTTCAGTGATCTTGGTTGGCCCGTCAGTTTCTATTTGTAGACAGAATGCTATGTCATTATCTGACTAGGACTCAAAATAGCTCAAAGACATTTTTCTACTTTGCAGTGGGTAGACAGAAAGGCATTGATTGTTATTGATACTTTGTTCCAATTAAGATGCACAGCATTTTATTACAGTTTTGTTGTTCAACAGCCATGCAGGAGAAGGAGCAAGAACAATGAAGTCTGATGCAGGGTTTCCTGTGCTTTAAAAATGACAGATCCTTGTAGTAAAGGCTTATGAGAAAGGTTGTGTCTGCCTTGTGTCTCAAAGGAAAGAGCAAAGAGGAGAAAAGCAAAGGTAGTCATTTTTTTCTGAACAAGCTAAAATATTTGTATAAAGTATTCTGAGAAACACAAGTAACTAGAAAAGTCCCACTTCTCTTATTTGCTGTTACTCTTGTCAATCTTTCTATTCTTACACAGAATATGTACAACTTACAGTGATAACCACTCAGTTTTACCACTGAGAGTAATTTTTGTTAAACAGTGGCTTTTTGATAAGGCAAACAAAGGCGGGCATCTCATTTCTAGTCGATAACAGTTTTGCCAGTAAGCTTGAAAACACCATTTCTGCCTCACTTTTAACATTTCCAGCAGTCTTGTTTAAACTGAAAGCCTTCTTAAATTAGTCTTAAATAACTACAGACCTCATAATTCTGCTAAAAAAACTGAGGCTTAAGCTTCATGTTCCAGGCAGTGGAGATAAGGAGCAGTTACTGCTGCAGTTAGAAATGGATTTCTTAACATGCAGAATGGAGAAATCCAAAGCATGACAAGCCTCTCTTGCGTGCTTACACTTTCATGCCTTGAGTGATATTTTTACTGCATATTACCTTTGTCATTTTCTGCAAAATAAATTTATGACATTTCAATTTCATTTGGAAGACAACAACAATCCAAACACTCCAGTCTATAACCATTGCTAGGGGAAATTACATTGATTATATGGTGAGAAAAACAACTACCTGCTAACTAGCTACCCTAAAAAAACATCAGCATTCCTTACATCTGTTTTGTCTGTGTTATGTGTGAAGGGGGGGAGGTGTATCAATTTTCTTACAAATTGGTGAAATGTTCTTACAATAAATGTGGTTGTCTCCTAGAAACACTGAACAGTGATTACAAAATATTCCAAAACTGCCCATTTCACCTTTGTGCACCCATGGGAATTTGCAAAACCCCCTTTCCTTTAACCTTAGGAAGAGTGAGGGTAGGCATGAATCAGTAGAGAGATAATAATAACTACATACTGAATAAAGAAAAGTTCACATACAGTAACTATGGACACAAATAAAACTTTTCATTATTTCTAATATGAAAACAGCAAATTGGATAATAGGACCCAAGTGCAGACACAAGAGAGTCTGACAGGCTGACAGGTGGCTGGATGGTCGGCGGGGGCTAGAGAACAGAGGTCCCAGAGACCTTGGACGGACAGCTCAGCTGGCAAACCAAAGAGCAGAGGACCCTGGGCAGATGGCCTTGAGGCTGGAGAGCTGAGGAGCAGAAGAGTTCAGGAGGCCAGTAATGTGACCAGACTGGAAGAAGAGGGTGCTCAGAAGGGTGAGGGAGGCAAGCTGGAGATTGAAGACAAAGGTGGAGCCCCTCTGGAATGCGAGCCACAAGCTGAAGCCGAGGCCAGTCCGATCCAATTCTAAAGCTGAGGGTGCATCAACCAGGGAAGCCAACCCGTAAAAAGGCCCAAGAAAAATCGAGGCAGCAGTGACAATGGCTGACCCACAAACAGACTCAGAAGCAGACTTAAAAAAAGACAAAGCATCGGCAACAATAACCAACACAGGGATTGACCTAACACCAGTCAAGGTGCTCTGTGATGCCTAGTGGATAAGACGATGTAGATGCTGGGTATCTGAGGCTCTGTGTGGCCAGGCTACTGAAGCTTGGGAGCATTGGAAGGTTGATGTTCAGGGCCACTGGGAAGCTGTAATGTGGGTGCACTGGACACCTGGAGCATGGGTATGTTGGGGATCTGGAGCTTGTAAATGTTGAGGACCTAGAGCTGGTGGAATGCCAGAAGTCTGTGAAGACCAATGTCTATGGGAGCGATGCTTCTTCCTAGGGGCTCAAATTCTTTAAACCCTCCCCCCCAAAAAAAAGCAATGTGGGTCCCTACAAAAGGGGGCTGCTGGAGATCATCAGGACTAGAAGCAGACAAGGGAAGGTTGGTAGCTGGTGAGGCAGGCCAGGTGCTAGGTAAAGGTGAGGCTGGCTAGGGGCTATCAACCCTACTGCTAGCCACAGAAGGAGCAGGCTGGAAAGCAGACTCTGGAACATACTGGTAGCAAACCAAGTGGGATACTGGCTGATGGCTAGGTAATTCCAGGGCAGACAGCAACCAAACTACCATAGTTTTAACTAAGAGGTCCAATCCATGATTTACACAGGGCTGGAATACACAGTGCAGAGACAGGGAGTGCGGCACTTTGTAAGTCATATCAATGATCTCATAATGATGTGTGTGTTTTTATGTGATTTTGTTTGAACACCTACCTGAGTGTGGAATGAGTGGATGCTCTGTCTTGTGACAGGGTGATTCAGGCAGCAGCACCGGTCCTCTCCTACTGGCCACACCTCCGGGCTGCAGAACCAGCATGCACTGCAGCAGCAGCAGTGCATGCTGGATAACAGGGTGTCCCATGGGGCCCTGGGGCTTGGCTCACTTCTCCTCAGGCCTTAGGGGCCAAGACTATTGGAGAAACACACCTGGAGAGACAGGAAGTGAAAGAGACAGATTTAGGTTTAAACAACAATTTATTTCACATTTGATTTAAGCACTGAAAAACTTGATAGAATATAGCACCTCTGTGTCCCTAAATCACCAAGGATACAAGGAGAGGAAAAGCAACAAAAATAAATTCTTACAAAAAGGGAAACAAGGGAGTGAGGTGCAAAGTAAAAAGATTATGACAGACTGGGAGGGGAAATGGTGGGAGTTCTGCAGAGTAGCTGCAGTAGGTGTGGTCCATGGTGGCTCCAGAGACTTCACACCTCTCACCTCTGGCTCTACATTGCCTCATATACCCATTGTCTCTGCGTATGTATCCTCTAAAATCTGAGATGATGTCTTTATGTGTGTCTTTGAAGAAGAGGAGCTTTCACAAGAGGGCAGTTCTTGTTGCATGTGTGCTGTGTGAACTTTTCATTACTGAGAGACTGTTTTTATATGTGACTAACATACTGTATGTATGAATCTGCACAGCACCCCTTATAGGTCAGTTAAATCCTATAGCTGCTGAAAATCTGAAGTGCATTTATTCACAATCGAGCCCTGAAATTACTGGATATGATTATCATTTGCTTATGGCAGATTCAGTCTTTTGCTGGAAGCAAACAAAGCAAACTTAATTGTTCATGATTTTTTCTCTGTGGGGGTGAATTGATGAGCAGTCTAGACCATAAATATCATTACTTTTTAATCACTTGTCTGATGCTGTTACCAGGAATGATTCATCCTGTGTGCAACAGAAGACTAAGCCTGCCTGACTGTATCCCACATTATGAGCAGCATGTGTGGTAGAGTGAGTAGAGATACTGAAGCTCTTGGATTTAAAGCAGCAGTAATGACAAGTGTTTTCACTTAAGAATGTTGTCTGTTGTGCATTCTTATCATTTTTTCTACTGCAATGTGAAATGGGATTTTCATCTGTTGTCCAGTCAGTAGAAATAGTTGTGCTTTGTAGAGCAAGAACAGAACAATCCTCCTTCTGTGACAGAGTTGATTTAGTGTGAGTCCATTAATTCTGCATTTGTTGTGGGAAGACAGCAAAATATGGAAAACTGGCATGCTGTAAAAAAGGAAAAAAGACAAAACTAAGCTAAGACTGAAAGAAGAAGTGAACATTTACTCTCCTCAGACAAACCTCATTTCCATTTCTCTATAAGTATGAATCTGCTTTGTGTTGGAGTATACAAGTACTTTATACTTGGAGTGGTTCTTAGGTAGAATGTAAGGCACCTCTTTAATCCAGCTTTCAAATGAAAATCCAAATGTTGTTATTAAGTCCACTGTATAAATGCACAGGCAGTAAGGATGCATTGTTTGCCTTCAACGGCAGTGTGGTGTAAAATGCATGGCATCTACAACAGGGAAAAGCAAGTGACAGCCAGGGCCACTTTCCTCTCTCTCTTCCTTTTCCCTTTCGTCTTGACAGTTCATACAACAGCTTCTGTACTCTTTCACAGTTTCGCCTTAGTCATCCTGTCATTTAACATCTTGTTTGCTAGTTTTTTGACAGTTTGTAACTGTTTTATCTCCACCAAAAAGCCATCCTACCTGCTGAGTGAGTGAATCACTTTCCCCAGGCACTGTGTTAGCTAGGTCATTCTTCAGGTATACCAACATTTATGCCTGCATTTACTTAAAATATTTCACAATCTCCTGGAATGAGGAAATTAGATTATTAAGTTTTTATGTGTCTGTGGTCAGAGAATTGAAGGATCTGAGGTGTTAACACAATTTAGTCAACACGCACATTTCCATTTACACCCACACATGCAGGCAGAGGGTCGGCTGACAGGAGCAGGAGCGAGGTCAGTGAGCTGAGCGCTCACTGCTGATCATACACACAAGCATATACATTTAGAACAAAAAAGTTCAGTAGGTTTCAAGCTACTATGTTATTATTTGTTAATAGTGCCTCATACTTTCTCCTTGTTTTAATAATTCATGGGGAGCTCAAGAGATTTTGAAAATCTAGCTGAATTCAATTCATAAGTTGAATTCAATGTTAAAGGTGCCCTCTGGAGTTTTCAAGTAAACAAACAAACAAACATTATAGCTACTTTCAGTATCTCTCCCAAGAACATAGTCTGTATTCTGGAGATGTAACATACATTTTGAATGCATTTTCTTCATCATAAAACACTTGCAAAGCCAGTTTGCTGCAATATTTTACATTGTGGAATGTTTTCCTCACTGTTAGCATGCTGTCTTCTTATTTGCCTTTGTTGGTGCATCACTAGGCTTGTTTGTGCATTTCCATAATCAATCATCTATCACTGGAAAAAAAGTGAAAATGGCATTATGTAAATGTATGCATGTCCTTGTGTGTGATACAAACAAAACAGGGACTCACTCATGAAAACATTGCTCTAAAGGTGGTCAAAAACAAAACAGGGTACCTTAACATTAACAAAGAATAAATACATTTTTTAATAGTGCAAAAACAAGAGCATAAAACAATAAAAAGCAATGAATAATTGAATTTAATTTGGAAGCAACAGTAAAAAATAAATTACTTTTCAAGTCAAATTGCAAGTGAACTGTTTTTGCGTTTGCCTTACTTTCTATAGCTGGTTTGTATTTGCATGAAAATGAACCCTAATGAAAACCTGTCATTACATAGTGAAACAGTTATGACCTCTAAGATCTCTTTTTTTAATGCATGTCATTTAAAATATCCACAGATAGCTTGATTTATGCCTACATATGTTTCTGCATAATGCCTTTTGATAGAAGTAAGAGTACAGACAGCCATGACAGCTTGATTTAAAACTGAATCATGTGAACTGTTGTTTCATTCCCCTGAAGTGATCTCTCTGGTGGATCCTATTTTCTTTTTGACTCAGCACAAGCAAGCAACTGGTCCTGTGGGAGAAAACTGGAGGAGCTTTCTGAGCCGTTTGGTGGTCTAAACTCTAAATCATTTCCAGGGCATCAAAAGAAGACTCCACCAAATCCACCTCCTCCTCCTCATCTTGCTCCCACTCCTACCTCTTTCTCTGTCTCTCACTCATGCCTCTACACATATGGATACACAGGAAGACTCATTCAGCAGCAGAACATTTAGAGCACAGACACACTGATATCACTTTGGGACTAGGTGGTGGGGTAACACAGAGGGAGCCCGAGCCACACCAAAACTAAACATGGGGTAAACCATGCTGCCATTCACCATGCATAGAGCAGATACAGTATTATGGTAGCCTACAATACATACATTCATATTCCAGCCAGGATAATGTTATGCTCTGATGTAGTTTTTCTAATTTTGAATCACATAGATCATCATCAGTATACCTTACTATATTACCCAATTTATTACACTTCATGATTTTGATAATCAAAAAAACAATTAATAACAAATCCAGTCCTGTGTAAAATTTGTAAAAACTTTAGTTCATAGGTGCATTTTGCATTCTGTCATTGCTCAAGTGCATTTACAATACGGGGTACATTTTACGTAGGTAGTAAAATCTGTGTGAATATGGAGCAGAGTGGAAAAATATGCAAAGTATTCTGCATTATCATGTGGAGATATTTGTTTTCACTGTACAATATTAATGTTATTTGACAAGGTGGACTGTGCAGGTAAGAAACTGGTGGGATATTTGACTTCACAGTAACTGAAATTTATATTATTAATGTTTTTATTGACAAATCTAATTTTCTAAAATCTTGTGCACTTGGTCTGATGTCCTCACAAAACCTTCAGTTAAAGACATATCATTTATCAAACTCCCAAAAAGCAGAAGAATAATTATGCAGATTAAAAAGTTGATTTGCAAAAGAGCATCACAGCTGTTTGCTTCATATTTTTGAAAGTTACATAATGACATTCAGATGCATGCACTTTACAGGATTACACACGTTCTTAAGCTATCGAGCACACACACTCCTCTGGCTCTTTGAGGTGCCACCTAACTAATCACCTGAAGTCTTCCTGCAGAAATGAGTGGAGTGAGGATCATGTTGACACCACTACTCACTTTGTCTGAGGGGACTTCATAATGGTTGAATTACACTATTCATAATGAACAGGCTCACGGCTTTGTATTCATCACACTGATACATACATGCACATACGCATGCTCACATACAAACACCTTTGCCAAATGTGACTGGTGCAGCGATGAGTCAATTGTCCAAACGAAGTCAGGAGAGTCACACCTCAGTGCTGACAGATGTCTCCCTCTTTCACTGCTCTCTCTCTGACCAGACAGTAAACACAGCAGTAAAATCAACCCAGACTCTGTTTAAAACTCGTGCACACATAGGCACTACTGAGCCACTTTATATACTGTAGCCTAGCTGCATGTTTGTGAGGCAGAACACTTGGATGCGACTGAGGGGGTGTTTGCATGTTTATCTCTCTATCTGTCATACTGGTTACTGCCAGTTTGTGTTTGTTGTTCTGTGTTTCTGTCTGCCAGTTCTGTGATTTTGGCATCTTGAACTTACGAGATGTTTGTTAATTTACTTTGCTGTTGGTTTGTCTGAAAAGGACGCTTGACTATGTGATTTTCTGAATGTCAAATTGACTCATTAGCTTGTGATTGGTAAATTAATAAAACAATGAATGATTCAGCAAATGATAATTTCAACTTACCAACTGATTCACTGACAGAGACCAACTAACTACAGTAGATGGTCAACTAAGTGTCAGGTTACCAGACTGAGTGACAAGAGACCTGGCAAAACTGCTCTGTGATGCATAGTGACCAGGTGACAGACTATTCTAGTTTTCTGATTGTCATGTGGATTTTTTTTTACTGCCATCTGTTGATTTTTAAAACTTCTATCATCATCTCTCTTTCACTCTGCTCTCTTTCTACCTTTCACTGACCATTTTCCTCACGCTTTCAGTCCAGGGCAAATTAATTCTGTGCAAAGAACTGTTTGTGTCTCCCCCAGAGTGGGATTGTTAAGCAAACTTGGATCAGACAGCTTGTTTGTTTCCAAACCTTTGGTGCACAGTGTGGCTTTTGAAGTACACGGTTTTGAGACAAAGGGAGTGAGGCAAGACTGAGATGGTTTGGACATGTGCAGAGGAGGGATGGGGCAGGAGGAGAATGCTGAGGATGGAGCTGGCAAGCAGGAAAAGAAGGGGAAGGCCAAGGAGGAGGTTTATGGATGAGGGAGGGAGGACGGAGGAAAATACAAACAACAGAGATGGAGACAGCTGATCCTCTGTGGCAACTCAATAGGGGCAGCTGAAAGAAGATTTTATTTACATCAGTTATTGGATAAGTTCCTTATAAACTTTACACAATTTCAGCCGGAAGACAGAAAGCACCTCACATAACATGACCAGACAAAATATTGATTCTCCAGAGGAATGACAATTAGAGTGTCAAAATGAGAGACTTCAAGCGTGTTGTGATGTTTACTTTCGGGGAGCAGCGGCAGCTTCCTCCCAGGTGTCCTGCCATAGACACTATGCTACATTTGCAAATGCCATACTCATGAAGAGAGATGTTAACCAGCTCCATTGATTCTGTCATTAGCTGTTACTATGGTTCTTTTTACCTGGACATTCTGAATTGTGAATTTGGAGTCATCTTAGCTGGACACCCACTTCTGCAGAGTGCCAACAAAACTACTGTATAAGCTTTATGCAAATCAACATTTCTTCAGCCTGTATATCCCTAGATCTATTTTTATGAGGCATATTTCACATCAACAGATGCCTCTTGTGAATAGCAAAATGTTTGAGTCTTTTTATAAGGCAAAGTAGCTCTAACCCACACCTCCAGTCTTGTTTGACTGGACTTCAAGGTAACTCTTGACTACAGTTAGCTTTTGCTGATATCATTACCATAGGGGCTCACATACCTTTGCCAACCTACACTGTCTATGTGTTGATGATTAATTCAATATAGGCAAGGACAATTCAATGATTTGTGTGTGTGTTTGTTCATTATTGTGACATAGATGAATATCTGTCTTTATTTTAAGGCAAATTTATACATAGATGCAGGTGATTCCAATGCGTTTACTTTCTTTTTCCTGCCACTGAATGCTGTTTATTACGTACTAGCTCCTTTGCTACTCATATGAATGTTAATTTGTGACTGTTGAATGCTGAATTCTTGTTTTGATTTTCACCACATAACTAACCCCACAGTTTCAGAAGAACATACATAAAATCTACATCAAATCAACAACTGCCAATAGAACATTTATATTTATGACCATTTTTTTGTAGTTTGGGTTTGGAAAAAAATGGTCTTCTCCTCCCCCAAAGTTGGCGCAAGTGTCTACAAAACTACTGGGGTGAAAGGATATCTAAAATTTCTCCAGACATATATATTTTTTTACTTATTCTTAATAGTGTGGGCATGTTGAGCATTGTCATCAAGCTCATCAAAAGAGACAGGGTACCGTGTCTGTTTGCAGATCAATATTTCTTTAATCCTATATCCTTCCCTGTTCATAATCTAGTGTAATTTCATCTGAAATTCAGTCTGTTCCACAAACAGATCTAAACAAAAATAAACATTTAATCAAACAAATTGTGGATCAGCTTTCCACTGTTGGAACAATGCTCCAGGATTCCAATCTGTCCAATCTGTTTGTGACTAGCTCTGATGACTTGCCTGACCACAACCATAGTTTTGGTTCAGTTAAATCTGGAATGTACATCACACACATTTGAATGCGCTCTTCAAGCCACAGAAACACACACACTGACTCTATCTACTGTCTTGCTCAAAAACACACCCAGCAATTTCATCCAAGTTCCACCCTAACTCCCCTGAGGTTCCCAAATCCTGCTGTTATTTTTGTTCAGTTCACTTATCCTCTAGCACTTATGCTGTTGAATTACCATGCGCCTGAATGCAGTCTGCATGTGTCTACCCAGCACAGCTCCAGATGCGGGATGGCCTCAACAACATGTAATGGTTGAAAAGGTGACATCATGCTAGAGAAGAATGGAACATCCATGTCAAAAGCTCTCACATGCCACTAAACAGCAATTACCAGCAAGACCTGGGCCAAACGTCCTGCTTTTATGGTTGCTAGAGGTAGTTCAATATGACCTGTGACTTAAAAACACTACAGAAAGCCTGACAGGGTAGACCCCTGAATACAGAGCAGGTCCTTCAATGCTGTTCACTTCCAAATTTACATTAAGGTAAGGAAGTGTCAGGACTTTTAGCCTACACAGCACTACACTTCTTAATTATAGAGAATTGATCAGTTCTGAGGTTGGCTATTTTTATTTTTTATTTTTTTGACAAGTTTACTATAAAAATAGATACACAATCATTTCATTGTTATTACTTTCTTTTAGGAACTACACCTGAAGTTTTACTTAAAGAAAAAGTGTGGCATTGTGGGAAATATTATTTACTTTCTTGGTGAGAGTTATGTGAGAAGACTGGCTACTGTAGCTTAGCTTTGGTAGCACAAAGACTAGAAACAGGTAGATTTGATTTAAGGTAACAAAATCTGAGCAGCAGCTCTAAAGCTTACTAATGATCACATTAAAAACCCAAATTGTTTTTACATATCAGTTATTGTACAGATTATCAAACAAACTACAACATATTAATTACTGAACTTATCCCTGTAAAGCCACATAAAAAAAAATAGCCAGAACATTCTAATTTTTTTGGAACTGAGATGTTTATTAAACCTTTTAACAAAATCCAAAATATAATTCAAGATTCACAATTTTTATTTGCCATATATGCATAGACAGACAGTCCAGGCATATAGGAATAGAAGTGCCATATTATTTAGATTATTTATATTTCTTTTGTATCACATTTGATACATGGGGCATTTTTGGTGATTTTTTTGCTCGGAAACCTCATGTGTCAAATATGATACAAATGGTTTTATAGGGTTAAGAGGCGCTGGCAGGCCGAGCTAATCGACTGCTGGCTTCAACATTTTTCTCCTGCACACATGAGGGTTGCATGGATTTGCTCAACAAAATCACAGCAAGAGAGTTGATTTAATGAAAAATGACAGAAATGTAATCCACAACAATTTTATCAACAAATCATTTACATAATTTTGTCAAATATATTAAGACCATTAGTTTAAAGCAGAGAGATTAGTTTAAAGCAACAGAGACCACAAAAGAATGATACTAGTCTTCATAAAGAAACTGTCCATTATATAACCTCCTTTAAAACAGCATTTTTTAATTTTTGTACTTTGGTTTTTGTATGGATTTAACAAACAACATACAACATAGTAATTATTCAGTTCTGGCACACAGACGTTTTAGGCTACCTGTATACACCCATTTCCAGTCTTTAACTAGCTGCTGGCAAAAACACCATATATAGCAAACAGATAAAAGAGTGGTATCAATAGTATTTATGTAATTTTCAACAAGTATGCATACAAGTGTACTGTCAAACAAGTTGTCTTACAGAGAAAAAGCCCTGAATGATTTCAGAATATAAACAAACATGCAGTGCATACAGGGGAATGTTTTATCAGCATCTATGGGCAGCACATACTCTGCCTTTCACTGCCAATTAACATTCCTCCACAAGCCCTATCTCTACCTCTACAGCCAAGCTGCTGCTCTTCAGAAATGTCTATATAACAAAGTGTCAGCTTGTGAAGAAAATCCTGTGTTCGACCCAGGCACTGATCAGCTGTTGAGACAGCAGCTCTGACACGTAGCCTAGGCCCTCAGGCTACAGTCTGAGCCGCTCTCAGTGTCTAGAAAGTGCTGTTCACAGGGAGCAAGTTGTTGCAACAACCTTGTAGCACCAGAGCAGTTTAAATCTCAGAGAAGAAACCATAAGTTTGTCACCACTGTTCTAAAACTATGTCTCACTAATAGGTGACATTTCCAAAACACCCTCAGCAAGGTGATACACAGTTACTTCTCTAAAAGGAAAGTATATGTTAGCTGCTTCCAGTCCCCTTATATAAAGTTCTGGGGTACTCCTTCAATACTAAAGTCAATGATGACTTTGTGTTGAAAGCTAGCACTGAAGATTAACATGGCTGAAAAAACGGAGGATAAGGTCAGGCTTTCTTTCACCCTCTAGATGATCAAAACAATGTGCTAGAAGGTGTTTGAAGACTTTTTTCAACATTTAACTGCTGGGATAATGCACAGGCATCAAAGCTTTCTTCTTAAAGCCTTTGTTCTCTGCGTTGTGTATTAGCAGGGTCGATCCACACAAGAGGAGACGTGTCATGTGATACCTGATAAAGGCATGGTGCAAAATGGCCCATGACATAAAACAAAATAACTCTCCACACATTAAACTCGTGGGCATAAAAGTGCATGCACACTCAGACTGCAGCGATAAGGGGCATAAAGTCCACCAATGAAGAATGGTGACATTTTTAAACTGTGCACAAAATGATGCTATCAAAATCTACATCTGTGCACAGATGCACATAAAACCAATGAGCTTTTCACACAAACATACCTGCCTTCTGCTCCTCAAAGGTGAAGAAGCAAAGTTCTGCTAGTATCAAGGGTAACTACTAACCACAGGACCAGCTCATTGATCTGTGCTTCCAAAAGATCACAGATGTGTCTCACAGAAGAAAGAAATGCTACTTTAATACTAACCAGACTCTAAATTAAAAGAAGATTACATCCTAGGGTAAATCCAACTGAGAATCAGTCACAGGAGACTTCTTTGTTCTGAGTATTGAAATTCTGAATCACCCAATTACTTATATAACAATCAATCATATCGGCTTTAGCGTTGACGGAATATGACTCGGGGGAATGATGAATGAAAACTCCTAGTTTCCACCACAGCAGTGGTTGAAATGCTTTGGTTATACTTGCTGTATGTGTACATAGATTTCAACTGTATGCACTGTTGGGTCTACATCAGAGGTAGAAAGTGAAACAATACCTTTACTCGGGCAGTATACACTTCAGCATAATTTAGAACATCTCCTTTGTGAGGTTATGTTGTACTCAACTATATTCGGAGTTAAATATTGAGCATTTTACTCAGTACCCTTTACTTTACAGCAGTGCTGTAGTTGAGTCAGTAAACCTCGAGTCCGAGTCACGTCTTGAGTCACCGATGTTCGAGTCAGAGTCAAGTCCAAATCACAAAAGCCCCTGAGTCCGAGTCATCAAGGTCTACATTAAACACAGTCGACACAGCTCGCAGCATTTTAAAAGGAGTTTACTCATGGTGTGTGACACAATAGCCAAACAAATGCACTTGTAAGTGCACAACCACTACTTAGAAGTGAACAGTGTGATTTTTATTTACAGTACGGTGCGGGCAAATTGGTTTTATTATCAGTATCTATTGCCAAATTATTATGACTTATTGCAAAAAATAAATAAATAAATCAAGAAGTCTAAATCACCTTTGTCCAAATTCTGAGGCCAAATGCTCGAGTCCAAGCCAAGTCATGAGGCCTCAAAACCAGGACTAGAATCGAACTCGAGTCCAAGTCCTGGACTTCAGTACTACAACACTGTTTTACAGACACATTACTTGAACCCGCCCTTTTTTCCCTAAAAAACAATAACAATAAATCAAATGACTATGTGCAATGTGAAAGGGTTTACTCATAGCAATGAACCCACAGAGAATTATCACCCGACTCCACAGTTTCCCTCATACCACAGAGCTTTTGTTTTGGGTTTGTTGCCCACAGCTTTACTGTTGATTCACTCACATCATACTCACATACACACATTGTTTCCAGCCACAGCAGTTGCTTGTTTGCAGAAAATAAAAGAAAAAAATGTAGACAAAGTTGATGAACTTCCAGTGGTAGAAAAACATTGCAACATGTCGATATTCATTGTATTTTATGTGAAGACAGGCACCATGTCTGTTTCTTGTCACTATGTTATTTTCTTCACTACATAAAACCAGCAGAATATACTACGTTTTGGAATAATTGTACCAGCTGAAACATTAAACATTAACTGTGTTGTGTTTAAAGTACTACATTAATAAACTTTAAGGTGACAGTTGAGTTACAATTTGGAATTCAGCAGTTTTCCTTTAATTGAGTTTTGTTTAGTGATTTATACTCTTTCTTTACAGGAATTGTTTACTCTCTTAACAAGAAGGCCAGCTCTGAGCATGTGAGCGGACATCATGGCAAGTCACCTTTTTAGCCCACCATGTCTAATATGCATGAGAACGTGGATAGCTAGCAAAAACATTTGATCACAGTTATACTTTCTTCTAAAAGCTGGTCTTTAACTGACAAACATCCCAGTCAGTCAAAGCCAAAGGGAGGCAGAGGGCAGGGAGAAGTGTACTATAATCAGTCTTCCCACGTTTCTTGCAATCAACACATCCAGGATAACAAACCTAACAGGCTGCCAACTCCTACACTCAGTAATTATATGCCTGAAAAACAACATCTACCTCTTTGGTAGAAAAAAAAACATACACACATGCATTTCAACATACAGAAAGGAAAGAAGCCATAAGGAAGCTTTCTTGATGATGTGTCTGAAGAAATGTGGCAGGAGGGATAGTAAATTAGCTCTTGGCTCCAGTGGAACCAATTAATTACCCGGGCGCATGCATTATGTGTCTGTCTGTGTGTCTTTTGAGTGCCTGGTCTATGTAATTTGTCCCGTTAATTCCAGAGACAGGCACAGTAGCATAAAGTTCCACCATTAATGAGAGGGAGAGATGGCTTTGGTTAACAGCAGTTGTTTTAACACAGAAAAGATGCAGCAGAAGTGGTCTTTGTGTGTGCATGTGTGTGCCGGCTTGAGTCTCTGTCTACCCGAACATGTCTCCCAAGGGTAAACTGGAACAACAGAGGAGCAGAGTCTGAGACGGAGCCTGCAGGCAACCGGTGTGATTGTGTCTCTGCTACACCAAGCAAACAGATGTAGGTCTCTCTCTCTGTATCTTGCCTCTCTCTTCTCCCTCTGTCTCCTCCTCTTCTTGCTACTGTTAGTGAGGAATCTAAAGGACTGCGTTTCACTGAGAGCTGAATAGACTAGTCCACTCTGACAATTAGTCTTGATAAAAGTAAAGAAGGTGAGACTTGTAGCCACTTTCAGATTCAACCTGCAGACCTTAGCCCCAGGCAACTTGTGTCTCTGGCTCTATTAAGGCTGTATTAAGGCAAAAGCTGGAATGTACTACTTCAGTGATTCTTCTTCTACTTCCTCTTTACTGTTACTTTTTACTGGAGCAGGGCCGATGGGTCAAAGTTTTTACTGGGCATTTAATTTCCAGGTGGAGTCCAGAAGAAAATATTACAAGTTTATGATACAATTAGGAGGTGCAGCTTTTGAAACACATTGATTATGCATTCATATATATCACATGCACTGTACATACTTGCATGCATATTAAGTAGTTTTAGGTGCCAAGTTGCACAATGATTGATGTTTCTTCAGGTCAACCACAAATGCATGGGACTTACACACACATGCAAACACACGTGACCTACAGTTCTGTTTTGTTGCACCAACAGAGTTTTTCAGGATGGCCAAAAAAAAAAAAAAACTTAAATATTCACTGTAAATATATTAATTTCAGTGCATCTTCAGAGACACTATTTGAGTAAGTCTGAGTTTATGGGCTATGCACATTAAAATTGCTTCTTAATAAGCTTATTTACATTCTCTGAAGATGGGAGGGAGTAAATCAAATAATTTGTGCTGTGTCTTTGAAATTCAACACATTAAAGGGACTAACTTTTAACATCAGGGCTCAGTGATTAGGATCCTGGCAGGAGGCGGTAATTGCATTTCCTTCTGTGTGATCCAGTGTATATTCCCCGTGAGAGCAGCCAGGGCTGCTTTTGAAGAAGCACAACAACATACAGATCTCACAACTCACTCAGAGAGAGAAAACTGTGAAAGCAAAAAAAAAAAAAAAAAAAAAGTATGGGCAACCATTACAAATACTAATAGAGGTGGAGATGTCGGTCATTACAGAGCTCCATCATGATGAGTGTGTAGTGGGTTTTTCAGGTTGATAACTGTGGTCAGCTTCAACACTGTCTCTAATCATATACAACAAAATGATAAAAACATCAATCACACAACACATTTTGCTCATCACAACCTCTGCAGAATGCCTCACAAATTATGATTTATGGTTTCAGTGCACATTTCCCAGTTTATTATTATTATTATTGACTTTAATGCTGTCGTATACAGTGCAGCATGAAACTATTTACAAATCACATTTTATATATAAAGTAATGAAGCTTGTAGATGACAGTACTTATAAGTTCTAGTATCCCTCTTCCACTGAAACAGATTTAAGTCAACACAACCATGTTACTGTGTGACTTATAATCCCACCCAGATCATTAGATGGCATTGTCTACATACTTAGGTCATAACATTTAATGGCACCATTGTTAACATCTGTAACAAAGCCTTTTGTTCAGAAGAAGCAGTGAAATAGCACACAAAGCTGACAAAGTGCCAAGAAAAAAAGGCAAAAGGTAAAATGTGCTGTTGAATAAAGGAGCATTTGTGGCGATGTAGAAAACTGTGGCACAAACAAAAGGTGAACTACAAACAGCAATGTTGAGGTGTCCACTACATATTGTTTTATTTGTAGCATTTACACAAAAATCCATAATGTTCAGATCATATGCGCTTCCTTAGCAGCATGGAGGTGATTTATTTGAAAAGTTGTCATACTTTGGAGACAAGGACAGGCATCAAACTTCTAAAGGAAAAAGAAAACTCAGGCTAAAGCAGATTTTCACTGGGTGTCATTACTGATGCTGATCCCTCGGCGCGTCACGCTACATTCTTACTAATCAGGTCTGACTGTAATGTTTCCACAGTCTCCTTCTCTGATCAGTGACACTCTGCCCTTCTTTAAAAGCATGAAAGTTCAGACTGACAGCATGAACTGCACAGTTAATCCACTCCACTGGTGTACTGCTAAATCATCAACATGCCACATTAGATGGACAGAGAGAGTCAGTAGGAATTTAAACTATGGAGAGATTAAACCACTGGGATGCAGACAGCACAGCTAAACACACACAAGTGAGTTTGGTCAAGTGTCTTTAGAAACAGGTGCACCGGTTCAATGAACAAATATTTAAAGAAGAAAAAAATGTAAGCCCATGTGCAGGTGAATTGGTTAGATGAAGAACACTGTGCCTCAGACAGTGAGAGCAGCATCAGTTCAGTGCTGCGTATCTGCATGGGACCGCAAACCATGTGTCTAACTGTATGTCAGAGGTTCGCAAACATTTTCTGACATTCCCCACTTAAGAGGGTGGGCGAATTTTCAAGCCCTACTTATCAACAAAATGATAATGAAATCGGCCAATTTTAAAATTTCAAATTTATTGAAATATCAAATAACACCAAGTGCAACTGTATCGTTTGACAGGGGGATAGTTTTCAATTTTGCAGCACTTGTCTCATCCAGCATAATTGACACCATGTCTACAGCAGCAGGGAGAATGAGCTGCTCAGCAATTGTGTGTGCTTTTTTGCACTGTGCAATTCTGTATGCAACTTTGAATGAAGCCATGCTTTGCTGTTCACTGATGCAGATTTTACCATGTGACTTTCCTGGTTTTCTGCCAGCTTTCTTTTAAAGAAGTCAAGTGGCTTATTAACATGACTGGGGTGTGTTGTTTCTAAATGTCTTCTTAATTTGTTGGGCCTCATGCCGTCTGCTGCCAGCGGCTTAAGACACAAGACACATATGGGTCTCTCTGCCCCCACCATGAATCCAAGCGCAAGACAGGCTTCATCATATTTTCTTTTCAGCTTGCTTTTTGGTTGATAAGGCTACTACCTGTTGTGTTTTTGTCTACTTGTGATGAGTCACCTGCTTTTTTGGTGGTCCATGTAACACATTTATCCATTTACGTTATTATGCCCACTATGTACACTATTGGCCCTCTGTGTGAACGTTTCCTTATATTTTTGTGCTGCAGTTAACATGCCGACGTCAAACCGTTATTGTTGCACTATGGTTCCACTTTTTTCTCCCGGGCCCTGAACTGATGTTATTTTCATTTACTTGTATTAATGACCCATTTCTAATTTTCTCCGTTCATTGCGCCCCACCTGTCATGTCTTTATCCCCCACTAGTGGGGCGTGGCCCACACTTTGAGAACCACGGCTGTATGTACAGTATATTAAACAAGTTGAAGGGACTGTGCCTGTTTGCCCTTTGGTCAGGATGAAGCAAAAGATGGAGCTAATATTGGGAGAGAACATTTCAAAAAATGATTACTTTTGCAAAACTCAAACATGATGCCACCACTTTGACCCTGTTGTGGTGATTTTGGGCTGATGTTATAAAGTGCTTGTACAATACCACACACATTCAGGCTTTAACTCAACAATGCTCCTTTCAGCTTATGTCATAACTGCCTTGTAGCTGGGAAGACACTGTACGTCAAACATTTGAGAATATCTGAGGATGTCATAATCAGACAACTAATTACAACAGCTATTGTGCCACCCAAAACACTGCAAATAAGAAAACAAGTTTGCTCTAATTGACCTAAATGAGCATGTGACAAACAAAAATCACTTTGATAATGTGTCATCACTTCCCTACAAAGAACTGACAGAACAACAGAGATTAGAAGAGTGAGAATGCACATCCTGTCTGTCTGTCTGTCTGTGTGCCCAAAATGTGGGTATGTGTGAGTGTATGATCACAAACACTATTGGTGCAAATCACATATAAAACAAATGCTGCAATGTATCACAAACATTTTTGTTTGGGTAAAACTACAAAGATAGAATTATCAAATAGAATTACAGCCTTGGGATTATATCTCTCTGCCAACCAGTCAAGCTACGGTTTACATGCATGCCTGTCCAGACTTATATGTACACAAGAATGTGAGAGAAGTGAGGTCATAGTGACCTTTGACCGCCAAAATCTGACAACTTGAAAAAATAATGCCTCTGGCTACATGCATTGCTGGCATGGAAGCATAAAACTGGGTAGTATTTATAACTGTTATAAGAATGCATGTATCAGCAGACATACAGTAGGAGAGCAGGTACTGTATGTATGAATCCATGAAGGGGCTTCAGCCTTCATGTTGATGTTTAATGAGTTTTGTGGGGGAAACTCAAATGTTTCTGTTATAAAAGTCAGAATTACAGTCCCCGCCTTAAACCGCCACCTTATTGTGGTGGAGGGGTTTGAGTACCCGAGTGATCCTAGGAGCTATGTTGTCGGGGGCTATATGTCCTTGGTAGGGTCTCCCAAGGCAAACAGGTCGTGGGTGAAGGGTCAGACTAAGAGCGTTTCAAAAGCCCTTCATGAATAGATTAAAATCAAGGACCGTGATTGGCCCGTGGGACTCCTGAGACAGCTGACGGGTACCAGCAGGCCAAGCGGGCTGCAGCCCAGGTGGTTGCGGAGGCAAAAACGCGGGTCTGGGAAGAGTTCAGTGAGGCCATGGAGAAGGACTATCGGTCGGCCTCGAAGAGATTCTGGCAAACCGTCCGGCG
>NW_018127980.1:795009-802997 GCF_001952655.1 Monopterus albus
TCCCCCGGAGGAGCTGGAGGAAGTGTCTGGAGAGAGGGAAGTCTGGGCATCTTTGCTTAGACTGCTGCCCCCGCAACCCGGTCCCGGATAAGCAGAGGAAAATGGATGGATGGATGGATGGATAAAAGTCAGATGCCGCAGTCTCTATCTGGACTTCCTCATAGCTGCAGGCTCCTCTCCTAACTTGATTAAATGGGCCAGATTCTTTGAGTCCTGTCTTTGCTGAGATGAAGGCTTGAGAAGGACAAGCTGACACAAACACTCAGATTAGCACACAAAGCGATAAACACACACCTACGATCTCTTGTCTTTCCTTTTTTCTTGTTAAATGCATACATGTGCCACAACCCTTCACAAAGCCATCTGGGAGAAAAAAAAAAAATACTAATCAGCATCAGCAGCTATCAACTTCCCCGACACATGAAGAGGCACACAAGCTAATATGTAATGTGCCTATAGCTGTGACTGGTCTAATTTAAGCTCACAGCTAAATATACAGTACAGTGCAACGCTGCCCCTCTGAACCGTGTCGTTTCATGATGCCTTTTATTGCTCAACATCAAAGCTGAATATCATCACTTTTAACTCCAGTATATTAATTCACTTTCTCTGTTAAGGTTCTGCCTCATATTGCTGCAGAAGTTTAAAAAAAAAAAGTTAACTTGCTATCACAATGCAGCACACACACATTCCAGCACCTACGAGCCTGGATTTTGTCGACTGACCCAAATTTCCCCCAAATTATGGCATATATTAATTTGAAGCTATGCTCTTCTGTCATTATGATAGTAATTACAGGTTGTGGTTCTGGTTAATGCCCCTTCACTGCTCAAATCCCCAGGAGTCAGTCACAAGAATGTCAATTTAATGTGTGGTCTACACTGTTGTTGAGCCCTGGGGTGCACCTGGGCTTGATTGCAGGCCAAAAACAGATGCTCTTGTGTATATAAATGTGTTTGTTGTGTGTGTGAATGGTGGTTTCTTCACCACCTTAAAGTATGTGTGCACAGCTGTCTACCAACCCAAATGCATCTATTACTGATGAAATGCCTCTTTGTGTGAGTTTACCCAAACTATTCGTATCACCTTATTTATTTGCATGTTCTTCTGAGTGCGAGTCTGCAACTGTGCCTCCTTATATTTAGTTCAACTCACTTTTATGTTCATGGATGCTCATCTATTTTGTTCACACATGTATTTACATGTCTTGTCCTGTGTGGAGATAAGAGTGTGTGTTTTGAGGAACTGAAACAATAAAACAACAACTACAAATTAAAATAATCGTAAACTATTTTAACTGTTAAATTGTTTGTCAATTTTGAAGCAAAAATTTAAGATTCCAGCTTCTCAAATGTGAGAATTTGAAGCGTTCTATGACTTACATTATACTAAACTGAATGTCTGGATTATGGGTCATGGAATGCATTTTATGGACATATTATTGGCTAAATGATGAGAAATAATGAGGATAAATCTCAATATGAAATTATTATTTGCTCTAGATATTTCTTAAGATATACAATGACTACCTTTGCAATTTATGCAGGACTCTGTGAAGAATTTCTTCAGGTTAGCACTTAAGCAAAGGTAGGGTATTTATTATTTAATACTAAAATAAATATCAATAAATAATACTTTCAGTCTCCTGTCAGTGTACCAATGCAGAAGTGTCCCGCACCTTCATGGAAACCCAGCATTTGGCCACACTCAGTGGATGAAGTCAGAACAAAATTAAATGAGTATGTGCATAATGGTGTCTTAAAGCTGCTACAGTTTATGCTCCAGCTGGACACTCCAGTGAGTTTCTCTGGATGACTGTATGCATTATATATGCTGCATATATCACTTTTGTTCAAGCGAGCATGTGTGCAAATGTGCACAGGTGCACATACTAAATGTCCATGAATATGAACACGAGTGTGGGTGAATGAATCTTTGTGTTTGCCAATGAGTTCCTGCAGGCACCGGGCTGCTAGGCTCTCTGAGAAGACTGAAACATGAAGTAATGGCTTTCAGTCTCACAGTGACCTGCCCTTCAGAACATAAAGAGGGGAGAAAAAGACTGGAGAGGAATAAGAGGCAAGAAAGTCATTTGGGGTCACCTGGGATTGATTACTGGAGAAGCCGATAATAATGAGAGGAGTAGAGGAACAAAGTATGAAGGAGATGCAGGAAAGGATGAAGAGGAGAGGTTGGATGAGATGAAATTAGAAGAGAAGGCAAGGATGGAGGAGGCTGGAGGGAAGAGGAGAAGGGCGTTAAAGAGGTTAGGTGCGAACAAAAGGGGCACTAAGTGGGGAGGAGAATAGAGAGGATTAATAGAATATGAGCTTAGACGAAAAAAGAGAAATGGGCTGAAGATTTTAGAGGCACTTCAGCGAAAGGCAAGAAGGGTTGGAAAGTGTGGATTTGCTGCGCAGGCTTTCCATAAATAATGCACACCACATGCCATGCAATTTCTCACACCTCTTTGGTCCAGTCCAGGAGATCAGTTCCACAGATGTAATTGAATCAGGACATAAAAACAACAGTGCAAGAGATTCAGGGTGAGGTGGTCAGGCACAGCTGGAAAAGCAACAGTTCCCCCTTTTAACTGAAGGGAATGAAAACGGAATCATTTTGAGTTTCTGGGACTGTGGTGTCCAGAAAGCTGACTATGTGGCCTTTCACATGAGCCACAGCTCCAGGTGCAACATTCACTTCTCTCTTAGATTTTCAGACTACCTCTACTCCATAGGTCTCTGTTTCTGCAAACATACGCATTTGGTTTTGCTTCTTCCTTTGTAAACTGCAATCATATGACTGTAATCATCCATCATGGTGTAAAAATGACAACAGAAGTAAAAATTGATTCAAACTCACCCCCTGACAAGGAAAGGCATCTTGAGATAAACCAGTTCACAGAGAAATACCTCTAACAACCCTGCTGTTTTGACAGGTTTTGAAAGAAGAAGACAAATTGGGTGAAAGGCAGCTTAACATGCTCTGTTGCTGATGAGGTTCTTAACTGGGCTCATCAAGCAAAGCACTGTTATTGTAAAGATGAAATTGCTTGTAAAAACTTCCCCTCAGTTACCTCTTGCCTCAAACCCAAGAAAATCTGTAAGTGAAAGTTCATACTGGGAGCAGCATTTAAATAAAAACAAACACTAGGTATAAACAAGCCTAAAAAGGAGGAAAAAATGGTGGGTTTGTCATGTCAACAGCTGGCCCAGACTATTAATGTCTGCACTTTTTCTGTTAGATGGAACCCCCTGGCTGCCTGCTACAATTATATTATTCTTCTGGGGCGGTGAGGGTGGGGGTCTGCATTGTGAGACTATGTCTGGAGGTGATAAAACAGCAGAAAGCACATAAATAATGACTTAATGATCTCCTCCACCCTTAGTGTAATGATGAGGATGGAGTTTTCCAACCCAGGATGCTGGTGGGAGCAGGCAGGGTAATCCACATGTGGCCACCAGGTGTGCTAGACTCCAACTCTGTTACATAGTAACCTCCCAAACTGCCAAGTGCGTGTCCGCTTTAACTTTGTCCATCTTTTTCCTATCCCACCATTGCTGTATAATTCGTCATTCATCTTGTTTTAATATGTATCTCATACATGCGAAGGCTTTCTGTTCTCAAGAGACAGATACGGCTGGACGATCTGCATTAATCATCCAGTCACATTGCATTCCTCTGTATACAGAAAGTATTTGAAAGAGTAAATGTCTGTGTGGATGTGCTCAAAGAACAAAAAAGAGAAACAGGTAATTTTGGTGACAGACTGTGTGGGACCAAACACTGAATCAGATGTGCATCTAAATTATAGTCCAGCCACTGGGGCAGAAATAACAGTATGATTAAAGTAATTGTTTCTTTAGGAGCGTTCTGCAACCACAGTTTTACAACAATAGCAGAAAATCATGTGACTGTAATCTGCAATTAACATCCATTACCTCCTTGAGCATAATCACGCTTTGTGTCTAAATATGGATGGGGATTACAGAATGTGTGTGAGAAGTATTTTAGTTTTTTCTAGAGAAGGTATTTTTAATGACTTTATTTTTTTCTTTACCAGCACCTACAGTATCTTTGCAGCTTCTGAAAAAAAGCACAACTTTGATGCAGGAATTCAGCGAGAAGTCTGAATGTCACCGAGTCACACTGTGAGAGAAAGTCGACAAAGAAGCTATAAATAGTGGGAATCAAAGATGAAACCAATGACATAATCTGCCAATTTCTTTAATTGCTTCTGCTAAAACTGATGAAGTCTGGATATATAAGGTGTAGCAGTTTTGTGCACATACTGTATGTACTGTATTACAAACTAAACAGAAAACGTTTTAAAACTATGAATTAGAAGCTTTTATTTTGAATGTGAAAATGTTAATTACAGTATGACACATGTGGCCTACAGGGGAGTCAGCGTGGGTGCAGAGCTCCACTGATGATTATGACATGCTATTGTGGGGCTCAGAGCGACCTGCCACTGCCTGTGGGTGAAATGGCTTTAAGCGTTAGAAACCACTGTTGTTTTATGCCATTAACACAAAACGCCACCTGTTGTTAGAGTCCTTGAATAAGTTACTACACCCAGATTCTGCACTCTGACCTGCCCAAATTAGAGGTAGGGTGAGTAAAAGGTTTATTTCACTCAATGGATGAATACATTTATTGTATTAAAATGATCATTTCCATATAGAGTGAACAGGAGGTTGGGAGCTGTAACGGAGAAAAACATTCCTTTGTCTAAAACAAATGTATCCTGATCAGTTTTCAGAACTTGGGGTATACAGTTTAGGTTTTTGTAACACCAGCTGAGGTACTTACAGACAGAAAAAAATCTATCTTTACTTGCACAATTACCTCCTGAGTATCAGCTGCTTGATGGTCTCTGGCAGCAGTTTCCTGTTTCACATTGTCTGATACAACTCCTTTTTGTGTGCTTTTCTAAAAGTCAATAAAAAGACGTTGACCCTGCAGGAAAGAATCCCCTTTTGCCCTTAACAGTTGCAGAGAAGGGAATACTTTTCTAACCAGAAAGCCTTTGGGGAACAGCATAGAGCGCAAATAGATCAGGATGCTATGAGGCACTTCACAAGGGCAGAGGTCTATTTTTAATGACAACAAGAGCACTACAACAAAGAGTTGTGGTAGGGCAATTCTACAGGAAATGTACCCTCTGTGTAGGAGTTCCCTCCCTCACTGTGCCTGTCTTAAGAGTTCTGCAACTGCTTATTTCAAAAACAACTGTGCAGGTTTTTTGCAACAAAATCAATTTTATCCTCCATTTATACTGACTTGACCGAGCTGATCTCAGCTTATCCTCATCAGGAAAATTGTCTTTTCTTCTCTTAGTCCCGTGCTGTCATGATAAGCAGTGGAAGAGTGTAATGTTTTTGTGCATGCATGCACCTTTGCTTTGTGCGCCCTTATGTATATCTATTTGAAAGGGCAGCAGGGAAGCCAGGGTCATTGCTGGGGTCAGGTCTGGTTGAGCTGAGGTCAACAAATGAGAGCAGACTTGTCTCTGAGAAAGTGAAACTGGACACTTTCCTTTCAGCTATTCAGCATGACCCTGCTGACCCCAGAAGGCCTGAAACATGCACCTGAGAACATGTGAAATAAACAGAACTATTAATATTGTTCATGATATTAGACATATATTTTTTGCTACTCACCCTGGCTTTGTTATTCTAGGGGATTTATTTCCTGATACAGTATCATTATTATTTCTATCTGACCACTTCTTTCGTGCATTCTCTGTCAAATCTTGTCTTACATTAAATGATACTGCAGGCTTTACCACTCATCTCTTTTGTTAAGACAGCACAGCAGCACGCACTATAGAACCTTAAAATGTACTTTAGTTTTTGTGTATTTTAAAAAGAACACTTTACAATTTGTTGTCTTTTACAGCAGTTGATATCCTTATCGCTAAAGCGTTACAAACAAACAAACTTGAAACAAAACTCCCACTTCTGTACCATAGTAATCACCTCCAAATGATCACTTCTTCTCATGCACATGGCTTAAAAAGATCAAAGTCAAGCCAGCTTAGTGGACTGTGAATGTACAGTCAGCAAAACAAGGTGCCAGGTTTTTAACTGAGGGCTCATTCTTCATGATAGTTTATTCAAGGGAGAGTGAAATGTTGCTCAGAATGAATAATAAGTGCTGGTGGTTTAGATCAGACCCCATATTCACTATGCGGTTTCACAGGCAGAACCGAGGCAGCATTGTGTCTATGACCAAGGCAGACTACACAATCACAGTAGTGCTTTACATAGACAGAAGATGACTCATGAAAGTCTCATGTCTGGAAAGTGTGTAGAGTGTGTAAGGTAAGATTTTGGAAGAGAGGACAGCAGGTGTGTGTGTGTGTGTGTGTGTGTGTGTGTGAAGACACACTACCACAGAAAGCATTAGATTGTGGGCGTTGGATTGGCTTCAGACACACACAGTGAAGTTAGAAGTCCTTCAGCATGGACACTGTTGCCTTATTAAAGCACTAAACCCAGTTAAAAATCAAGCTTCCTTTTCTTGGAAAGCACTTAATAAATGATACTGTATTTTCAAATAGCTCCTTTTGATTTGATTTGTACACGAAAAGCATGAAATTTACAGGAATAAAAAGTAAAGCTACATTTTTTTCAGCCCTGACTAGCGCCTCCTGACCTTCTCTCAGGTCCAGCAACATGCAGTCATGCGAAGACGTACTCAGATCATTTACCTAAGTTTAAGTACCAATACAATAAAGCAAATATATTCCAATACAGTTAAAGGTCCTGCATTCAAATTCTTTAGTATAATCAACATAACATACTTAAAGAATACCAAACAAAATCAATCAAAAAGTACTTTTTACACGTAATACTATTTCAACAATGCACAGCATTTTTGTGTTGGACTGTTGGTGGAGGATAGTTTATTTGTTTACAGTAGGAACAAAAAATTTAAAGTTGTCCTACACAAAAACACAGAATGTTAGGAAGTTAAAGTCCAAAGAAACACCAAAAGGATCAATGCAAGTAAAGTATACAGAAAGCACATAAAAAAGTACTTAAGTACAAGTGCAGCGCTAGAGTAAATGTAATTACTTACTTTTCCTATATGTAGCCTGAGAGACAAAATGCAGGGTAAAAAGTTCTGAAATCACTCCCTGCTGCTCATAAACTTTAATTGCTCTGAGTGCAAAGTAATAACTAAAGGTGACTTGGGGGAGCATAGCAACATTTTGGACTTTGGGTGGTGATACCATTTGAGTTTTACTAAAACAGATCACTTTTCAGAGCTAACTTAGTAAGTCAAACTGAAACTGGAAAAGAGAGGGATTTTTGAGGAGATAGAAAAGTCACCTTCATCTGCAGTGGAAACTATACATTTGCTTCTTTTTCGCCTCCTTCTTGTTGTTTTTCTCCATCAGTTCTCCTTTTTCCACTTGTATCATTCTCTTGTCTATCCATCTCCTGCTGCCTACTTTTCTCAGGACTATCCTTGAATCATCTCTTCTATTCAATCTCTTTTTTTTATATCTTTACTCTAATCTCCCTCTGTATCTCTCCTCCCTTCCCGTTTTTCCTTCATGGCTGAACTACAAGTAGTGGGCTGCTTTATCTTTTAGATGTTATCGCAAACTTTCATATAAGGTTGGAAAAAAGGATATAGCATGCTCTGTGATTTAGTTTGCTCATTCATCTGCTGAGGGAAGCACTTTCTGGCAACATGGTTTTTTTTAAGGATATTTCTCTCTTAGCCCTTCATAATGATTTCAAACAAGAGATAAATGTTTTCATTTGCTGAAGATTAAAGGATTTTCTGCACTTATATCCTCTCGCAGCTCAAATTAGAGGCTCTCTGGTTGTTTGCAGACTGCAATAGATGAAGCTCAGATAGCTCTAAACACATCATATCAAAAGAGCTTCTTATCATATAATGATAATCTATCAAGATTAGATGTGGCGATGCACATCCCATGAGGAATATAAAACTGAAAGATGTGT
>NW_018127980.1:803107-804133 GCF_001952655.1 Monopterus albus
TGAAACACAACCTTGCACGATGCAGGAATAAATACACAGAAAGTATATAACCACGCACCTGCTTTAGTAATTGGTGTAGGCTGCTAATTTAGCTGCGACTATACATAGCGAAGAGTGTCAAAGTCTCACAGGAGCCAGTCCAGTTTTGCTCTCACCTCAGACGTACAAGCTGCAGCCAGAAATAAGAAGCTTGAGTAAAAAAGAAACATACAACTTGAGCACCTCTATCAAATGATCCTCACATTCACGATTTAAAGCCATTCATCTTCTGGAGAAATACAGCTGGGTGATGGCCCAGAGAGGGAAAAGCATGTGTTTCTCTGTGTGTGTGCGTGTGTTTGGGGACAACGCGTGGCTCATTTCACCCTTCAAATGGCCCTCTGGTACTCAATCACTCAATAAACAAAGACCAGCCAATCCTCTTCACCCCCTTTTTCTTGATCTCTCATTTTAAAATCCCTTATCAGCTCTTTTTCTCTGACTCATTACACCTCATCACACGTTCTCTGGTGTTCCCTCCCTATTCCCCCATTCCATCTTCTTCTCCACCTCAGCTGTCATGTCTCACTTGTCTCAGAGCAATAAAAGTGTGGAAGTACAACAAACAAATTCTGAACTTTAAGTTTACAGTAACCACTTCTCCAAGTGTCACCGAAGGTTTGCATTCATCTCTGTTTAACTTTTCAAACATCCTCTTGGCTTGATCCCCAATGTAAAAGAGGCTTTGGTGATTATTTAATTTACCCAAATAGAGTCTCCCTGTTCTTACTATGCTGGCACCGTGGTTAAAAGACATATTTCTCTGCTCTTAGATTTGGGTTTGAGAGCGTAGTGAGGAGAGGGACAGAGCAGATGTACTGTAATAGTGCTGGCGAGTGCAGGCTGGTTTAGCAGTGATAATTCCCTCTGACGTGTGGACATGAAAGTGGATGTTTTACTCAAACCACAGACATTCACTTGTGGATCCAAGCAACAAAAATAATAGCACATCCAGGATCATATATCGCTTGCCTGCACTTCTCTGCT
>NW_018127980.1:804148-814945 GCF_001952655.1 Monopterus albus
TCCCTACACCTGCTCCCATTTCTGCTCTTCAGCATGCAGTGTGAAATTATTACTGCTTCCCCAGTCTGTTTTACAAGGATCTGTACCACCAAAAATCTGCTCGGGGTATGGGTTTGTGTGCTTCTATACACCCACTTTTTATGACTTCACTTCCAACTTATCAGTCTTTGTTTTCTGTGCGCATTTTGCTTGCACTTTAACTCAATTTGCTCCAGCTCTGTGGCATTAGTTGTTGAAAAAATGGCAACAGACTTTTCATGAGTCAACCTTGACAACAAGAGATGTAAGTCAGCTCTATCTATATGGCAGTGATACAGCTGTCATGCTGACTTAAAAAAAGTAATCAGAGTCGGTGGATGCAGTTGCGCTCCGCATCCCACTTCATAGCTTTGTCATGATCTCTGAGGCAACCATCGCAACACTTTGGCATTTAAAGAACAGTAGTGGTGTGTATAATAAACTTTAACGTTTTCATTTCCTTTCTGACAGACAGTCACTTAAACTGCCTGCAGGAAGCCTTTAAGTATCCATAGCAACATCGCACCATCGCACTAAATAACTGAGAATGGCAGAAAAGAAAAGAAAGAACTGTTTACTTACACCATGGCAACCTTCTTTGTTGTGAAAGGATAGGTCAGAAATGTATCTGACTGTGCTGGCAGAAATAATGACAAAAGCCCAAAGAGCACTAAAAATGAACACAAATATTTTGAATCAGTGTCTTGTAACGTGGGATGATTCTCTGGAGCTACTACAGTGTGGAAATGAGAAGTGGCAGGAGGAACAAGGGCTGGATGAGATAGTGGCAAAGTGGATGCGATGTATAAATAGCCTGTGGTAGTGAGAGGACAGAGCACAGCAGGGGAGAAGAGTGAACCACTGCAACTATTGTTTGAGTCCCCAAGTTTAGTTGCATAAAAGCAATAAATCATCCACTGAGAAGAACTTGTAAAACCGGGGCTTCCATGCAGTTCACAGCCAATAAAGGTAGATCTTTTGTGAGGCTGTGTGTACAGGGGCAAACTATTGCAAAGTCCCATCAGATAAATAAGTAACCAAAGAGCACCAAGGGGCCAGAGGGTAATGGCTGCTTAGTTTACATGTGTGATAAGGCCTTTCACTTTCTCTCCCAACAGGGCTCATTCCCTTAGGAGATGCAGAATCACAAAGGTTGATGACAATGGGCTTGTCATTCAGTCAGTTTCCATAGCGACCACACATCCCTCTGAGGCCACCGACATCATTTTGATCACAGAATTCTCCTGGCCTGGACTAATTGCTGTATTTACACCGCCATTCTGTTACAGTGCTTGGGCAAATTCCCAACACAGTGCAAATATCAATCACACTAATCATATGCTGCTCTTCACTCACCGCTGGAATGTGTGGCTGCTTTCCATACTGTGGGCTCATTTGGATCTGCTGCTCATCTGTTTTATGACTCTATGAGGCAGGAGTGTAAATGTGTTAATGCTGTCTATGGCCGCAAGTAACAATTATTCCCATTATTGAGCAATCTGCCAATTCTTTTCTTCGTTAACTGCTTCATTTTTTTGGTCTATAAAGTGTAAAAAACACAGTGATGGTAATTTTTCCCAGAGGACTTTTGCATCCAATGTCTAATAAAAGGCCTGGATGTTGTCAGTCTAAATTAATTCTACAGTCTGGTTGAGGGTCACCTCTTCTATGATGGACAAATCACAGTATCCTCATGGCCCTGAGTTTTTGGATTCCAAAAGCTAACTTCTTCTTCTTCTTCTTCTTTTGGCTGTTCCCGTTAGGGGTCACCACAGCGAATCATCTGTTTCCACCTAACTATCTTCGGCATCCTCTACTCTCACACCAATTAACTTCATGTCCTCTTTTAGCACACACATGTTTAAATTCCAAAAGCTAACATGATCAAAACAACCACAATTCCCTATGAACACCAATGCTATGGAAAAGAGTATGTTGAGTGCTCTAGAATTTGAACTCAGCATCTGAGCAAAAACTTCCATTTCTAACCAAGTGGTTGCCCCAAGCTTGAAAAACAAAGGTAACTTTGTTAAAAAATTATGTTTGGTTAATTGTACGCTAACTGGCATGAACAGGGTTGGTGATTAGCATTCATGCAACCTGCAGCACAGCTGGTAAGAGCCAAGGACAGCTGTGGGACCATGTTGCACCTGAACCACATATATTATTGCCTTTACAACACTAATCATGTTTTTCCACAGCATCACAGATACAGCTTTTACTTCTGTATTGTCTAATCTTCTTCAACCCGCTCACTGTGGATATAGCGACAGGATGACTATACTGAAAGTTACATTTGAGTTCAAATGTAAGTATAATAAATATTAAAATGCCACTCTTGTTCTACTTGTAAGAAATACTTTTTAAATAGTAAAAAAAAGAAAAAGAAAAAAGATAAATGCCTTCAAGGACAGTTCAGGCTCTATCACTGTGTGAGAAGCCTGAAATCTGGGATCTGAAAACTTCCACAATGAAATGAGCTAAATCTATGATTGTCACACACAAGTCATCAAAAATAATGCAGGGCTCAGGCAGACAGAAATACCTTAAAGGTCACATGTAAAGGCATGAACAAATGATCTCCTGACACTAATAAACAGAGCATTGCTAGAAATGAGATATGACAAAGGGAAACATTGTACCATAATTAACCAGAAAATGTTGGAGTGTGAAAATGTGCCATTTGCATTTGGGCTGTCAAAGCACTGGCTGACTTTCAGGAGTGCAGCACAGCTATATTCTCTTTCCTAATATAATCAGATATATTTTCAAGTTTCTACCATGTACTTGTGCAGAGTGGTGGAACATAACTAAGTACAATTACTCAAATACTGTACTTAAGTACAATTTTGAGGCATCTGTACTTGATTATTTTCATTTTCTGTTACTTCATACTTTGACTTCCCTACAAATAATGTACTTTTTACTTCACTACATTTATTTTATAACTTTAGTTACTTTTCAGAACCAAATTAATGCATAATAATGCAGTATAATTATAAGACCTCATTGATCTATGGTGGAAAATTCACAAGCTACCCTGCAGTAATTCAAATTAATACATACATAGCCTACAAGTTAGTTAAAACTAGCTCCCCCTTTACCTGCAGCAACATTAAATGTGATGTGGACAGAATATGATATACAGGAATGTGAAATGTGCTATTTTGCATAATAAGTACTTTTACTTTTAGTACTTTGAGTATGTTTTGATGCTAATGCTTTTGTACTTTTCCTTAAGTAACATTTTGAAAGCAGGACTTGTACATGTACAGTTTTAGTGTTGTATTGCTACTTTTACTTAAATAAAGAATCTGAGTACTTCTTCCACCACTGCTTGTGTTATTGAACTTACTGCTTAAACTAGACCTGAATCAATCGTCATAAGTTATTGAAAGAGGGGAGAAAGGTGGATGAATCTGATATGAATACAAAGATTTCATGACAGCTCTTGGCGACCTGCCGATGGATGCACTCTGCCAGCACCACCAAGTGGTCAGGCATCGCAAAGTAAAAAGCAAACTTCTAAAACATTTACGTTATGGGATTTTTGGATGGTTCCGGTAAAATGCTAGTATTTTCCCATTCCACAGGACATGTTAATCTCCTTTAACAGGTGATATGACTGCAAAACATAGAAATGTATATGACAAGACAAGTCATGGGTTAAAATAAAGAAAAATACCTCGGGTTTAGAAACGTAGAATCCCTTAACATAACCAAATAATACTGGGGGTGGCTGTGGCTCAGGAGGTAGAGCGGGTCGTTTCCTAACCGGAGGATTAGCGGTTCGATTCCCGGCTTGTCCATTTACCATACCATTTAATAATAGCCGGTGCACAATCCCTATTAAAATACGTTCCGTCTTACCAGGTGAAGTGCCAAGCTCCCGTTCATCTAGTAATGAGGGTGGCTGCGTGCCTTGTTCCAATGAGAAGAGTGGTAAGGAGAAACAACAAAATACAGGTGAGCTGGAGATGAGATATCTTAAGCTCCGCTGTGCCTTTTGCCAGAAATCTACCCCGGTAAACTCCTTCCCCCTCTGCACGGATCCCCCTGCGCTCTCTCGTCCCTCCGGAGCCCTCTGTGCTATTTCTTCTTCAAAGAGGAGCGCTCTGTGCCGGTGGCTCCTCTGTGCACGGTTTGTAATCGGACACCGCACTGTCGCGCTGCGCCACAGACAATATGCCTCTGCTCTTTGTGGGTGACACGGGTGCGAAGAAAGAAAACGGCGCCGAGAAAAAAGCACACACACAAAACTTTCCTTCAACGAAAACAGTCAAGGCTTGTGCACAAAAAGCCAGTTGGGGTGGACGTGGGTGGTGTGTCCAGTGTTTCTCTCAGCTACAGCTGCGCTTCTCACTAGCAGGGTTTTGGTGGCTCAGGAGTGCGCCCCCACTTTGCGCGTCCACTCCAGCAGCAAGGAGAGACGTGGCAGCGGCGCACAGCTGTCCTGCAGGTGGAGGAGAAGAATACATCCCACTAACCACTGGAACCACTGGTGGGATGAATTTGGATAGTTTGAGCTATTTTGACATTTTTGCCTCATTTCAATATGGAGCTTGAGCCAGTAGTTAAACTCTCCTCTGTTTTGTCTCTTCCAAGCAGGTCAGAGGTCAGCCTCAGAAAAGCACTCACCCCCTAAGTAACTTTATTTGTGAGCTAACATGAGTCCCGAGCTACATAACCCTTGTTAAAGACTTTCAAAAACATTCATCTTTCAAACAGAATTATGGTTTTTAGCGCATTTTTTCCCTGGGAATTCACTAAACTGTGATTTTTGAACAGAGCTGTTATGCATTTGGTTTCGGGGGCATATGAGCAGAGAGGAGCTTACTGGATTGAACCTTTTCATGCTAATCTGTAACCACCGGGACCCAAACTTGTGGATGTGTTTGTCCATGTCTTACAACCAAAACGATTTTTAAATTGAGAAAGCACACACTTGAAAGAAGCTTTAACCTTCCATTCAGATATGTTTTTAACATTAGCAGGCAGATCATTTTAGAAAGAAAATGGTGTGTGATGTCTAATATAAGTGTATGAATGTGTTTGTGAGATGAGCGTGGCAAGATAGAGTGCTTCTGTGTTTCTGCACCTTTGTGTATTTAATGGTGACATCCCCAGTTCAATTACCTATTTATCCCCTGGTGAATGAACGTAATCTCTATTAGGCTCCGAAGCTTTAAGGCTATGACAAAGTACGTGTCTGTCTTTTTGACAGACATAACTGAGTCTGTTAAAACGCCTCCTCGTTAAACAGGAACGTGCCTCAGTGAATGCCTCAGCTTTTATGTACCAATATCTAAATTCAAATCAGGTAATTTTCATAAAAATGTAGCTACCCACGATGGGGAGGAAGTAAAGCTGAGATTTACATTTCAAGTGGCCTCCGTGCAACATGGGAAATGCGTGGGTAACCTTTTCTTTTCTTTTGCTGCACAGAGGGACCAGATCTGCTTCTTAAAATATCAGAACAGATTTGACAAAGACACAGCGTGTCAAAAGTGGAAATCTCATTAAGAAGAAAGAAACTAAGTCAAATGTTTGCTTGACAAAAAAAATCTGCAATTGAATATAGTTTCATCCAGTGAAAGTGCTGTGACCTCCAGAACTTATTCTACTCGCCTCAGCAATTTCAGGCTCCCTTTACTCTGCATGGTCTGCTCTCCCATACAATAGATGTTTTACTTGCTCACGGCTGCAAGCATAACCCACAAAGCTCCAGCTAAACTTCAGAGTGAACCTTCAGCTGTCTGAGCTGCACTGAGAAGCGAAGTTTCATCAAACAATTTCGTATCTTTGAATAAGCAATTCGAGTCTGTGAAAGATGACTGTGAGTATGTTAGCTCCTGATGGGAGGCCTGGGACAAAATGCATCAAACCTACACTGTCATTCAAGTCTTTCCTGGTGGGTGCGTGTGTGTGACCACCTTTGTTGTTCAGTATTGCTGCTTTGACATCAGATGAACAAACCAAAGTTGCCAGGCAACCACAAAAAAACTAAACACAAACACACACACACACACACACACACACACACACACAAATCAGTTTCAGAAGAAGCCTCTTATATTTCACCTGGTCATATCAGATCTCAGTAGGGTGTATTTGTGTGTGTCTCTCTATAGTGTTTCATCTCTCCACTTTTTGAAGAAATTGAGTTTATATATATTTAAATATATATGTATTTATTTATTCGAGTCTACTACCACCAAATGCACTGACCAAACAATATTTTCAAAGCAATGTTGTGATGAAGAAACTGAAGGCCAACCTTTATCTCTATAAAAATAAAGGTGAGAAATGAAAAAAAAAATCATTTGAAAATATTCCCTGCTGTCTATTCATTGCTGTGTGTCCTTGTGAGCATATGCATGTGTATAGTCTTGTGTGCATGTTGTGTGTCCATATACAGTGACTGAAGGAAGAGAGATACAAACATCAGGCCAGCATCCTGCTTTGGTGCCAGACCTCAGTTGACCATTTCTGAGGTCAGATCTCTCTTTCAACCGTGCCATCTGTTGTGCCGTTTCACAGCCATTTTAAGTCCCAGGTCAGCTCACGTCTTGCAAACACAGCTAGCCAACCAGTCAACCACTGGGGCACGCAAAACACTCATACTCACACAAAAAATGGCATATACAGATATAAAAGGTATACAAAGACACATATGGGCATACTCAGTTGCAAGGTTGTTCCCTTGAATGACCGTTCATACGTTCAACAGACTCAGAGGTGAGAATTCAGGCAAGTGAGAGAGGAGGAGAGTGGTTTGGTCATTTCCCAGGAGAAAAAGAGCTGGGGATTAAAATAGTGCACAGAGAAGAGTGTGAGAAGATAGCAAGGGGAGAGTTTCTAGCTGTGGAAGACTGCAGTCGTTCTTCTCTCTGAGCTACCTACAGACTCGATGAGCCATCCTACACTGCAGCAGGGCCAAAGCCATGCGATTTCTCAGGCTTACTTAGTAAGCCGCATCGCAACTCTCCAACAACATCATCCAGGGTATTGTAGTGCCAGGGTTCCAAAGTATACTTTCACTGCCACAGAGGAAGTAGGTATTTCCCATGACTGCAAAATTAATAAGAGGATGAAGTTTCTGTATGTGCTAATTTATGTGCTAATGTGTTCTGTCTCTTGCCTTTTGGGCAGGTCTGTGGTGTTGTGTGGTGAGCTGATTTAGAGTTTCACTACATCTGAATTGATGGACACTTACTAGGATAGCTAGGGCTCCACTCCATGTGTGTATTACATGTTGACCAAGCACGGTGCTGCCTGTGCCAATTACTGGAAACACCATTTGCCCCTTTAGCAATTTGAGATTACAAATGGCCAATAACCACATGACCATATTCCCAACCCACTGATGTTCAGATTTTTATTGGCTGCCATGAATGTGTTTGTATGTGATCTAAATGTACTTTGTTAAGTGTTTATAAGAGACCGTGGTGAAGGCCATAAACCAAAATGTGTTGATCCCACCATAAAATTGTTCAACATACTGTGAGTGTTGCTAGAGTTTTGGCCTCTATGCACCTTGTCAGTGGGTAAAGTTGTGCCAGAAGGTTTTGCTTTGCCTTGATGTTAGCATTTATCTCAAAGCACAACTGTAGTTAAGAAGAGCCTCACAGAGCTGTTAACGCAGCTTTAGATTCTTAGTCTAGTTTCAACACATAAAACAAGGTCAGCCTCTGTCATAAAATAAAATACTCAACAGACTGAAGTTCATACTCCTAGCTCTCGCTTATAACATCATCATGGAAGTTTACTCCATCTTTATCTTTTCCTTGTGGGCATGTCCAGTACACACAGGCCTTCTACGGTGCAGTGTAGAGGAATGATAGAGTGTTTTGGGGGCCCAGTCCGTCCAAAGGTGGTGAATGAATGGACTGCGTGAAAATAAAATAAATAAATAAAATGCAGCACCGGAGTCCAGGGGGGTCATCTTTCTCGGTTTCTGCCCAGATTCTGGCTGGCTGTATTTGTCTTTGTCCTCCCCTTTGTGGCCCATGATGGATAGCAAAAAGAATATGGCTGATGGTGAGTTTTTTTCCAACTCTTCTTTTATCATAGTGTCTTTTTTATTTTGTTGTTTTTTTTCCCCAACCACCATTAGCGAAGTGGCAAAGTTAGGGCTGGAGAGATGAACTCTGTGAAATTCAATCATGGGAATTGAAGGTTTGGAGGCGTGAAGTCTTGGCCCCATGGGCAGCTTGGAGATTGCTTTAGATTAATTAATGTCAAAATGGAGAGGGTGAGGCTGTAGAGGACAATTATGAATGTTACTGCTGGGCATGGTGTTCGCCATTCACAGTAAAGAGTGCAGTGTGCTGATTTTTGTCTGTGTTAAGAAGCTATTTATTCCCAGTCAGTAATTTTGAGAAGCCAAAAGCAATTTAAGTGCAGATAGAGTAGGCAAAAGCTATACCCATGGCTAAATGGATAGAAAAATAATGCCACTTATGTAAGTACTCAAGGCATGTATAATCCAGAGAAGCCACAGTGGGGAAAACTACCACCATCTGCCGTACACTGTAATCTTCTGAAGGCAGACCTAGCGTTAAAAAGAGGAATACAACTTAATGATTCATGTTATTTAACAAGCATGAAAATGTCCATTGAGTACATAGGGACAACTATATCGTTTTTTTGTGTTTGACGGTAAAAACGTTTTTAAAATGGACCTGGTATTACTATGGAAGTACTATCATTTGGCAGTCACAGCCACTTTCTCATCTTTTCCTCTTGATCCATGGACTTTTTCACTGATGCAACATCCCAAATTAAGCAGTAAAGCTTAAACTGCATGCTGCTCCTCGTAGCCGTCAGGGGACCAAAGTGAATGTTCACCAGCACTGACCAAACTGTCTCAGGAAACTGGAATAAATCCTCTAATTTCCAACTCAGCAACAGCAATTTATTTCTTTTGACACCATCGTCTGTTTCAAGCAATTCCACATGCCTCGTGCTGCACAGTCCTGTCTCTCATAGACAGTAATATTACATACACAGACACTGATTTATGAATGTACATGTGCACAAGCATGTACACGTTTTCATATGTGTATGACATGTTTTGTACTTTTGTCTTTCACACGCTCACATGCAGATACAAATCACCCCCACAGACTCAGACAGGCTAACACAGTGGGAGTTTGTGTTTGCTTGATCTGTGATGCACTTTGAGCAGGTGTTCACAGGAAAGCAAGATTGGTCTTCTCGCTACGCTGCATTTCTATCTCCAGAGTTTGAGAAACCATGATTTATTTGTAGTTCTAAGGTCAAAAACTGGAAGGGCTTTTCACAGTTTGGTAGTCTAACGGCGATACCAAAGTAAGAGACTGAACAGTCTTAAAATAAATTTTTTAACTAACATTAAAATATGTATGTTCATAAATTTTTTTTCTTTTTGTATCACAGATGACTGACTTTCATTAACCACCCACAGAACTGAAGTACAAGACCAACAACAGCAACCAAAGACGTGCATTAACTGATAATAATCATACTCATTACCAGGATATTATATTTTATTATTATTCTCCTGTTGTTCATAATGATCCTGCACTATGACAGAGGAACTCATTACAAAGGAGGCATCGTTGAAAATATAGACATCCATCATCTCTGCACATCTCTTGTAGAGGCAAACTGCAAATGACTGTAACACACTACACATTTTTCTCACGAGGAATTTGTTGACAAGAAAGGCGGTGCGAGGGTAATTGTTTTTGTCTCACTTTGGAGATGTTAATTAATTTCACTTACTGGCAGCTTTCCAGCTGAAGGTTAGAAGTCAATGCTAGACCAGGCTGTGAGGAGGAGGTAAAGCCTGATGTTTACTTTATCTTTTATCAAGGAAGACATTACTGTATGTTGAGGTGATACCAAGTGCATATTTTCAGACAGATTTTTCTCCTAGGCTGCTTTAAGCATCGCCCTGCTTACTGAAGGAGAGAGTGAGAGAAAAGCTGTCTTCACACAATATGACAGGAACCATAAAAATGGCATTATAAGATGGAAGCACCTGCTTGTTTTCAGGAAATTTAGACCATTCTGTAAAAAAAGGAAGAATCTCCTTTGCTTTGGCTTTGAAGATACTTTTTTTCAGTCAGTCACTTTCACCTTTTCCCATTTTTGACACTTACCTTTGGACAAGATGAAAGCAAATATCTGAACCCTTAAATCGGGGTATGCTAGACAAACTATGTGGAGACAGCTCATGTGAAGTAAAGTGCCTCTAAAAGCAAGAATTCAGGGGAGAACAAAATATTACCGACAGTTTATAATGGTTTAATGGTGTTGGTCAGACTGCATGCTTTTACACTAAATTGAAAAAGTATCATCACAGGCTGGAAGAAGATTGTTAAAAACAACATACTTTTGTGAGCAAAGTTGAAACAAAACAAAAGTAACAAGTCTACATCCATGCTAGAGGACAGTGTTTTCCCATAAACAGTGGTATGTCACAGTTGGACTTCTATGGCTTGGATATCCATGAAACTTCTGCTAGTGGAACCAGATTAGAAAACAACTGCTTATTTGATAAAGTACAAAGTCTGTGCACATAAAGATTTTGAGGAAGAGTACAAGTTATTAAGAACTACATTTTACATTTTTTAAACAAATTTCCATGTATTTATTGTTTACACTGTCCCACAGTCCAAAGACATGCGGCTTACGTAGGTTGAATGGTGACTCTAAATTGCCCGTAGGAGTGAGTGAGTGTGTGTGTGTGTGTGTGTGTGTGTGTGTGTGTGTGTGTGTGTGTGTGTGTGT
>NW_018127980.1:815326-864699 GCF_001952655.1 Monopterus albus
AAAATAGGCACCGATATGTAGGCAGTGATGCTTTGAGCTAAGAGTTTTCAAAACATTTCACTAATGAATGAATGAAAATAACCAAACTACACAGCAGAGGCTAAGCTATTTCACAGGATAAAACAAAACTTTGAGGAAGAATCATGAGAACACCAAGAGATTAGAATTGTTCAGATATGTCAATCCTGATGCAAGTGGTGTCCAACAGACCGACATTGCCACCCATGAAGCAACACTGCTACTGTGGCAAAACATTCTAATTGGATTTAAAGATCTTAATTTCAATTAAACTTTCTGAATAAGTGAAAATATCTATATTAACAGTGTACTTACAAAATACAACTAATTGGAGAAGAGAGATTTTAGTTCAGTTTAAACCCTGGAGTGAGTTAATTGACATTATTCAGTGAAGTTTTCCATAAGTGAGATAATTGCAGCTCGCAGTCAACCACTCTGATTTTATGTCACAATATTCAACATAAGATCATGAGGTTTTTTTTTTTAATAATAACTTTGACAGCAATTAATCATTCATCAATTTCCTCAGCTCATAGCTGAGTCAAACTGCTAATAGTTACTGTTCTCTATGTGAAACATTTTGTAAACTCATGCCAGAAGGTGAATGCTGCTCTAGCCTTCATGAGTAGCGGCAGTATGTAGCTTCAGGGCTGTTTAAAAAAGTCTTACATTGCTGCGTGACTCATGTGGCAGAGAGATCAGTGATTATTACAAGCTGTTTGCAACAGATTTAAAGAATTAAATATTTATTTCCTGCTCATCCATTATTAATTTAGGCATCTATCTGATGTCTGGGACAGTCAGCAGCAGTAATGGATCTTAGAGACATTCATCCTCGAGCCAATCATGTTCAGAAATTTTCATTTGCTATTACAAGGCCGACATGTGTTTTATTGCCCTCTGTGATGGTGCCACAGCTGAATTTATGTGGTGCAAGTCTAAAAGCAGCAAAAGGCAAATTATTTTTCAGTTGTACAGTATACTTGACGGCTTGTGCTAAGGAAGGGTACTGATTTCCCCAGTGTGACTTCTTGAATGAAATAGGCTATAAAATGAATAAACAGCAAGACTTTGGTGCTTTGTTGAGCAAAGTGCACAGTTCTCACTTCAGCAACAAATGTATTAACATAATAGCTACATGGGGTCCTATCAACCTCTTAATAGATTGGTTAATTACTCTGAATCCCTCAACTGTACCCCAATGACCAACTGGTGTCGCCTTAGGGATTGAGGGATTTGTGTCAACATTTCCCCATGCTATCTCATTCATTCCCTCTTTCTGCTACTCTTCTACAGAGCGTGAAGCATGAGATTGGATTTACAGTGTAAAGGAATAAAGCACATTGTTTCTCATCTGTGAGAGAGGGGGATAGAGCCGATAAAGCCCGCAACTTGCCCAGCTGGAAAGTTGATCAGAAGCTGTGCATATAGGAAGAAAGAAACTGTGCTTCTCTTGCCCTTTTTCTAAGTTTACTTCTGCCAAAACAGAACACATTTGGACTGGGTGGTGCTGTTGCTATTGCTTTACTCCATATCTTATGCTGGGTTTTGGAAAACAAGCAGCTGTGAATTAAAGAGTTCATCATCAAGAGATCAAAGACCCGGATGTGACAGGTGCAGCACCTCCTCCGAGGAGCTTGTTGTGCAATTTGTATAGAAACAGACAAGATTAAATAATTTAGGTAATTGCTGTGGCAGCTATGATTAAGATCAAACACCATTCTTGGTATTCATGCCATCCCTATGTGAAACCTAATATGGAGGAATAAAATGACTCCCAACCTTTCATTTCTATTCATTGACTTTCATCTCAGTGAGTGCCATTATCAGTTAATTAAGTCTTATCTGCGTTACTGTTATGATAACACTTTCCAGTGTCACACCAAAGCATAAGTGTCATAATATCATTGCCACCATCTAGTACCACAGCTTCATTTTCATTTCCATATGCATGAGGTAAAAGCAGAGAGGGGAACATTTATTTGTTTGGGTTGAAGCAACAAGAGTGAAAGATCTGACTAGACATAATTAGCCAGAACTGTAATGGCCGTTTTTGGCCATGGCAGTCTGTCGCTCGGTTTATGTTCTCAACTTTTTCAGTTACACTTTGTCAGTGTGATGATGAAGACGCTAATCACTATCTCATTCTATTGTGCAGCACTGGAAAAAGGCTGCAGGTGCTACAGTTTGGAAAAAAGTAATAAGAACAGAAATTAACATTTTGCTTTGTAGTGGTTAAGCCTATCTCCATGCTATTGGAAATGAGACACAGTATAGTCCTTTACCTGGCTCCTACAGTAACACAGAGCAGAGAATTTAGAGACTTTAAAAAAAACTGGACCTGCAATAAAACTTAAACAATTAGTCAGTTAAGCAATAATTTGATACAATAAAACAAGACTAGTTATCAGCAGCCATGCTAGCAGCTCTTTGATTAGCACAGACGAACAGAGGAGCTTTGTTTCAGCTCAGGAAGATGAGGTCATTAGTTTTGCAGTATTTGGTCATACATCAAAGCTTTGGACAAACTGAAATGTAAAGGTGACAACAGTAACAGATTAAAAAAAGTTAAATAACAATGGGGACATAAATATCTGTACCAAATTCCATGACAGTATTTTTAATGGTTACTGAGACATTTCATGCAAAATCACAAACCTCATGGTGGCAACCACATTTGTATAATCCAATACTTGCTGATATAGAACCCAACCTGCTGCTAGCGTGGCAAAAATGTTAATCTGCAACAATTTTTATATATTGTATTAACTCATATTGATTCATCCAGCAAAAATACAAATGTGTTGGCTTCTGCATCTTAAATGAGATCATTTCTGCACATCTTTTCACAAAAAATACAGCACATGGGAGATCTTTGAGATTCAAACTGTTGGTTGGACAAAAACTATTTTGTGATGTTCCCTTAGGTTATCAGAAGTTATGATGGGCATCTGTCACTTATTTTCCCATAATATATAGAACAAACAATTGCCTGGTTGAAAATTAAATAGGATTATATTATAATAAGTATTTAAAATAATTAGTTGCATCTCTGTATATTGTCTGATCTAGTTTTTTATGTAGACAGATATAAAAGTTAGACCAAACAAACACAGGTATTGACGAATCATATCTTTATCTCCTGTCTTATTAGATGTCAGTTGACTAGATGGCAGAGTTTGGTGACATGCCATGTCAAAGAACATGTACGTGGGAGGGGAAATGTCTATCATAATTAGTATCATTGAGTGCTGACACACACCCCCACCTTGAGCCCAGCACTGATTTCCTGCTATCTTTACACACGTCCCAAATGCACCTCTGGCAATAGAAGCATAAAAATCCTGGCACACTCAAGCTCATTAAAATACATAGAAGCCTCAAGTGTAAATACATATAACCAAAGTCCAGCTGTAGTTTTGTGCTGATGGCAACATGGACAATGTTGGCACATGAAGCTGAATTCTGCATAGTCAATGTAAGCAGGTCTGACTGGCTGTCATCTTCAGTGGACTCAGCCTGCGAATTTCTCTGAAGGGGCTCCAGTTATGCAGCAACTGTAGTTTGGCTCAAACATCAGGATTCAATTAAAATGTAAATTCTCACTAAACAGAAAAATGGGAACAAGATCCTCGGGCACCAGATGAGGAAGGCATCTTTTTTTAACAAAGCGACTTAGAAGTTGATGTCTGGGAGAGAAGGTGAGCAATGACATCCAGCAAGCAACAGGTGAAAAGGAACATTAAAATGAAAATAAGGTCAGATGTTTGGCAGGATTCAGACTGTTCAGGAGGACTGAGACTTTTTCTCTAGCTTCCTGCACAACACCAAGCCTTTGTGTATCCTAGATCTTTGTCTACTTCACTGACAGCTCCCAGGAAAACTCAATCTCCTCTACACCTTTGAAGTTTGTCTACAAACCATACAAGCAGAGAGACATTGTTTGCAAGGAGCTGACACACTTCTTCGACTCGTGGTAGTAGAAAAAAAATGAAGTCAGAAATGCACGTCACGTCAAACTCAGAATGCTGAAGGGTAAATGCAACACTGAATCCATGTAAGAATTAATAAAACTCTGCAAGTCAAATATATATTCAGACTGTTTCTCAGCTGATTTTTTGACAGTGCTGAAGAAACAGCAGTGGGACAGTTTGCTTCACGGGCTAATGCTCGGGAAAGCTGTAGTTGTAGGAGAGTTGTAGAAGAGAGTTTCTAATTTTCACCTTTCATCTTTCAGGTGAAGCCGGTGGCGGATATACAAGTCACAACCTCACTTTGCTTGGTCGACAATTTTACATTGGAGGAATTTTTCAGGATAGTAAAAAAAAAAATACACAACATATCAACTCCAGTTATCAACAAATGTCCTCTGGGAAAAAGTGCTCTGCTTGCACAACTCAGTGCTGTTTAGGAGGTCTAGTAAGTACTGGAGAATCAGTCCAGAGGAAAGTGCATTATGATACACCCAGCAGGTAACATATAACTGAAATAAAACAACCCGCTGTCTTGACTGCTACATCATTAAGCTCAAACACACGCCTGTCTGCGGTAGGTGTTTATCTTTTCTTTCTGACATTTTCACTTATCCTGTCATCACACACAGACACAAGGACAGGCCCTGCCCTCTATATCACATCCATAGTGGCAGGCAAAGGAGAAATGATGCTCTAGACATTTAATGATGCTGAAATCTAGTATGGACAGCAGACTTCTACAACACTGTGAAGCAAACCGCCCACTCAGCCCTGTTAATGAAGGGAGGAACTACACTGTAAAAACTTTACTCAAAGTCATCAGACTACATTTTCAATCTTAAAGATTGAATTGTCTAGTAGTGACTATGCCAGGTTATTTGACTTAATTCAATACATGTCCATTGGTTGCTCTTAATTTTATGTTTAGCCAGATACATGGGATGTATATGTTACAGGACTTCCAGTGAGGTCACGTCGAGTCTGATTATATAAATCGGCACCACAAATCACAAGTTTGCCTTTTACAATCTGTACAATATACAACACCCTCTGTCCTTAGACCATCAGGTTCAGTGGCACATAGCTTGAATGCTCATGTGCTTGAAGAAACAAAACAGATTTAAAGACATCTTGTTGTTTAAAAAAAAAAAAATCCCGTCAGCAGCACAAAATGGACTGTATTGTATAACTAGGTTTAAGAGACAGAGACCGTGATCAGTCTGCCACAGAAAAATAGTAACATAAGGCCTGAAGTAGTTTCACAAAAAGTCACTAACTGAACATTACAGTATAAAAATGAGTTTTTCTGCAAGTCTGGATTTAAATGCCTCAACAGAGTCAGACTGATGTCAGCAGGGAGGTTGTTCTAGGGGAATAATGTATGCTTTGTAGGAAAGGAGTATGTTTTGACACGTATTTAAGCTCTAAAGTTTCAACATAAAGACGCCCAACTGTAACTTAACTAATGCAGGGCCACTACTAGAAGAATGACCACTCAAGGTTATGGCACCTGACAAAAAACAAGGCTACAAGACAAACCTGAGGGGTCGTGAGATGCTTCATGTGAAAGAAGAAAGGAGTGAAGAAAAACAAAGTCCTGCTCCACATATTTTTGGACTAATCTTTCCTTTTTTGCCCATGTTGGAAATGTTTTGTTGGAACTACTATTAAAAATGATACAGATTACAGTATATTTGCAAGCTTATCATTTTTTTCCAAGCAAAATCAAACTGCTTTCTACACAATGCACCCCCCTGACAGAGGCAGATCCAAGTGTATAAAGATGCCACACTCCTGTGCTGACACGATCCACCTACGCTGTGATTTCTGTTACTTGATCATATTTGAGTTCATGTTAATATGACACTTATTTTGCACTCTGGGATAAATGCATGGTAGGAAAGTGACCTTTCTGTGAACAGGTCACTGTAGCTGATAAACATACAAACCCCTCTACTATTATATCTACCAACAGATGTGAAAATGAGGACTGCACGTCATAACCAAGTTCAGTTTCCCCACATGCATATTCCAAACTATAATGAACCAAATAAGTAAAGTAAGAGAGTAAAAAGAGATGAAGGTGAGGAGAAGAATTCTATTTGCAGTTAAATGGCCTGCAAAACTCATTAAGGTCTCTTCTGTTGTGTGTTGTGATGATGCACTGTTGTTGCACAAGAGCGTAATATGAATTTGACGCAACATTAAAATTTAAGTAGTGTACAATAAGTGCTTCGGTCAGACCCTTCTCATCTGAAATGACTTTTTATTTGGAGTGTGTGTGTGTGTGGGGGTGGGGGTATTTTTGAAATTATAACCATCCTCACCCTTGGCTGGGATGTTCTTTCTACCTGAATTCAATATGTCCTCCTTTTTAATTGGTCTCATGCATACCAGTCTCAAAATGCACAGCATGTGGTACTGTAGGTACTGCACCTATATGCAAGGCTTGGAAGTGCAATGCATCTTAGACAGACAGCAGAGAGTAATTGAGGCATCTGTGCTGTTTCTCAAATGACCTTGTAGACCTCAATAAAGAGGTTTGGTGAATATCCTCAGAAGAGTGTTTTGTACTGTATCCATTATGTAGCTCTTTATACTGAGATGTACTGATTACTGAAGAAGTGTACATGATGGATCGTTGCCTGTATCCCAGAATGTAAATATTTCCTCTGAGAACTCAAAGCAAAACCAGTGCATGACATAGGAATGACAAACAAACTATATTTAACACAAACACTTATACAAGACTCAGTGTATAAGGCTGTATTCTTGGATTATCTTCATTTCAATGAGATTTTTGAATAACTGCTTCCACATATCAAAGATTATTAGATTAAATGCATATGCTTGGGCAATATTTTAAACCATACACTTATTTGGTATCTACTGACAGCTGTTTGTATTATAGTGTCCATCTCATTTATATCACTGAGGCTAAGCTAAATAACAAAAACTGCTCTCTATATCCTGCACAGTTCAACAGCAGTGCAAACTACATCCTCCAAAATGTTTGTACAGTTAAATCAACACATCTCTGAAACAATTTCAATTACTAAACATTATCACCTTCACAAATATGGGTTTATTGTTGGACAAGGTGTACAAAATAAACTCTGCCACCTATTTCTGCTATTCATGACATGCACAAAAATGAAGACACATTTTAACTATCTTTCCTATAATCCAATAACTTTACTGCTAGATGTTTCATTCCTTTGTTTCCTGACCAAAAGAAAAACCAAAACATGCATCATGACCACTTTGCTCACAACAAAGGTCTACTATAACCAAGAGTATACACAGTGTGAACCATTCAAGATCAATGTATTTGTATGCGGTTTAGCGATGCAGCAGGTGAGAGGCTAAGATATGAAATATGAATGTGACTGAGCACCTTCTCTGCTATTCATTCCATAAGAGGGCTGTACAATTGATCTGGATCAAGCCCAATTATAGTTCCCATTTAAAGTATAAAACTTTGGATCAAAAGTCAATGCCATTTTCTGCCACTAAAGTTGGCAATAAAAGATACAAGTCTACTGAGGTGACATCAGCTATCAGCTCTTCTCGTTTCATGACCAGCAACAAGTGCAGACTGCTAAGAAACATGGTTTTGAAATCATCAGTGGTGCAACACTGCTCTCTAGTGGCACATCATAGACCTGTCTCCAAACAGTAATATACAGTAAAGTACTTTGCAGCTGTTTGGTAATGTCACTATAGTTCATACGCCCCTAAGTACTTTGCAGTTGTTTGGTAATGTCACTATAGTTCATACTGGAAGTGAAGTGATGGGGGAACTAAATATACAAATACCAAAGTTCAGCCAAAATTGATACAAGGCCTCAGGAATGATGCACAGCAAGTGGATGTTGTCTTTTCACAAGCTCAGCAAGAAGAAAACCACCGGTGGCATATCGTCTGTTTCAGTCTACATATGGACCTGTGGGCACTTTGAGAGTGTTTCACTACCGAGTTCATTTTCTAAAAACTCTTCACACACTAAGAACAGAAGTGAAGTCCATTTGTCACTTTTCTGATTAGCCATCTTCTCATCTACCAAATTGTTTGGCGCCTATAAATATAATGTTCCTTATGTGTCTGTATGACACTTGCCACAGACACAAAAAAGAATTTCCAAAATGACAATAAAATTAACCTTTTAAAAATGGTTACAATTTATATTCAAAACCAAAAACACCACACATAATTACAGTAAATTTGAGTATAATTTGCTACAAGTACATAGAATACATCAACAACAACAACAAAAACAAACTGGTGGGAAGATGGGAACTGGGATGGGAGCTGGAGCCACAGTCTAAAGTGACTGTTAACATTTCTTGTTGAAAAGTCAATAAAATGATAAAGACATAAAAACAAAGAGACACAAAACGACTACAAATAGACACATAACGACCACAGAAATGCACCAGGCAGCCACAAAATTATCAAAACACTATAAAAGAGAAGATGACAAAAACAACAGAGCAACCCAAAATGGCCATGACTTTCAGTCTGGCGTGTTGCTCCTGTGCAGGAGCGGCAGGGGGTTTGATGTGTGTGCCCAGCAGCCCATTGTCTCACAATCTGTATTTGATGCCAGGAGACAAATGCTATCAGTGGCATGGTACAGAGCTGATCCTGAGATGCATATGAATCATTTTAGGTGTGTTGTTGGAGGCGAAATCGAGTGTTGCAATGAGCTGGTGCAGAGGGCTGTGTGAAAGGTTTTGCAGATTCAGACCACTGCCACAGGACCCTGAATCATTGTCAGAAGATCTGGATAGCATCTCATCCCCACATCTTGGTAAGGACCGAGGGTTTTTTCCTAAAAGCAAACTCTGGTTGTGGGTGACAACAGCATCAAAGATGTAAAAGGCAAACGCAGTAAAAATTGTACTGCTTTGCTAAGAATATACAACAAAGAATCCCACATCTTACTGTGCAATCCCAAATGTGGCCGCTACGCCCCGGGTTCGAATCCTGGTTGTGTCAGGAAGGGCATCCATCGTAAAACACATGCCAAATGTCAACATGCGATTGTCAGTGTGACGGTTCGCTGTGGCGACCCCTAAACGGGAAAAGCCGAAAGTGACTTTCTTTCCTCTACCACCAGTGGACTGGAGTGCACCTGTTAACAATCCTTACTTCTGGGGATGCAGACATCTTTTCAGGTTGCACCTGTTAACAATCCTCACTTCTTCTGGGGATGCAGACATCTTTTCAGGAAGATGAAATTTGTCTCAACAAGTGAGGAGTAAAACTGTTGATCTCCGTTATCGTACCTTCTGTCTCAACCATCTGCCAACGATGAACTGGATTTTCTTCTGCATTTTTATGCCTCTGCGCCAGCGACAGCAGCAACAGCTGGAGGCATTATGTTTTCGGGCTGTCCATACAGGCCATTCTTTTGAACACCATCTAAAATGCTAAAAATACAAAAATACAATGCAAAAAAAATCCAAGCTAAAAATACTAGCACTTGTCAGATAACGTACCACTTCTTCAAGATAACTGTTGCAATCACAAAGTATTTATTTTCATGTTAATTTCTTTTGTTTAGATTGGAACACACACACACACACACACACACAAAAGCCAAATCTGATACATTCCACACAGAACTCCACAAACGGGCTGTAAACCTTTTCATCAGAAATTGTTGTATTTCCAGCATGTACTGCTCCTTAAATTTGTAATGAAACTCACCTGTAGCAGCCAACAAGAGAAATCAACCAGGTAAAATGGAGAAAAGTTGACTCAACTTTGTGGACCACACTGAGCATGGAGAAAAGAAACGAGCAAAGAATTGTCTGAGGATTTGAGAACCACAATAGTGGAAAGGCCTGGGCAGTCTTCAAAGCTCCAAGTCTCTAGAGATCTATTCCTGTGTCCACTGTACACAACACTGTCAAGAAGTTTACAGCTCACGACACTGTGGTTAATCTCACTGGACGAAAAAAAAAAAAAAATTTGAATGGTGGCAATATTTTTTGCCATGTAAGGACACCTTGGGGGAATTCAAATTCACCATAATCGTCCACCTGGACTCCAAGATGAGCCGATCAGATTCTAGCAGTTGAGGGTCAAAGGTCAAGCTCATTGACCTCACATCTGTCCCATACCTGGAAACTTGTTTATTTTAATGCATTTTTTTTATATTCTCATTGATATTCAGATTTATTGCATACATCTCCATGCCATTCCAAGGCTTTTATTTTCCCATTTAAAGCACTTTGAATTGCCTGCGTTTGGAATGTGATACACAGTATAAATAAAGCTGCACTGCCTTGCCTTCAGTTTTAAAATGTACAAGAACCATCTACACAACTTGTGATAAATCTTGTCTTGCTATTTGTTTGACAGTTTGTTGTTTGACTGATACCCCCTTGAAACCACCAAAGTGAAATAACATTTGTGCAAACAGTCTCACGCACTCATTTTAAAGCTGCACTCAAATATTTTCACTTCACTTCTGTGGGACCCTTTCAGAGCTTGGAAAAAGTAACCCAAGGTCAGCTTAGTTTGGTCTTGAAACTCTTAAATTTAAGGTCATGTTATAAATCAGAGAGGTTTCACAGATGTGAAGATTTAAGGAGGCAGCAAGAGTGCCATGAAAGAGGTAATGGAAAATGTTTGGGAGCTCAACCGATACCAAAGAGAAACTAAAACCCATTCTTTTTTTGGGGGGGAACCTGTCTCTTCTGGAGTTCCCCAACTTTGTTAGCACATTCCTCAAAATGGCCGTTTAAGACTGATCTGCTAAATACAGTAGTTGATCAAACCTTGTGCCAAGAAAGTCAAATGGTATATCCCAAAAAGTAAACCTCTTGGTTGCCATTAAGTAAATAGGGCTTCATCACAGTGCAGTTTTTACCCTTGCAAAGTGTAAAGAAACTGTTCAGAGGTAACTTCATAAGAGAAAACTACTTGCAAGATTATGAACAACAGTTTAATACAGAAGACCCAGTTCCCAGAATAGACAAAGGTAATTCCCCTCAACTCACAAAGCTTCTAGAGATCTGATATGTCAACCAGAACAAGCATCAATTTAACAACCAGAATGTTCATTACAGTATAAGTATGTAACACTATGGTCCTGGTAATCAATCATACTGCTGCGTTAAAGACACTACATTCAGATTTGGAACTTGCAGCTTCTTCTGTTGCATCCTTCAGACTAACACCTCAGGAAAGATTTCATTGAAGACATCGATGAGGGCTGCTCCCTGATTTGTCATCACAACACAAAAGGATTATCATGGTAACACGTTACATTTTAAATTTCAGTTCTGATACCCACCTTTTACAAACACTCCTAAAGGAGGAAAACTGCATTTATATATTGTTTGTTCACTTGCCCCCCCCCCCCAGACATATTTCTTTTGCTGGGTCAAACATGGACGGAGAAAAATGTGGGAGGATCATTTTACAGTTATTTCCAGGTTATCTGAAATGTAGTCTCATAAGCAAAAAGCAGAGAAATAACTTCTGCCAAAACAATTTTACAACAGAAAATAAAATGGAAGAAATACATAGTCTGACCTCTAGCATGTAGCTGATTAAGATTACAAGGAACAGAAGCTGTTAAAGCCATTGTTAGTTTTGTCACAATTGTGACTCCAGTAATAACTTAGCTTTGTAAATGACTTCTTTGCAACCACATTAAACGCAGCATTAAGCTCCAGAGCCATATCTCACAGCCCTGTGAATTTTATTTATTTATTTTTTTTTAGCAACTGTAACACCCTTTTTGTTTTTAACTTTTTTCCACTCAAGCTTTCCAACTCAATTAATAGTATCAATTCTGGAGATCTTAGTTGGGTGAACAACTATATAATATGCCATCATCCTAGCTACAAATTCATAAGTCATCTGCCCAATTTCACACTTTAAGATAAGCAACAGTTATTTGTCCTATTTGCACAAAACCTGGCATACAGATGCTAATGTTGAGCAGAAACAGAACACAGCCGTAGTCAAAGAACAGTCTACTGCTTTTACGTGTTCATTTATTTCATTGGCTGGTTCCCCTTTTGCTCACTCACTTCCACTCAAAGATGAACAGGCACCTAAATTGCCCAACGTCCCAGTACAATCACCATGATGTGTTAAACAAGAGCAGCGATCCTAATGTGGTTATTATTTAAGACAATTAGTACATTTGTTATCAAGGCAATGCACTTTGTCTTCACATAACAGGTGCAGTATCAATGAAGCATTGAAAGTAAGTTTGAGGAAAATGAAAAATCAGCACATGTACATAGCAAGGTGTGCCAAAATATAATTAGTCTACACAATGATTTTTCCATCAGACTGTTACTGAGTTAATGTCCTCACAACAGCGTCTATAAACAGTCACAGAAAGCAGAAGCAAAGACCAAAATATTGTTAGAGAAGCAGGAACTAAAGACCCAAGCATCAACTCATTTCCCCAGTCATGTTAACTCAAATGTTTGTGTGAAAGGAAGTGGCCTTGGACATACAGCAAGAAAACTACCAAAAACAGAGCACACTTTAAAGTATCAGTCTCTGTGTTCACCTAGATATCACCGATTCCCTCTGCACCAACAGGTTCAGGGTATTTTTGTGCATCATAGCTGGGAAGCAGGTTCTGAGGTCCTGACTGAGGCACACTGGCTTGCTGATGTCACCTGTTATTGCCAAGCTTATCAGATGAGCACTTTTTTTTCTTTTAAACAAAGTAGGAAAAACATCTTCATTCTAAAAGCCACTGAGCACAGGCATACACACAAACACTCGTCCAAATAAACATTTTCTCTCATGTGAAGAGTCAGGCTGGTAGCAATCACAGAGATTGAATATAGGAAGGCAGTGCATGGAAAAGGCAAACTGGCATCAGGGATTGATTAAGTGGATCTGCTGTCACGCTGGGACTCACTGTGGCTTACAAGGCCAACCTGTTGACTGACTTGAGTAAGTGGAGATGGTGTGTATGGGGGCGGGGCTTCATTTAAAAGAGTCGAGTCTCCTCCCTCAGAAATGAGAGTGTTGTGATGGGAGGCACGAGGAGTCTCTGCCTCATCACCATGAGCACACTCGCTGTAGGGAGGGGGCTTCAGGTCACCCTCTGAAAGGAAAGATGAAGACAGGTCAACATGTCAATAAGCTGTCGTCGCCTCCCCCAAACCCCCACACTTCAATTGTGGGGCTGAGTAAAAATAAGACCATAATTTCATTTTTTTTAATGGCAGTAACTGCTGTGTTACAAGTGTGCGCTACTCTACATGATAAAGTGCAGTGTGTGGAAGGCCCCACCTATGTCTTTTTTTTTTTATAAATCTTAGTCACAGAATTACAGCATCATAAAGACAGCAAGCAAAACAGTATCAGCAAAGAAGCATCAGCAAATTAAGGGTTAAACTATATACAGAAAAGGTGACATTTTAAATAAATGCACTACCAGCACATGGGTTGCAATCATCCACAGGGCACAAAGGGTCACTGAAAGGTTTGATAAATATGAAACATGTGAAGCACACGTTATGGAACTCAGCTACCAGATCTCAACCCAGCTAACCACAGAGTGACATTTTACACAGTTTCCGCCACCATCATCAAAACACCAGATGAGGGTGCGTCTATTGGAAGAATGTGTTCATCCCTCCAATAGAGTTCAGAGTTGATGTCAAGGTGCAGTGAAGCTGCAAAGCTTTGAGAGTCGATGTCAAGGTGCAGTGAAGCTGCAAAGCATTGTGTTTATTTTTCCTTTCCTTTGCGTGACAGCAAGATGTAGGCCTACCTACACCATTATACATTCATACATTAGAGTTACACCGCTCCAACACCCTCTGGTATCTAATAGGAAACAAGATCAGATGCAAGGGGGACAACTGGGCTGCAAAAGAATGCAATACAATTAGTGGTACAATGTCTCCATTTCCAGCTTTTATAACAATGACGTATTAAGAAATACTAATCTGTTATGTGACAAGAAACAGAAGGTTTAATGTAGAGAGTACTGCTTAGAGTATCTAAACATAACGGTGAAAAAAGGGAGAATGTCAGTGATTAGGAGTCTGAAACTAAAATTTAGAAACACAGAATGCATAAACTTGGCAAGTGGCCAAAATCTCAGTTCTAAATTTGCCAGTAGAGTGTCAAGTACATGAGGCTGTTTGTGGAAAGTTAAAAGCATACTTTTTGATTGGCTGCGTCAGCACAACTAAAACAGAAATGAATAAATGCTGGACTTAAAGGCATCAGATTCTAGCAAAATGATGCTTGCATTCTGATCACCGTGTACACAAACCCACAAATCGTTTCAGTTACAATCTCCTCACTATATGATTTACAATTCATGAAGGCGCATTACCACGCCAACGATACTAGTGACTGAAGAGCTGACCAAGTAACTATTAAAAATACACCAGGGAACCACAGTGTTACACTAGGTGACAGGTTTCTTCCTCCTCACAAAATACATGGGGTATGTCTTCTTTCAAAAAGAGGCTTAAAGAGCATGAATGCCATCACTTTTTACCTCCCGAGATAAGTTAAAGCCATTTGACTACTGCATAAATGCATTGTCCTTGTCTGTGTTAAATACATCATTTAAAAAGTCAGTGTAATGATGTAAATAAAAGCTATTTGGAGTCCAATCAAAGCAAGAGTGGAAATGTGGGTTTGAGTTTATTATTTATTAGAAGCATCTGCTGGAGTGAACTGCAGAGTGAACTGCCTTGTATTTAATAAAAACCCTCAGAAAACATACAATCAAGAACAGTTGATTTGCATAAAGCTGAAAAGGTTGACAAAATAAATGCCAATAGTTTAGACATGCAGTCCACAGTTAGACAACCTGTATAACCTGTCTAATTTAGGGCTGCACTGCTGCCTCTGCACCTGGACAGCTTTCAACCATCCAGGGAAAGATCAATTCCTTAAATGATGAGCTCAAAGAGCCACTCACACCAGACACCCTAAGAATACGAACTGATCTGAAGCAGGTCTATGAGGAAGAAGGGGGGGGACCCTCCGGAATGGTGTGTAGATCTGGTCCACAGATACTGGAAACACTTTAGTTTATTGATACCAGAGAAGGACTGATCAATTTTACTTTTCACCATCACCAAGTGTTTAATGAGTACGCTCAATAAAGATAATTATTCTTTGTGTTATCTTAGGTATAATTTACTTGTCTGTATATTTGAATTTCATAAAGATCACATTTTATGATCAATTATTGCAGAAAACCCAGGTAGCATAATTTCAAAAGAGTTCACATACTATTTCGTGCCACTGTACTCAGGTTACTGACTGGCGTTTGTGGGATTAAGGAGTAGTAGTTCTAGGTTTATAAATGGCTACTTGAGTTGATTTCAAAACTATGCCAAAGCTCCTGTGCAGCTTATCTCCTTTTCACTAGCATACAGCCAGGAAACCATCTCTACTGTGAACCTTGTACTCACAGTCACCTCTGCTCTCTACAATAGCAAGTGAAACTACGTAAATATGGTGACCACAGATCAAGTCAAGGTGAATCTGGCCCAATCATATTTGATACAGCCTACTTGTTTGTTTCATGGTGGTGCCATCAACTGATAAAACTAGTACTGACAGCCAGACTTTTGTCAACCCCTTGCACCAAGCACAAACTGGTTTTAATTTACTGGATGTTGTGACCCAGAAATAAATACCCTTATTGGAGAGCAGGCAAGAACTGTGGCCTAAAGTTGTAAATGAAGTATAATGTGGTAGTGTGTTATCAGCTCGACAAATGAAGCAGCAGATGCATAATATAGTACTGCGTCTCAACTGTGTGTGTGTGTGTGTGTGTGTGTGTGTGTGTGTGTGTTACCTCCAGAGACTGCCTCATATGGTGGCGGTACATCCAGCTGGGAGAAGGATGGAGCTGGTGGCAAAGTTGCAGAGGGCTCCTCTATCGACAGGTCGTCCTGAACACCATACCAACTAGGCCACACAGATGTTTGCTACAGAGGGAAGGAAATACAGACAGTTAATGGTAGACAAAAAAACAAAACAAAACCAAAGAAAAAACACAAGTGCATATACACACACACACACACACACACACAGTTAAACCTACGAGTGCAAATGTCTACACTGTTAACACCATTAAGACACTTGCTGGGCTGGTTATACTATACACATCTCTGGAGAGGACAGTGCTGTTGGTTATGATAATATTGGATTTATTCAACTGCTTCTCCTTGAGCCTTTTAAACTCTTTAGGCCAAGACTGACACGTCCTGAATCTCACAAAAAAAAAAAAAAAAAGCTGGCATAATATTCTTGCAGAAGATGAGCTGCCCATTTGCTCGTCCATGTATATTTAACATCAGCCTGCCAGCATTTAACGTTTTCACCCCAAAACTGACTGAGCCATGTTACCCCCACCCCTCATAAAGCAGTTTACACAAAACACAGGAGCAAGACATCTATCAGTTGGGAGGCAATGGCTGCATGATTACATTAGTCAATCTCCTTACATACAAAGCCCTTAATGATCAAGCTCCACCATATTAGAATAATATAACACTTGACTGAGTGCAGGTCTGCCTATGGTTCTTAGAGTTTACAAATGTACAATGGGAGGCAGAGCCTTTAGCTCTCAGATTACTATGGAAGCTGCTCCTAGTTTGGGTTCCGAAGGCAGACATCATCTCTACTTTTAAGATTACCCTTAAAACCTTCCTTTTGATAAAGTTTATAGTTGGAGCTGGCTCAGGGGACTCCAACCCTTAGTTAGGCACCTCTTCTCCCCTGGACTCTTGAGCATTAGTAGTGTCTAACACATGCTAGCTCTTAAAACTCTCCCATCACCTCTGAATATTTTTTTTTCCCCCTCTTCTCATTTTAAAACTAATCTTAGCCAGCCTACTGCAAGAGTTGCCACAGAGAAGGCACTCATGCCCTTGCAGACTGATGTCTTAATTTGCTTATTACTGTCCTGTTCTGGGTGTGATAGGAAAAGAGGAAAGCTACAACCAGATCACAGAATCTGATAAATAGGTACAAATATCCTATGAAAAGTTATAGGGCAATTATTCAGTTTGTTTCCCGAAGGCCGAAATACAAATGTTGTGGTCTGGTATCGGTCCTTAGGCTGGGTGTTGGGAAATCCCCACCATTATAACACAAATATTTTCTGAAGAAATACAAAAACTAATTAAATGGGGCCTTTAACACTTCATCTCCTCGATTTCTCTCTAGGGGCTACATGCAGCAAATATTTTCCCCTTCAATTCATATCTTTTCAGGTAGCCCTGAATAAGACCTGGTGGGTGACTCTGCATTGACATCTCCCCCAATTGTGTTAGATTCATTAAAGGCCACAACTCCAGTCACCTTGGCATATCTACAGAACACATTCAGGGTGCTGGGTTATTGACCGTGGGATCTCCCTGCTGCACATTCCATTAAAATCTAAACATGGAACATACACCAGAGACTGCAGCAGGAACAGGGGGGGGTGCACAATGATCCAGGAGATGAGTAAACTGAAGAGTTACAGGATAAGTAAAGAAGTGGTGGGGGCTAAAGATGAGAAAAAAAGAAAATTCATGCAGGAGGAGGTTGGAGAATTTGAGCTGGTTACTGGACATGTAATTAGCTAGTATGCCTAATAAGGACTCAAGAAACCAAAGATGGTGATTTTAAGTTGATTGGCTGTTCTCTCAACTCAAAACACTTCACATAGCGCACAGCATGCCTGAGGAAAGCCAAGGCAGCTCCGTTTTAGCTACAATTTTAACTGAGGCATTTCCTGTTGCACAAATGTTCCAACACAAAAAAAGTCTGCCTTTTAAATGCAACTGCAATTAAAAAAAAAAAAAAGTGAAGATGGGTTAGTGTCAAGATTAACAGGAAAACTGAACTGATTTCTGATACTTGCATTTAAGAGTCAGTTTTTCTAAAAGTTGTTCATATAGCATCTTTTACAGCAACTATGCGTTAGTGAGCAAACTGAGTAAGAGTTAGAAATGAGTTGCTGAACCATCACAAAAACCCATTTTAAAATGATTCAGGGACCATATCTTGAGAAGGACCTGAACCTTGAAGATTGCTTTCAGGTGTTTTACAGAGGCAGTAAAGCAGAAAGGCCCTGAGGAAAAAAAAAAAAAACTAAACTAATAACTGCCTAAACCTGCAGCACAGCCTGCAGGAAAGACTCCATACAAGCAGGTGGTGAAGAAAGGCATTACTACACATACTGTGATACCAAAAACAAAATACATTTAACTAGCAGTTGAAGGTGAAACAAGCCTGTTCATTGCATCCTATTTCAAATATGAAAATCATGTTTCTACAACATTTGAGAAACTACAAACCAAAACTAAAGATAGCTACGATGGCCATCTCACTGATCGAGTCTGAAAGAGCTGCCCAAGTAAATTAAAACATGAGGGCATCCTTTTTCTCTGAATACATCGTCTGTAAATCAGCCTACTCCTGTCCTTACTGATGATATGCACATGAAAAATATCACATGCATGATTCAAATTTCACAAACTTGCTTTAAAAAGCATCCATTCCCACATCGTTACTAACTGAAGAACTGTCAAAGATGTGACTGGCCTTTCCAGTCTGACTTTAATAAACAAAGAAAAATGTAAGCATACAAGTAGATGCAAACCAGAAACATGTACCTATTAAACCACATTCACTAAATAGCCTATCTTGTTATTCTATTCAAAGAGTGACTAACTGAAAACCACATGTGCTCTTGAAAGAGCAAACTCCTCTGCAAAAAAGTAACTGTGACCTTGTTTGACTTTCCCCCCTCTTTGACTTTTCCCCCCCTCTTACTCACTTAGTGAACCACACAACTCTCAGCCTACTTAAAGACACACTAGCACCCAAAACCCTTTAAACCTTTGTACGCTTAGTCCCAACTAGAGTGAAGATACTGTCTCGATCACAGGCATCGGAAAAGAAAAACCTGATCGTATTTAAAAATGTGATAACTTCGCACTACTGTTGTGAACAAACATAGCTGGAAAGAGGCACCATTTTAACAATGTTTTGCTATGACTTATTGATCCAGAAATTTATAACCTGTGAATATTACTGCCACTTTCCTGTAACGTTAGTCTAGTGCTAACATGACTTAAGTATATTAGTATCCATGTTAAATGGGTTAGCAAATTCTTTCAGCTGTAAAACAGGCCACATTTGTTTTATTTATCTGCCGTTATTAACCAGTACAAAGAAATAGTCAGTCTGTTTGATTAACCTGATAAATGAAACATTTGTTCAAACACCGTTGATTAGCAAGTTGCCTTCTTATATTTCTGTTTGGATCAAGCCACCTCCATTTTTTTTTTTTTTTTAAACATTCATTTTTATATTGCCTTTTTTTAATTTTAAAAAACACTCATTTGGCTTAAGGTCCTCGCTGCACCGAAGAGTTGATTATGGTAGGGAAAACCTTGCTAACAATGTTAAACACACAATGCACATGCCCCTTTCTGAGATCGAGACAAGACAGCAAAAATGCGGTCAATTCCCAAACAAGACCAATACCTTCAAAATGACGGATTTCAAGTACTACAACACCAGGCCAAAGTCAACAACTTGACTTGCTTTAAGTTTCTGAAGAGGTTTCACCTCTTTTCAGAGAAGCATTTTCATTCCCAGGTATTTAACTTCAATGAAGTTAACATCTTCAGAGCAACTGAAGTCACATGCGAGGATCTCAACAGACAGTGATTTGTTATCACTGAATGATAAAGTAGAATTATTATTTTCACCATGTTGCTTTTACTTTCAGTTCCTGTTGCATCAGCACAGCCCCTGGTACGAGGGCAAAGTAACAGAGCACTGATAAAATATGGGGTGAAAACCTTTAATACGGCCCTTCAACGCAACCGTGTCTGTGGTTTAGGTTTGACAGTTAATGACCAGTTCTTAATCCTTGCAAATCAGGCAAAACGACCAATTGTGTTATTGTGATCATAAGAAGCTACATTGTTAAATATTAATTTATTTTTTAGACTAAGCAGTTTTTGATTCGATAAATGGAATCAGAGGTGGATTCAAACTCAGTAGAATGCTCTTGAACCCCACCGCTACCAAGAGGATTGGTACTTACACTCTGTCTCTCACACATCTGGTGAAGGTAGGCCCTTCCTCCAACTATGACAATCTGGGCATTGCGCGGGTTGCTCAGGTATGCTGCCAGCTGCCTCTGTCTTGACCGATACCAGCACACATAGAAGAATATCTTGATAATGATGAATATGATGACGACTCTGAAGGGGAGAGGAGCAGATTTGTGCTTTCATTTGAAACAGATTTTTTTTTTTTTTTTTTTTTAACAGTACAAGTTCCAGTAGTTTATACTCACATGTACCAGTACAGCTCCATTTCTGTGAAATATCAATCACTGAGAAAAGGCTTTCATATCTGAGGTATAACTTGATAGTCCCCAGCGAAAAAACAACTTCCCCTGAAAACAGTAACAAATTTGAGTAGTTTTAACCCAAGAAGCAAAATAAATGTTAGGTTTATAAAATTATAATACAGGTAACATGTTAACACTAACTCGTGCTTATAAATAGAGAAGCTTAGAAAAAAACTAGTAGAAGTAGGTTGAGACAAAACAGTTACTGTAAAAAAAAAAAAAAAAAAAAGAGCGTGCTGTTGACTTACAGACCCCAGCCTCCATTGACCTAGCTACGTTACCCAACTTAGAAAAAAAAAAAAACATAAAACACGATTTTAAACTTACTTTATAGCGACAACTCTTCAGTTCGGTGGCAGGGTTCGGGGATGTGGTGCGAGGCGTTTAGAGCTCCAGGAACCAGTTCAAGCTACAGCTAGTTTAGCAAGGTTAGCAGGTAGCAGGAGGCCGCTTCTCTATTTACCCATACCGCGAATAAAACTTAATGGACCCGTTTTATGAAGTCATCTTCTCGGTCAGAGGCTAGTTACTCAGCAAACTACTCGTTAACTTAATACTAGAGAAGCGTCTAGTCCTACAAAGTTAAAGCTAGCGATAACAGACATCAGACATCCCCGTGTGTCCAACACAGCCCCTGATTTCAGTGGGCGGTGTTCACGGGACAGTTCTTCTTCTGTGTTTCCAATAAACAGCCCCCCGCGCCCCCGCTTCCGTATATAGCAGTAGTTTTGATAATCGGTTAGTTTTTACGTTTAAGTGCCGTCAAACTGTGGGTATGTTTCATTGATGTATGGAGGAGCCTATCTCAGCACCCTCAGCTAGAGTCTCGAAGAGCGTTTACTCACGTGCCAGATGACAGTGAAGTTGCCTTTGAATCGAAAATAAAAGTTAACTTACAGCACAAGAGACACATACACTGACCAGCCATAACATTATGAACACCTGCCTAATGCTGTTTACATGGGAGTCAATGTGGCAGTTGGTTTGCACTCAGCAGCTCACTGTGCATCTTCTGTTCACAGTTCTACTGTCAGGAAGAGCACACTTATCCATTTTCACATCAACTTCAAAGAGTGAACGTTCACTTGCTGCCTAATATACCCCCCCCAACCACACTGACAGCTGCCAGGAGATCATTACTGTGATTCACTTCACCTGCCTGTGGTCACAATGTTATGCCTGGTCGGTGTATACTTTCTTATACCTCTTATTGTTGTGAAACTGTCTTAGACATCCTCTTTAAAGTTGTAGCGCTATTTGAAAGTCACTTTCAGTTTTGGTAATTATTTATTTATTTGGTAATCATTTATTTAAGAGAAAACAGCAAAGACAAAGAAATGATCTCACTTTTCAAATCTCAACACAATTAACAAGCAACTTAAAACACAGTTTTAGATTTGTGAGACCCTTATTCTAATTCTAGAAATAGAATTTCTAGACCATATAGGACCATTTTCAGCTCAAAAGCCACTACATTTTGACATGGCAAATCTGGACTAGTGTTTTTAAAACAATTTCAAATTTGTGAAACATTTATTCTGCTTGTGCCTGAAGTCTACCTGTTAAAGTCACCCACACAGAGTAGTAAAGAGAAGTTGCACCGCAGAGCTAGGTCAGTGTGGAGAGGCCTGCAGGACATATCAGCTACAGGAAACCATACCCCAACACTGGAGAACCATCACATCAAATAGTGTGAAAGCATTTTGAGTGTGCTGCAATGCATAGAAAAATGCTACAGGCCAGTACAAGTCTATTTACCATAGATGGATCAATTTATTAACCCCCAAAAGTTAATTGTGGAATATACGTTTGTTATCGTGATTGTGCATACTGCAATCTACTATGTTGCTCTGTTCTGTACACATGACATTGCTCTCCCCAAGGGATCCTTTTTCCCATTACATGTTTCCGGGGAATTTCTCCTCATCCGATTTGAGATCCTAATGACTAACTGTAAAGCCCCTTGAGGCACAACTGTAATTTGTGATATTGGGCTATATAAATAAAATGTGAGTTGAATGCACCTTAGGAGACCCTTCTGTTAATCTCTTGAACTTTACATACAGATGGCACACTATCACAATATGACAATGCCATTGACCTCACTTGAAGAAGTGCCGAGTCTGAATATGGACTGGAGGTGGAACAATTGGCCCTCTGGTGGGATCACAACAATCTAGAGCTGAATGTGCTTAAAACTGCATGACTGTGTCATAATATCATACATGTATAATATTGTATAAAAACATAGCCTGCATGTATAACTCCAAATAACCAGGGTGTCATTTATTCACTCATGACGAGTCTCATAGTCTGCTTCACCACTCAAAATACACAAAGGATTATAAAGATATAAACTTTCAAAAATTATCTCAAGGGCCACACCAGGTTGTTCTGTCTTTTGATTATATGCCTCCATCTAGTGGACACTGTTTTATAGTACAACCAACTATCCAATGTTCTAATTAAAATTACAGTACTTCTAATGTGCTAATCTAAATGGAAAGCTCAGTCCTAGTGACACAGTGTCTCTCACACATACACTAAAATATTTTGATAGTTTTTCTCATCTGTCTGCTCCTGGGACATTTTTCTTACAATTTATTTATCTATCATTCATATTTTACACATATAAAACAAACTTGCTTGTATAACACATGTATGATTTATAAAACAATACAACAGAAGAATGATCATTTATATCTGTAAATGAGGCTGTGCTTTGCACAGCTCCTCACTAAATGTTGACTAGGACTTTGTTGGAACAAAGTTTAAATGAGATAAAAGCAAGTTATTTCTGACATTTGGCAGCTTTTAATAGTAAAATTTACATCCTCTGCTATTTGTTCAATAACACAGACCTTCACAGAGACTCGTTCCTCACATTTGACATTGCTTTTGTCAGTGATGTTAAACCTTTGAGTGGCTCAGTCCATTTTCCATGTTATCGGTTATCTTCCACAACAATGGTCCTTCTTGGGTAGGTGTCTACATCCACAAATATGTAACGAAACACATATTTCCCAGTTTCAGGACTCTGTAAAAAGACAATTAATTAGATATTTTCTGGTCTCAAACACTCTTAAACTGGCAGATATTAATAAAAACAAACAAAAAAACCACAGCAAAATAACACCTATGTACATGTGATTAAATTGAGTTTTGGCATTGGCTTCAATTTTTCCAATTTTTAAGTGTTTCTAACCAGTAACAGTTTATAATAATATACAGTATTAGTGCTGGTTTTACTGACTCTTGGCATGCTGCATGAAGGCACAGGAAAAATACCAACCTCTTTTGACTCTGAATGTACAGTTCCTTTGAGGCCTGGCTCAGAACCTTCAATGTAAAACTTCAGTCTCATATGCTTCAGTCCATCCTTCTGGTACTCCAAATGACTAAGGAGAAAACACACAAACAAGATTAAAATACTGTAATATCACAGTACTGCCAGCACACAGAAGTTTACTTACCCATAAATCTAAGATATATCCTGGAAGTGGTGCAGACACTTCTACTTGTTATGTAATTACAGACTTGTTTGTTTTAGTATCATCATGTTGCTAGCAGATTGTTTGAATGAATAAAAGCATTTGACAGTTAAAGTGAAAAAAAACTAAACATTTATTTACATCAAGTACTAATAATAAATAGCTTGTTTGGACATTTGTTTTTCCCCCCCAATGGTAACTAAATTCCTACCTGACTTGTTGCCTCCTTCCTCGACGGGTAGTCTCTCCGTAGCACTTGATGGGCTCTCCAAATGCACCAATCACCTACATTTTCAATAAAGAAAAATATTTTATTGCACTTTACAGCAGGAGATGACTTAAGGAATTGCAGTTCACTGAAAGTATTGTTAACCTGCAGCTGGAATTGTTATGTACAGTTACAGTCCACATTTACATAAAATCACTTTAGAAACTGGCAGAATAGATACATACATAATATTTGTCACAATAATATCATGCATTCTGCGCAACACTCCACAATATACTGTATAGTGCAGGGGTGGGCAATTAATTTTTACAAGGGGCCACATGAGAAACCTGAACTGTGTTGGAGGGCCGAACCAACGATAACTTGAACTTAATTCTGCTCAGTATTCATTATCTCCCATTGTAAAAAGCAGTAAATTATATGTGTTGATTAGCTGCTACTGGTAATCAGAAGAATAAGAATTTCTATAAATATATGAAATTGTGGTGTAGGTCAAACAGGAAAATACTCCTATAGAAGTAATAAACAGTAAAAACAAACATTACATCACAGTTCCATTTTATTTTCAACTTCACATAACACTGAAAAGGTGTTTTGCAGTATGGTAAAGATTTGCATTTTCAGTTCATTTTACTTGTTCAGTGAAAGAAATCCAGTCTGGCTTTGGCTTGAACAACTGCATTGAAATCTGGATTTGTTGAACTTCATCACTGAGAATATCTGTTCACATATGTAGGTAGATCCAAAGATTTACTGCGATGTCCTCAACCCTTCTCATCACAGTGCGTCGAGAGAGGGGACGTTCTCATATGCGCCCTTTTTCTCCAGGCATATTAGTGCTGCAGAGTCCAACAAACACTAAATTAAAAACTCACCGCCAGAAAAATGCTTACTTTTTCTGGTGATTTTGTCGGATATGACATAACTCGTCTTGAAAGCTGCATCTCTGCATATGGAAAGTTTTGTAAAAAGTCTTTGTTGGTTATGCAGTTTCACTAGCAAAGCATCCGACTCTCTTGCGCGCTCTTCATCCGACAAGTTCTTGTATTTCTCCTCATGTTTGGTCACATAGTGGCGATTCAAATTGTAATCCTTACACACCGCTTTACCTTTGACTTCTGTAAACAAATACTTTCCAGTCCATGTTTTGTTGAAAACGCGGCATTCGGCATCAACTTTTCTTTTTTTGGCGTGAGTTGACATTTTGAGCTGGCCAACATCACCTGTCTCTCACCCAGTTCACCCATTAGGTCAGGGATCTTAAGTTCACCTGTGAACTTTTTTCATTCATGTTCTGATTTGATGGACCTCACCCGGGCTGGACAGGGACGCCCAAAGGGCCGGATGTGGCCCGCGGGCCGTAAAATGCCCAGGTCTGGTATAGTGTGTGTGCTATTGGAGAAGATGTCTTTACATTACTGAATTGTTTAGGTCCAAGAACACTGTTTGACCTCAGCAGTCTGGGATCTCAATCTTACCTCTGGGTGTGACTTGACTTTATCAAAGGCTTTTCCATAGATTTTATTTGGACTTGAGGAAGAAAACAGCTCCTGAAACACCACATAAAATAGACCACCTGAAACAAAAACACAACAAAACATTTAAATGTTATACTTTAAACGAGATGATAAACCTGCTTGTGATGGCAAATTAAATCTTGATGTTGTAGTCACCTGTAACTCCAAGCCCGATGAGTACAACTATCAAGTAGGTGAAGTCTCTGCCAGCGTTCTTCACTGTAAAAGATTGAGGATGGAGGTAGTAGAAACTAATAAAACAACGTTTTATTAGCGTTTAAACACTAAAATACTGTTACCTTACACAAATTTATGTTCTTTTACAAGTAGTGCAGAAACAGTCATTAGTGAAACAATAGTTTGCTGTGAAGTGAGTGCTTGCTTTATTCATTTAATAAACTAGTATAGGCTTTTGATATTGGACAAACCAGGAAGGAAATTACATGGACCTCTGGTTACTTATGGTTGATTCTTTTCGTGAACGGTCCTTTCACTTGTTGCACGTTGCTTTGTTGTGTATCCCTTGCTTAACTTTTTTGGTAGCTGAAGGTTTTGTGCTTCCACCCTGATACCTGAAAACAGACTTATCTCTCTCCTCGGGGCTGCTTTTATTTTTGGCCGTAGAGTCGACAGAAATACCCCGCCGCCTTTGTGAGGATATGAAGCAGCCTTCCACTGGTAGAACAGACGAAGGAAACGCGAGTCTTGTGAGGAAGGCCGGACTTGATTCTGGTGATACTGTCCTGTGTGTATGGATGAACAGGCGAACCTGTGTGACTTTGCATGCCTGCACGGCGTACTTTGTCGTTGTTTGTTGCAAACTGCGACGCACCGCTTTCAGTATCTGCGTAACGTTATAAGCCATGATAATGTCCTCTGCGGGTTAACTTAAACTCTAATTACCCGCATCAAGTTAGCATGGTTTCTAGTACCGTCAACAGCAAACTCACACCGTGCTGTAAAAACTGCCGTAACTTACCACAGGTTAATAATGATATAACTCGAATATACTCAACAGTGCTACATGAGAAGTCTGCGCAAAACAGACGTGTATTTGTAGCGCCGAGGCGCATGCCTTTGTCGTCACGCATTGTTTGTGGGGTTCATGGGAGATTGAGTTTTTAATGCGTGAATGATCGAGAAAACAGAAATTCAGCGGTTCCCAGGGGAATTGAGAGCCCATGATTGACAGGGCTAGGGGGTGAAAAGTTGAATGTTAACACTAAACACAGGCTTTAAATAAAAAAAGACAAAATGATGTTTTCCTTAAAAAGTAGTTTTTTGCCTCTTAGACGATTTTGCTCAGACACCAAATTCAAAAACTAAATCACTGTGTGAGTAGAAGTACTCAGATTATTTATATACAGTGTAAAAGTAGCAATATGCCTATTGCAGTGTGAAAGTACAACTAAAAGTTCTGCTTTCAAAGTGTTTCATAAGAAAAATACACAAGTATTAGCATTAAAATATACTTAAAATGCCCAAAGTAAAAGCACTCTTTATGCAAAATGGCATATTATATTATTGGATTATAACTGCTTATGTATTATTGTTTTGTGTTCATCACATATAATGTTGCAATATTTGCCTCTAAAATCTAGTTAAGTTAAAGTACGAACTAGCAGAAAATGAAAATACTCAAGGCACAGATACCTCAAAATGTACTTAAGTAAAAGTGCTTAGTTACTTTCCACCCCTGCTTTAAATTGTTTAAGCCTGCCATAATAGAGTTTTTTTGGCCACTTGGAGGCAGTTGAAACAAACTGAACACAACACATACCGCACATTTTCATCTGACATGAAACTATATCACATTAGTATTCATTTCATGTGCGCAGAGGAGGGATAGTGGTTATATTGGTAGAAGGATGTTGGAGATGGAGCTGCCAGGCAAGAGGTCAAGTGGAAGACCAAAGAAGAGATATATGGATGTGCTAAAAGAGGACACGAAGTTAATTGGGGTGAGAGTAGAGGATGCCGAGGATAGAGTTAGGTGGAATCAGATGATTCGCTGTGGCGACCCCTAACAGGAACAGCTGAAAGAAGAAGAAGAAGAAGAGCATTCATTTCATGTCATGTATGTGTTTCTCAATGAATTTAGTCCACTTTCTTTGCTCTTTTGTGGTTTCCACCGACTCTGGACAGAATCATCTGGCTCTGATCCACTGTGTTCAGGAGCTTGTTAACTTTTCCTGTTGTGCTGGGCATGTAGCATACAATGGATTCAGAGGTTCGGTTGTTAAATGTTCAGTAATATTTATTGTAAATTGGAATCAACATATAAAATATACCCCAGTTTGTTGTTGAATTGTTGAAATCCTTTCAAATGAACTCACACCTACTAATCTTCAGAAAAATAATATGAGGGAATGGCCTCTGTATCTTCAGTGGCAGCTACAGTCCTAAAACCGATAGATTAGGAACTAAGATGAAACAGGCAAAATAAATGATCACAATATAATCAGTAAACATCAGTTTATTGAAAACATTCTGTCCAGCATTTTCTTGGTGTTTTCAAATCAATATGCAAATGTATTTAAAGCACCACAATGCGATGACGTTTGTCAAAGAAATTACAGAAAAGTAACTAATACTGGGTAAAAGTAAAGGTCAGTAAAATCATGTTTGCACCCATTTATGAAGTTTAACATCACATTATTTCATACATCCCTGTCTTCTCAACGGGGCACCCCAAATCTCTAATGTAAAGACATGACATCAAATTCAGCAGCTGAAATATACAGTTTCATACTTTGATGATTACAGGAAAATGATTTTTTAAAACCTGATTTTGTTTTTTCTCCATCTTTACATTAAAGGTACTCTATTTCTAAAAAACACTTTCAGGCCTAGATCTGAAATGATCAGTGTTCCATGGCTCATCAGTTCTAGCCAGTGAAACACCTCTGCAGTCCAAAGCAAAGGAGAAAAACTTGGTGCATACACTACAAACCTTGTTTTAATTTTCTCATCACAACACTTCACACTGGTAAAGTTGCTCAGGGCAACAGTTCACTCAAGGGGTACAAGGGAGAGAAACCTTAGCTCCAAACGCAGTCAAACTTGGCAAGTTGCAGAGGAATGATGCACCTGTCTGATGTATCTGCAGAGAAATGAAAACACTATTACTTTAATTCTGTCCTGGGCCCTACACTTTTCTCATCATGGTGCCTAGGCTGCTTGTAGTTGAATTGGTTCAGACTTGTTAAATTACTGCTATGTCTTCCTCTATCTATATACTGGCAGATAGGTTTGTGGTTGTGTGGGTGTTTCAGAGACAAAAAGGCAGAGTGAAAGGTGTAAATGTCTGTATGTGTGTGCTGTTTCGAACATTTTAATATCTATGGCAGAGAAGCAACACACAACAACAATGAAAAGAAAATTTTATTCATTATCTGCAGGAATGAGTCTGTGTGGATGGAAGGAAAAGAGAGTGAAAGCATGGATGTAAATTATGTATGAATGACACTGAATACAGAAAATAATGTACACATAGTGGAAGATGCCATAACATTGACACAGTTAGAAGAAAATAGGACAGTAACTGAACACAAAAAAAGTGACATATACATAAGTGTATGTGTGAACTGCATGTTTATGTCCCTCTGAGCTGAACTTTTCCATGTTTTTTTGAGCCTAAAGGACAAGCACATACAGTCAGTTAACTTGTCTGTCATTCTCTAAAGCAAATCAGTCACAACAAATAGACCAAAATCTAAAACAGATGAACAGAAGAACTAGATACCAAAAGCCAGTAAAACAAAGAAAAAAAACAAAGTATTATTGTTATATATTTTTACAAAGTATCATTGAAATCAGCCCTGAAAGATAATTTGAGTAACTATAAAAAAATGTTTCAATATGCCATAGTATAAAAGTTTGTTTTAATACAAAGATGTTAAGCTCCTATAGAAGACAGTCTGAAGATGAACAGACCTGAAGTAATTATGTTTGCCAAAAAGGTTTTGTCAAAATAAAACAACTTATCAAAAAGGTTAGTCAACATATTTAAAAGGGAATACGAGTTTAAGGAAAAATTATTTGTACAATTTTCCTTAGCTATACAACTTCATGCAAAGCACTTTAATAATTTTATGATGCTCCTTAACCAGTTTTTATGCCCTTATGAGTCACATATTAGTAGATGGTGTGCTTATCATATTTGAATGATAGTATGTTAATGTTTTAATGGATAAAAAGAAATCATGCACAAGCTATACAATTGGGCCTTAAATTGTTATACCTGTTTCAGCTTATTCTAACAATATTTAATTAGGTTAGTAATTAACTGAAATTAATTCCAATTTCAACCAATAACACAAATCTTCCTAAATTTGACAAACTGCAAGTATTTATAATTTGCTATAAAAATCATAACCATTTCAAAATACATACATGCTTTAAAATAAATTGAATTTGATCACAATAATGCTGATACCTCTGAATAATCCTCAACAATATCATGTATGTTTCTGACCAATAATCGGTAATCAATAATCATGTTCCTTATAAAGGTCGATACCTTTTCATTGAGACAAAAAATCTGGACTGACTACATTATGTTAAGCACAAAACTGGTTAATTTTGAAAACTTCCCACTTCACATTACAGCTGAAGTATTTTCATCTAGTCCTTTGTGTCCATCTTTACACATGAATTCAGTATCCTTTCATTAAAGTGTCCCTTCATCATCATCCTCATCCTGATCATCATCAGCATCATGCTGGTGTAAATCTCCGTTCCGCTTTTTCATATGTCAGTGATGCCCGGTCGTACTGATCCAGGATTGCACTACTCTCAAGAAGTCTACATGATGGAGACAATGCAACATAATGAAGAAGCACGCACACACAACACGACAACACATTTTTCACACTAAAAGACAAAGCAGTGGGTAGCACTTCATGTTACTGTCTCATGATGTGAATATCAAGCTGAAAATGAGACCTTTTATAGGTTTTCTGAACAAATGTAACTTTATAATGATCACTAAAAAAATGCCAAATAATTTGATATATTACTTAAAGCAACCTCTTGAAAGCACAATCATGAAGCATACACGTGAAATGTTACACACAGGCATAAATACTATGCTTCACAATTAACCAAACACAAAATCAAATGCTACATATATCATGCAAAACTACAAAAGAATTCTGTGCAAGTGTGTGGTCAGAAAAATATTTGTAAATTACAAAAAGATTAAATGATCTCATTGTGCTTTCTTTACCGTGGGCAAAAAAATCTAGCTTATGTAACTTAAGGAAAATGTCTGGCACATTGTTTTACTGATACTGTACATTACTGATATAAATTATTTGCCATAGGCCTACTGGGAGTAGAAGTGAAGAGGTTAGACATATTTACTGAACATTTTAACTGAATGACAACTTAAGATGATTTTAAAAGTCCATGCTAATTAATGTTCACGATACAATGTATGTCTTCTGGAAAAGAGGACATACAGTAAAATTAAGCATCACAATGACAAACTCACTAGGAGGACAAGATGGCTGCAAGCAAGAAAATTATCTTGGTGAAAATGAACAATTAAAACATTAAAACAACAACAAAACTGAAATTAAATATAAATGCAAAAAATCTAAGAAAAGGAAAAACAGCTTAGATAAAAGTATATACCAACAGAGCAAATAATGTCTACACAGTAACATATAAAGATGTTGATTTTTGGATAAGGGTGCTTACCTTGAGATTGTCTCTTAGACCCTAGTTGTGTTGTACTCTGATTCATGTTTGCTCAAAGAGCCAATGAGGCAGAACCTGAAATGTCATGGCTCTTTCATTTAATATCAAACTCATTTTGCATAGAGAGGTCAGAATGCATAATATTCTATATAACAGCTGCAAACATCATTAGTGCTTTGCTACTCTCTGGGAGCCCTGCATGCATGTTTTTACACAATTAATACACAGTCAAGAATACAGAGCATATAGAAATGCATGCAGGAGAATGTGTACTCTAAGTACTTCACAGAGTGTTTTTGAAAATGTATAAATTTACTTTTAAGCAGTCAATGTGCAAGAACACAGCAAATATGTTTTTTTTAAATAGAAAATGTCCTTCATGCCAAAATGTTCGGATATATAGAATATATCATGTTTTCAGTATCACAGTTGGGAATACAAATGCATATTTTATACATACATGTCAATGTTAATAAAATGTATTATCTCTGTGAATATCAGGCACTAATTCAAGCCCTTGTGTTGACAGTGAAACTGGACTGATGACAGAATTAACATCTAAGATGTGTATTTGATTAAAGGTTTCTGACAAACAGAGTAGTACAGTGGAGTTTAGAGAGTAAGTTATAAATCACCATTTGAGAAAAGAGTGGGGGGCCCTTATAACCTAGCCATTTGTGTATAATTTAAAATGCTTTTAATGATATAAAGGAGAGAAAGAACAAGGATCATTGCAAAAAGAAGCTTTTCACAATGAAAAAAATGTAAAAGAGAGAGGAAGAGCAAAGCTAAGAAAAAATGTAAAAAAAAAAGAGGGAAGCAAAAATGTAAGTACCCACGCACATTTCAAACATCCCCATATTTAACTCTAGGGCTGTTGTTCCCTCATCAGAAATCTATGGATACTGACCGCTGTACTGCCTTTTCGTGGTGTGAAAGTCGATGGCTGGTGGTGGGAACTTCCTCCAGGTCTTCGTCCAGGTCACGTCCATTGTCTGCTGCCTCTTGGGAATAGCTGTGCTTCATCACCAAGATGCTCCTGCGGTTCCCTGTGGCTGGCAGCAAGGGCCGCACTGCCATTGGTGGCTGTGGAAAGTCTGTGAGCAGAGTGGCATCTGCTGTGTCATGAACACTCAAGTTTCCACGGCTTCCTCGTCCACTGAGTGACAGCTGGGATATGTGAGCAGAGCCTGGATTGCACAAAGAGCCACAGTGGTGATCATGGACACAGCGTGAGGAGGCACGGCGAAGGGCATGGTAGGTTTCAAAGTCTTCTGCCAGGTCTACCAAGTCTGCTGAGGCTGCTGTGGCTGTGGTAGTGCTCCGTAAAGTACACAGCTCATAGTGAGGTGGCTCAAAGACCTCCTGGAATATGGTGGGGTCAAGGTCCTCACGCTGCAGGATGTATTTTTTGCGTGGCTGTTTGATCTGAACGATAACAGAGATGATGAGGAGGATGAAAACGATGCAGCAGGTGACACCAATTATAGTTCCATTTGTGTTGTTCAGGTTGTCCAGAATGTTGGCTTTTCTCTTCTCTGTGCAATGGTAGAGAGACAGCAAAACAAAAAAGGGATGTTTATGAGAATATAAACAACACAGCCATTTAAGATGTCTTGAAAAATGTCACTACTGGAAAACAAAAAAACATTTGAAAGTGTGCTATAAACCTGTGATTTGTGTTTGCAGTTAATTGACCATTAGGAAGTAAAAGGTTAACAGTGGTAACTAGGCATGCCAGGCCTGTCAGGCTCTAGATTTCTCTGCATGTTTAAGTGGTGTACACAACGTTATGTCCCATAACTCACAGGTAATGACTCCTTTTGAACACATTACTTTATTGTCCTGTGCATACAACTTTGACTGCAACACAACAACCTCCTTTCCAGTACAATGCTGCAAGCTGCTGTGCACAAAGCTGCAACTAATGTAGCCCATACAGTAACAATACACATGTACAGCAAGATTACAGCAATAATATACATGTATATTGAACGTGAACCCAGTACAGGTAATCTCGATACACTGCCAGTTACCAGCATTGCCATGTGGCTTATTTTGATAGGTGAAAGGCTATGCTCTAACTTTAATGGAATTCAAAAATCAGGAACAGTAGTCAGTCAGTATTCTTTGAGATTACTTGGTCTAACCCAGACTCAGGCTGACCAGGCTTCAGGTCTGGCTACGGTGGAGGCTGCTCCACAGAAAGGTATGGGTCCCTGACCATGGAGTCCAAGTCCACAGTGACCCCAGAGTCTATGATGGAGGGTGATGCCACCTTCCAGAGCCAACCAGAGAGAAAGACTATCAGGTGTGCTCTTAAAACATTCTTTAGAGGTTTGTTAATCCATTACACCCTGTTTGCCTCTAGGTGGTAGAAAGCCATGCAAACATAGTTAATCCCTTTTTCTTGCAAACTGAGAAGAGGCAAACTGCAGGCTATTATGTGTGGTGATGATATTGAGAATCCCCCACCAAGGCAAGGAAATAGGTAACCACATGGGCTGTGACTAAACTAATGGTGACCACCTCTGGCCACTTTGAGTGGAGATTGTGTACAGCCATAAAGAAGTGCTGATGCTGTGGCATCCCATGGAGGTTCCCTAGATATCCAAATGGATGTGCTCCCAGGTGCTGGCCAGCCCTGTAATGGAATGGTTCCATTGGAGGTGGAGCTGGTGGACTAGTCTTCCCACTGATTAGACATGCAATGCAGTCTTTTAACTATAGTCTACATGTATCCCTACATGGCCTCACCCCACATCCCCATCGATACCAGGCCTCTACAGAAGTCCCCTGCAATTCTGCAATGCCCAGGTGACCTTCATAAGTCATGGATAGGTTATGTGCTGGCAAGATGCTGATAACAATTGTACAACATCCCTGGGTCACATAGATATCATTACAGCAGCATAGGTCTTACTTGACCTAGCTCAGTCGAGGCTGCCGAGGGTCACTCATACCATATGAACTTCACAAATGGGAGAGTATGGGGTCTTCCTCAAAGGTGAGCTGGAGGTCCTGGAGGGAAACTGTGACTTTGAATGGGGCAAGGGGCATCATAACTTAGTTGAATCTAGACTTAAGTCCTGTGGCTTTGGAGAGAATATCTAGGGTGAATGTGGGGAGAAGCTGTATTACTGCAGTCTCCCTGAACAGCAGTAAATCTACAATGGTTTGCTGTAAGTCCCAACTTTGAGGACATCATCAAACCTGTGAGGGCTTGTTGACGTAGGTGATAGGTTGTCATGCCCAGGAGTGAGGCAAGTTGGGCTGGGCAAGATGAATCAGGGAGGTGCTGCCCAGAAATCACATTATAGTGATGTAGGGTGAGACTGTCTGTGGTTACAAAAGTCAGTGGCAGGCACAGAGAAGATGCATTTCAGTGCAATGTGAAATTGTGGCACTGAGTATCCAGATCAATCATTCATCATCTAGGGAGGGTGCTGGGGCATTGGCCAGTGTCATCCAGGTAGATGACAACTCCAGGGATGCCATGATTTTCTGGAAGCAGCTGGAAGCAGAGCTGAGACCTAAAGGAACTCAACAAAAAAAACCCTGTGAGGTTCGAAAAAGCTATAAGGTTGAGGCTGCTGGGGTGCAATACAACCTGCAGTAAGTCCTGACGAAGGTCTAGTTTAGATAACACTGGAAACTGGCTTTAGATAACTGTGAAACTTGCCAGTCAGACTTGTAACAGTCACTGAAAAAGTCTACACCCATAAGCTTAGCTCCATGGTGGGACACATGGAAGGTAAATGACAGGAGAGCCTTGGTCCTGTAGTGAACAGAGATATCAATCTTGCCCACCAAGCTGAAAGGAGGAAGTCATCATTGATGCCACTGGTCCAGGAGATTGTGGTGATATGGGCCGCATGACAAAAATAAATAAATAAATAAATAAAATAAAATAAAAAGGAATTTTGGTACTTTGTGAGACAGCAAAAGGTCTGGACAGTATTGTGACACAGGCATCGTATGTGTCAGCATGCATGAATTCATTCGAGTGAACTCATGCTGCTTGCTGAGAGAAACAAAACCTCCATCCTCACTGTCAATGTTCTGTCCACTAACTCTCAAGTAAAAGCTGCTTTGAGTTATACTCACAACACAACAGTGTTGCTGTTTTGAGAGTTATACTCTCATTTTATTGTCCTGTCATGCCAAAATGAAAAGCCTGACAGGCATAGCAGCAGTAACTAAACCATAGTTTACATGTAAAGTTATAGCATCTCATAACAAATGGACCCAATAATGTACAAGATAAAAACCATTACTTTTGTGATATATCAAACAAAAAGGTCACATTCGTTCATGGATATAATTATTTATCACAACAGAAACCACAGACTAAGAGTGTGTAGAGAGCCAATGTGTGGGAATCTGTAACATTTAACTGCTGGATGAACTTTTAGTGCAGCACACTGAGCTTTAGTGACAGTAAACAGTTACATACAGGAGCATTTAAAAAAAAAGGAATAAAACTTGATATTTTTCCACTAAAGAGGACAAATGTGGGCACTGCAGTGGCTTAATGCATTACTAGAGCAGAGTGAAGGCAGAAGATAGAGTAACAGGCAAAACTGCCTCTTGTTGCCAAGGGTTGAAAGATACAGTATCTTAGTCTGAGTAAGGAATAGCCCATGCAGGGTTTACTTAATTGATGCAATTTGTCACTGGCTCTGCTGAAAAACCTCAGAGAACTGCAGAACAGATACAGAACACACAGGGTGCGGTAACAGTAGGCCGAAGGTTTACTGCAAACAACAACAAAAGCAAACAAAAAAGAAATAATAAAGGAAAGAAGAAATAGAGATTGAGGACAAATTTTTCCTGGTGAGAAACTGTGTGTGTGTAATGAAGAACAAACTGGAGCACATTTTACAAGGCCAAGCACTAGAGTGTAATGCCAAACACACACTGCATTAATTCAAGTGGGTGTTTCACTGCAGGAGGGCTCAAGGGAGCTGCTGTATAGATTTAATATTATGTTTTTGAAATATAGTGATGGGTCATTAAAGGTTAAGGCAAAGTTGAATTTGCAGTATAATGCAGTAAAAAAACCTTCTTATCCCCACATATCAGGTAATTATTGGGATGATATGACATACAAAGATGCTGCAATAAAGAAATCTCAGGTCAGACTGTAAATAAATAATTGCGCTGCCAGTGCTGTAACACTGGGGATCAATATATAGATCCAATGGCTTTTCTAGTAGTTTCACAAAGTCAGTGAATACACAAGACCTTGCTTGCCTTCATGCACTGAAACAACAACAAAGAAAAAGCAATAAAGCAGGACAAGTCTTTGGGCATCATCATGGACCAAGATCTGGATCAGTTGGGGCTGTATATAATATTATTTATTTAGTGAATTAAAAAGAAAAAATTTAAATACTTGTGACAAAATACAATGAAAGTATAAACATATTTTTAGGTATTATTTTACAGAGAGTTTAACACTCAAATGTTCAACCCAAAAACAGGCACTAAACAACATACTAACTGTCATCAGAGTCAAATATAGTCAAATCCTGAGTGTTGGATGGATATACATCACATCCCTCGCTCCTTCCTTCAGTCATTCACAACTCCCTGTATACTTCAGTAGACATTCAGCAGTTTAAGCTATACTGAAAAATAATCAAGATTCCTGACACTTTCAAATCACCATTATACAGTCACACACTGGTCATTGCCACATCTACACCTGCAAATACATTTTCTACATTAGCAGAAAGTAGTATATTTGCCATTGAAACATGAGAAGTTTTGAGTTGACCATAGAGTTCATATTTCACACTCAAAGTATTATGAATTATGAAAACTTAAATAAAACAGTGGATGGAGGTAGCTAGGATACATATCAGTTCCCTTAATTGCATCCATGTTGCCCTCACTTGTGTCTTTTCCTTGTGCCTCAGTCCTTCCCATTGAAGATATGGTATGAGGAGAGATGCAAGGAGAGAGGAAACAAGGAAATATGTTTTTTGAGAAATGAGACATCATTTCCTCTGATGCAACATCTGCTCCTGATGATGGTGGCTCTGCCGGATTGGCTGCCAGTTAGCTTTGTTGTGTAAACTGTTCAAACATCTGTACATTTATTATTCAGTTATTTAGCTGCATTCTCTGTTTATACTGAGCTCGGATCAGTCAGACCACACATTGTGAACATTTGTTCTCCATTGCTCAGAGAATATAGGTGCCTAAAGTTGTACCATTAATAACAGCTGTGTATATTTTTATGTAGTAATTATTTCCTTCTGCATTTATTGATCCAGGTAATGATTTGAAAGTTTTACAGTGTTTTGTAGAAATGGTTTATTAGCCCAAAATGTTTTTGACAAGGTGTAAATTTTGTTATATCACATCAAGCTATATTTCTAGTCTGACACATAGGGGTTTTCAGCCCCACATGACTGAATAGAAAAGATTATTCAAGACTTCAGACTTCAAACTTAAAAAAAAAAACATCTTTCTAATGAGTGTAGAAAGTTGTCCATGGTTCTTTTGTCAGTCAGATCTACAGTTAACACAGAGTCACAATGTTCATCTAGATAGTGAATCTGAAAATAAATAAAATACACACTTTACAGTCTTAACACGGATGTCTGTGCACTTCAGTATAAAACTGTGGTGATGTGACCCTTGTTCATGGTTCCTCAGAAACCCCTCCTTGTTTCTCAGCCCTCCTTCCTCATAACAGAAATGGAATGGAGGACAAAAGCAACCTCTGGGTCAAGTGAGGTCTGTGGAGCAAGGAACGAGCTAATAAGGGAATTGGGATGTACCCACAGTGAACTATATAGTAAGCAGAAAGTGATTTTGGACAGAACCCATGGCTCATTGTTTGTTGCTCTCCATGGTACTGAAACATTCAAACAGTTGTGTCCTTGTGTCTCTCTCCAAGGTGCTGAACTTTCTTTTTGAACCTTCAAAGATTCTTTCATGAGGGGCCAAGGGGTCAAAAGATTAAGGATTTATGTAACATCTCACCTTTGCATTGGTTCAGAAAAATGTAACATCTCACCTTTGCATTGGTTCTCATCCCAGGGGTAGACACAGTTCTGCATGCCATTACACACAAGCGTGTTGTTTATGCACATGTTACTGTGACAGAAGAAGGCATCTGCATCACATGGAGCTGGAAAAAGAAAGACTACACAGTTATCACTCTGAGAAGTTAATATAATAAAAGTGGATAACTTGTGGATAACACTGAATTTCCTGGAAAGTGTGTGTACTGTATGTGTGTGTTGAGAGATGCACCTATAACAAACCCCAAACAATCCCCTTCTGAAATGAAGTGAGGATGTAACTAAAAAGAACAGCAGCACAGAATAGAAATATGCTGTGGAAGTACCTGGACATTGCTTTTTATGTTATACTTAAGTTAATGTATCTAGTTATGTCCTACCATTGCACAAGAATCAACCATGCCCAGTACCATTTGCCTTGTGGGGAATAATGTGGAGGGGGAAACATTTGTATTTTAAACCCCAACAGTTATTTATTTTGTTACTGAACATAATGGATGGCTTTCTTTGACTGTTGCAGTAAAGGAAATGTTCTTCCCTCTGTCTCTCATTCTCTTCCTTTATCTCTTACTCTCCCCCCACTCACACACAACACTGGCACGCTGTACTATAGCAGCTTGCCAGTGGTATGGCAGAGCTGGAAACTATTTGACAGTGTTACTACTGTGATGTATGACTGTTTTCATCCCAGCAATCATCCCAAGTGAATAATAACACATCAAATTAGAGTGACTTATCTCTATCTCTCTCTATCCCATCCTGTGTGGGCCTTTGCCAGGATTTCCCGACTCACATAGGCCCTCTGTGTGTTCTGATATTCCTCTTTTCATTTTCTCCCCCTACCTCTGTTTCTCCTTCTCTTTTATAATGTGTATGCCAAACTTGTGGCAGTCCTTTCTATTAATAACCACCAGGTGGAGCACAGTCCTTCTCTTCTGAATTTGTTGAACGTTCTCATCTCCTTCACACATTGCAGGGCAATACCAGATGTTATAAAGCCCGCAATCCACACTGCTAAGTAAATTTTAAGACATACTGTAATAAAAGTGCCATTTTGGCCACAGATAAAGTAAATGTTCACAGCCACTGCTGCAAGCATAACTTACAGTAACTTGAGTAGCTAATGAAAATAGTCTGGATGTCTGCAGATGGGGGCTCCAAGAGCAAAGAGGTTTCCTCAGTGATGTGCTGGAGACAACACATGATTATCATGAATTTTTAAACTTCAAATAGCCATTAAGAGATACATTTATTTCATAAACTATTTCTAAAAGATGACAATGATGTGTCTTTATTCCCATACTCAAAATCCTTCTCATGCATCTCTGACAGTTCATGTTCTTCAAACCAGTCAGGTTTCAGTGACCATTCTTTAAAGGTCACTGTGTTTCTATCATTCTCTCTTTCAATCCTAAGGTTGTGCAAATTTGTGATGAGATCATTAATTTTCAGTTTGCTTGGTTGTGCAAATTTGTGATGATGAGATCATTAATTTTCAGTTTGCTACTGCTCATCTTCGACATGTTCAATTATTAAAAATGCAGGAGAGATATTAATTGTAGATCCTAGTGATGATGTTTAGGATTCTTCACCAGTGAGTGCCAAAGACACAGCGTCTGCATTGCTTTTTATCAACTACATGGTGAACCCACCACACTCCAGCAGCTGGCAGCTAGGAGCATAAATCCAGCTCCAGTCTGGATGCATCCCAGCTCCAGGATATGGCCAAAGCAGCAACCTCTGTAAGCCCTAAGCCTACTTGGGATTGCACAAGGACAAAAAAAAAATCATCTTCTGCTGTAGCACACTGTATAAGCAGTGAGCAATTAGCGCTGCCAATTCTCCAAGGCCATTTGCCAGTAACTCTGACATGACACACTCTCTCCAGGCAGTTATGGCCTCACCCCACATCATCCATGTCTGTTTGCAAGCCCTGGAGAATGCCAACTCCACCTCTAGCATCATGCCCATTCCTTATGCTCAACTGGCGTTCCTCAGCATAGTCTGGCCTCTGTCACCCCTTTGTTAGCAAGACCCCTCATCCTCCATATAGCCAGCATTCACTCCCTATACCCTATAAAATTATGCAAGGTAAAGACATTAATTTAACTGGTCTTTTGTGCAACAAATAACTCACAAATTGCTACAAACTGACAGTATCTTATAATCCTCACCTGCTTTCTGGTTGTATTGGGGATTTACTAGGAGGTTTTGTTCCCTGTCTATGCCAAACAAAAGCTTGGTGCATATTTGGTTCTAATTTGTTATGTAATCTGAAATAAGACGCACATATTTTCTAGAAAAAAATAAGATTTTCAGTTTATTTGCTTATTCAAGTCAAATTCCATGCATCACCAGGCTGATTCCATTTAATCTATTTTCTCTTTACTATGCATCTGTTGACAGTGCCTTTAAACTAATAAAGCTAGCAGGTGCCTGGCCTGGCTTTTTAAAACCAATATAACTGACATGACAATAAGTGGAATTTAAAAAGTTATTTTGCAATTAGGTTAACACATTAATGAGCCTGGGCATTTTTATTCTGGCTTCTAAGGCTTAGCTAGATCCTGCTAAATATTTTTAAACTGCCATTACCTGCTCAATGACTTCTTTCTCACTGACACCCCCCACATTAAATTTGGTTCATCACTCTTTGAACTAAAATGCACATTCCATCATTTAAGTATTGCCCTGTCAAGAGAGAGAGAGAAAGAGAAGAAAAAAACAGGCCCAGCAACTAGTATGGAGTTTCTGGGGCTATTGGCAGTAACAAGATGAGAGGGTCCCTTCCTTTAGGGAAGCTGCACTTCGTTGTCCTTGCTCAATCACTTAAACTTCCCAATGCACATAACTCTCCAAAGCCACTCCTTCATCTCTTGTCTACTTGAACTCACTTTCTCAGTTCCCAACCTGTTCAATACAGTCACGCTAGATAGAAAATGCCATTCGGATTTTAAATTCAGGTCCCACCCTCCTTGATCTATGGAATGGTATGTATTTATTTTATGATGAAATTGTCCGTTCCTCAGAATATCTTCCCCATACATGTTTCATGCTAAAATCCCTAGGCCGCAAAATCAACTGGCCCACAGTCTCCCCTCTCTCTTACACCCCATAATCTTATGTATAAACTGATTTATTCATAACCTCAGGCAAGTGCTTCTTAAATGTGACCTTTACCCTAAGCAGCACTCAGGATTGGTGCTGCTATGTCTAGAGCAATGCAGGGAGTTTCTGATTCCTCTCTTCAACAACCAGACTGCTGGTCATTTTCATCTTATTCCACATACATTCGACCCAGCACCCATGCCGTTCTCACTGCTTAACAATCCCTGAAGCCATGCGTCCCATGCATTAACTCCTGCATATATCTGCTGGTGGGTTTTTATACACAGAACTCTATTTCATATTGTCAGCCTTTTAGCCATCTATGGCTTCTTATATTTAATTGCAGGCTAAACTCACCAAGCCATTTGATTTTACTGCTAATTGTATTTACTGCATTCTCCTTAGTGATGTCTCATTATTTTGTTATGTTCTCTTAGTATTAAACCACCTTCATCCTGGTAAGAATGCCCTTTATTCATTTTGGGGGATTCTACCAATCTCATATCTTGGTCTAACACATATCCAGATGAATTACAGCAGTTGGGTGTAATTGTCAATATCAGTTGTTAACTTCAATAAATATTCTATATATTTTGTGTTGATCTTAATTTACTAAACTGTCAGTTACTGGTTATGCACTACTGATTCCTGTTTTTGACCTATAATATCAATAAAGCTTGTGGAAATTGTTTGGCCATAATATAAAAGGGTTGCCTTAAATAATGCTTTATTAAGTGAAAAGGTAAGAAAAGACGATGGTTTTTGTCAGTACATTCACTGGATTGGTTCCGTGCTGGATTACCGCTAACTAATAACTAAATCCCACTAAAACGACCTACTTCAAGTCCTTGATATTGCAAGACCCATCCATGGGTGTTTATTCTCTTAATACATGTTGCTGTAGAGTGTTACAGTCCAATATGCCCACAGTATCTTAATCCCAAAGCAACCATGATTACAGTTGCATAGAAAAGCTCTAAGTTGTAGCAAAGATCCATATGTTAACAGACCTTAGCATACTGTGTGTGTCTTAAATGCTTTCATGCATAAAGAAGCTTGGCAAGAACCAAGAAATAATGTCAAAGCAATTTTCCATCTGCAGCTCCTAAGACGGGTATCTGCTGATGATGCAAAACAATGCTGACAGCCCAGATGTCATATAAGCACATTTATCATCTAAGACTGCATTTGCTTGTTGGTAAAGATAAGTTTCACTTTCCTACACTCGACATTAGTAATCTCTCAGTGTAGTTCTGCACAGGACTGCATGTGTTTGAGCCTGAAAGTGCAGCTTGATCAGCATATGTGAACACAGCATGGACAATACAGTTAGATGTAAGACGGATGTTGGTGGATGAGAATATTTCTCTCCCCAGTGGAGCAGCTCGCTGGGAGTCGGCAGCTCTGAAAGGTTCTTTAAAAACTCCTGGTCCCACTGGGAGTCAGCAGCTGTAAACAAATATATAAAGCCTTGATAATTCTCTTAGATAGAGAACACTTATTGTAGATTATAGCAGAATCGACTTATGCAGCTGCAACAGAGCACACATACTTCCAGAGTGTCGTTCATCTGGGGAGGGAAATCAGATAACTTCCTGCTGTGTTTTTGTATTCATTGGTTTAAATAATACCTCACCTTACACTTTCGTTTTGTGACTTGTGACATGCATTGAAACTATTCTCTAAACACTTGTTATGGCCATGTCTGCAGCACATACCCAAATTTTGACAAAGTAGTGTTTACTAAATGTCACCTTCCCAGCATTTGTTCAGAGCTTTCAACCACGTCTTAATTTGTTCTGGAACACTTAATATGTACAGTACTAAAAACTGCAATCATTACAGTTGCTTTCTCTTAAGAGTGAAAATTCTGCTGACAAAATCATTTGCTTCATTTGCGTTAAAATGAATATTAAAAGCATAACTATATAAATTCATTCTCACTAGAATACAGTTAGTGATGGGATGAGAATGTTTTATATACAGGCTTAAATGGGCTGCTTTAAATCTTTTTGTTAAGGCTTGCTATTGATCCTGAGAATTTGTATACTTCGGATGTTCATAGTGTTTGGGTAGCAAATTGCTTTTTAAGCTTAATCACATAAATCAGGTGGGATCTGGTTCATTGAACTGAGTCATTAAAACACAGTTTATCAGGAAGCTATAATGGTGCAAATGATATCTAATCACTGTCTCCTATTTGTGCCTCAACAGACCATTTCAAATTAAAAAGAAAAAATGTTAGTTTTTACAAGTGACCACATGTAAAATCACACACATAAATAATAAAAAGGTGTACGTGTCTTTTACATGTTATTACATTTTATTCAAAAATTTAATATAGTTTTTGACTGTTAAAATACTTAAAAGAGGAGTAAATGTAGTTACTTTTTATACAGTGCATATACACTGCAGTTTTACCCTGTTTATCTTAAAGCAAATGGCAATGTATACTGAAATAAGCTACATGTCTCCAGCTGTACCAAAGGACAATAAATACTGTTTTGCCTTTTTCAGAATTCTTGCTAAAACTTGATCAGCACTAGAAAAAAGTACAGTAGACTGGAACACTTGATCTACTTCATCTGATCTCCGGCCTGTGATGTATCTGTGCATTCACTTTTAAGAGCGAATGGACAGGTGTATCCCCATTGCTGGTGCAGAGCTGCTGAACTTTGGTGGATGTTGCTCTAAAGGCTGAGGTCTGGCTGGGGATCGTTGCCATGGCAACAGCACATCCTGGCTCTGCTTGGTGAAAAGCCCTCACACAAAAGGGACACTGACTTCACAGCACAAACAACTCTGCTGCTACTGCTGTGGCCACTAAACTACCCTAACTTATACACATAAAATCGATATAGACATGCTATAAATACACAAAGTCTGTCAAGTGATTGTCCCTCAGAGTTCAGTGATTTCTTCTTGGTGTGGGTGTAGTTTGTGACATTCAATAAAAGCACTCCACCATACAGCATGAAGAAAAAGAAAATTCAACTCAATTAAATGACCTTTTGAGGTACATGTATTAATTTTGGCTTCTTAATACCTATAATCTCAAAATGACACATGGTGGCATTAATAGAGCATTCTGAAAGGAAGTATCGGCTTTTTGTTTTTTTGTTTTACCCCATCTCAAAAATAAAAAGGAAAGCACCTTTTTCACCTTTTTTTAAAAAGCACTAGATTTGTAAACATGATTTTTATAAATTCAGTCACTCGTCGTTTAAATTTTTATCTCACACCGCTGTCTTTGAGAAAGTTTGTGTTCAAGCTCCAAAAATGAATTGTAATGTTCAATAGTGCAAAATGCATGTCTTAGAGTGTGTAACAGCTTATCTGTGGCATTAAAAGGCATTCAGACACTGATATACTGTATACTCACGAGCCTGAGAGTTGCTTCATTTACCTCACTATACAAAGAATGCCCTGTGTAACTTGTCAAACTATGAGTTCCTTCAGTGTGAAGCCTGTGAATGAAAAATAGAAAGGCTGTGTATGTGTGAGTGTGTGTGCACCTGGTATTACTCACACTGTGGGGACTGAAACCTGTTTACACACCAACACTGTGGGGACCCGGTCTTCCTTGTGTGGACCAGGTGTTATTCTCCACCATGTAAATCACTGAATTGTAGAGTGACAACTTGGTTTAAGGTACCCTAGTTTTTGGGTCAGATTTAGGGTCAGGCAAGTAGTGGTTATGCTTATGGGTAAAATTAAGTCTCCAAGAGATTAATGTTAGTCAATGTAGGTCACCATAAGGAATGAAAACTGTGTGTGTGTTCAACTCATCCTGATATTGCTTTGTCCCAGACTTTTTCTGTCAGTATGTTATCTCTGTCTCTTTACCTTTTCCATAGTAAGGGAATTAGCCAGCCCAAATGCCCACCTGTGGTAATGCTGCAGAGCTGAGATCAAATCCACCAATACTGTCATATTTAGACAGTTACAATCCCAAACAGGCAATATTACTTATAATGCAAATAATGTTGATTGGTTTTCTGCTTGCTGTTCATAAAACTAAATGGAAACCTTTGAAAGCCCCCTTCCATTGAACAACATCCAATATACTATAGCTTGTTGTCATTGCACCTCCATTCTCCTGACAGTACTGCTAAAGACTAGCCCTGTTTTATTTTGGTGTCAACATTGCTGTCACTGAACAGTGGTCTTCTTAACAAGGCTAATCGGTTTCCCAGGTCTTATTATAGTAAAGATCTTTATGATAAACAATTGTGTATGTGAGTGCTAGCGTAGTTATTTGCAATGTAAGTAGTGCCTTACGTTCTTGGTAAGTTGTGAAGAGGATGCGGAAGCGACTTTTGCGGCTGTGCTCATCTGCCCACATACGGATGACTCCCAGCGTGGAAACCAGCATGATATCGTTGGCCACTGTGGAACAGAACTTGCTTTTCAGGTCCTCCACCGAACTGGGATGAGACAGGATGAGATCAGAATCTACAGATGATTATCAAGGGTCATTTATTGTGTGATCGCAGCTTTAGATTTGGTTATTTCAAGATAACAATTCAGATTGATTGGGGGCTGATTTGTTTTTACATATACTGCATTTAATGATTCTATTGTATCTTATCTCAACATATCAAATAATTCGATTATTATTTGATCACTATTTTAATATCCCATCATCTTATGACAAAAAGAAGTTATTGTTTTTCTAGAAAGTTGCCTAAATTTATTATCTGGCTATGTTATTTAAGGAATATTTCAATATTTCAAATAACACACTTATTGATATCACTGTTTTACTTGTAATAGTAGCAGGGTAGCTTAGCATAAAGACTGGAATCAGGGAAACGATGAGCCTGCTTTGTTAAAAGGTAATACAATCTGCCTACCAGCATTTCCATAGCTCAGTAAATAATACATTACATTTTTAATCACAACAAAAAATTAAGTGCTAAAATAACATTTGATTATGTGATGGACTATATATTAACCAAGTGCACTGACTGCCTGAGGTCTTTGCTGGCTGAATATTTCTAATATAACTGTCAGCAAAAAATAAAATAAATGTGTTTCCCAAAATATCCAGCTATTCCCTTAACTGATAAGGACAATTTTTTGGAACAGAAAGACAGAATAATAGTAGTCCTTATGTAAAAACTGTTTCCTATAAGTAAAATCTGTTAATCAGTCTTGGTCTGTGAATCTCAGGCTGTTACACAGCAAGTTATGTGACAAATGAACTGTGTCTTAGTCAAAAACAAAGACATTTTTCCTGCATTTTTCTTGCCATACTTAAATAATTGTCTTGTTCACATAAAAGCAAAATAAACAAACAAACAAATAAATAGATGCACCATGATTATGAGATAAAGGGCTTAAAAATTGATGAACATCTATGGCTACTTTGAACCTCTGTGTGAATTATTTAAATGAGAAGTTAAAAATGTCAAAAAGTCACACCTGCCACCATCATACACTGCTACAAAGTTGCGCTTGCATTCATTGGAATTGGCCATTTCATAGTCGAGAAAACGCAGGTAGATCTGTCCAGGTCAAGAAGTCCAAGAGGAGGCAAAATACAAAGAGAAAAAAGGAGCGATCAGGTGAGTAAAAAGAAAGGATGTGACACAGGTGAGAGGTAAGAAGCAAAGGAGATCGTGGACAATATGCCATACAATTTAGATTTTTAAGAGAAAATTTGTTATTAACATACAGTACATTTCATTTGTTTGAAATTTAAGTAACTTTCAAACCAGTGGGCACATACAGTCAAACTTTCAAATTGTGACAGTTATAAACCATAAATGGACAGTTTTATTGTCCTAACAATCTCTTGTTGAGTGAAATAGCCACCTTGTCTCTAAACAACGGCTTCCTGATTACCTACATATCATTCTCTGTCAACATTCATCAGACTGAGCTTGCCCAATCACAACTGTGGTGCTGGGCTGCTGCACACAACACTCGCCATCATTATAGCTAATGAGAAGGCTGCTACCGAACTGTGACAGGGAAATGTGATGCTTTAAAAGCCCAAAGACGAAAGCTGCAGATGGAGCAGCATAATGGACGATGCAGTGTTAACTCTGATTCAACAACCTGACAAGTGAAATGGATCTGTGGGGGAAAACAAGCTGGCCAATTCCCATGAGGTCTCATATCGAATAAAAATTTGTTATATTCAGCCATTCTGTTGCCTAAATTGGATTTGTCACAGGAAGCATTTTTGTATGCTATATATGTACGTACATATATATACTGCAGATGAGGAGTACTGTACATGCCTTTCCTAAAATTATTTTGTCCTACAAAATGTTTTAATCCCTGCAGGCAGGACTGGAAGATGGAAGATGCTCTGAAGACATTATTCAGCAGATGTCATTGGGGAGAGCTGTTGTGGTGTCTTCAATATTGCACGGGTTTCCAGTACATTTAAAAGTATTTGTTAAGGGTGGATGATGTTTGGAAAAGTGCACCTGTATAGAATGGGGCCATTTTCAAATGAGTCCTTGTTGTTACACACAAATTTAGGGTTATAGGTTTGGTGCTAATTCTGTTTCAATTATAATGACTGACTAAAAAAGAAGTTAGTCATTAAAGAGCAGAATCCTCCAGTTTGGCTCATAATACAACTTTGATGATCCTTTGATTTTGCCTCTAGTGCCCCAGTGAGGTTTATATTTGTGGTGTTGAGCAAAACGAAGCAAATGTTGTATGAATTGCACATTCATTTTCTTTTCAGGACAAATTGTCTTCTTCATGTCTATGATATCTTTGCTTGACCTTTACATGCACCAGAGTAATATCTAACAGATGCCATTTATTGGATTTAACTGGGAGGGCTATCCGGATGGTCCCATTACTGTACGTCAGTGAGCCTAACAAATACACAAATTAAGATGGTTTTCTATTACTTCTGTTGCTTCACTCTTCTGACCACTGAAGAAAAGAAATCAGAGTGCAGATGACATCACAAATTCAAATGAAGGCAATGTATCAGATAGATACAATCACCTGTCTGTAAGGAGAGAGACTGGCTCCGGCAGGAAAACAAGGTACGAAAGATTCTGTAGCACCCAGTAATGACGCAGGATCCATCACTGACTGGGGGAAGAATTTGTCCTCACTGTTGTTGATAGGTGCCTGTAACAGTGGTCCTGCTGCTCATTACATTCAGAATGAATGTCCATGTTTTGGCCATTATAAAAAGATGTCTAAGGTGTCAGACAGCACAAGTATGTGTGCTGTGTAAAGCAGACAGGATGCAAATGATGTCTGTGGAAAACACAACAACTGTTATGAGTCAAAATGAGGCAAGTGAAAATATTTCTAGATTTGGACAGCTGTCCAAACAAATAAGTTACGCTAGTAAAATACTGATGGTAGCTGATGCTCTTTTTTCTAAAATTTGAAATAAATTTTTTTCATTGAATCATCCTTCTTAATTTATTGACTAGTTTTTTTTTTAGTTGTATTTATTTATTTATTGTTTCTCACGAGGTTTTTATTGCTGAAGGTGTGTTTTTAATTTACTTTGGATTTCAGCAAAAGAAAAATAATGAGGTAGTTTGAGTAATGTAGTTAGAGGAAAAGCTAGAATTAAAATGACTCATGGTAGTGTAAAGCAACCGCATTATAGCATTAAAATTTGCAGTGCTGTCACTTTTGGCAAGAACATGGTCATAGTTGTTTAACTGCAGGCATCCTTCAGTCAGTCTCTCCTTTCCTTAACTTGACCCCTCTCTATCATCTGCCATCTGACCCATGAACTTCATCTCTATACATAAAGATGCATTATTAAGTGGATGTTTTCTCCTATGCCTCCCTGTCTTTCCCTCGCTGTGGAGCGCTCAGGTGCAGTCTAATTAGAGCCTCCAGTTTATGTGGCCATTATCTCTCTGCTGTTTCTGGCACACTGGGCACAGTG
>NW_018127980.1:864740-868853 GCF_001952655.1 Monopterus albus
ACATACTGTATGTACACACACTGTGATGAGATGGCTTCTTCTCCCTCACTGCAGTAACATGTGGGCATAGATGTGTGATTGTTTGGGAAAGAGAATGACTTGAGAAGCCAAAGGACAAAGGGAGATACCTGCATTGTAAGTTTTATAAATTGTAAATGTAACTATATGTAACTGAGTCTGAGCAATGGTGATAGAGGCGAGAGTTTCAGGACTGTGTGATAGATCTGTGCTAAAATTTCTGTTTGCAGCCTTGTCCATCAGTGCCAATAACCGTCAGCCTTTGGCCCATGACTTGCCTTGTGAGACACTCCTGCAGGGTGAATTATGACACTGATTTAAAGCAAGTAATATACATCATACTGTCAGGCTCAATCACTCTGTCACACAAATGCATGCACGAGACTCGCATATAAGTGAGTTATGGTCCTGTTAGTGCTGTAGCTGTGACATTCTGGCTGACTTATACACTCCACTGAGAGGGACTGAGGAATCAATGATGCTTTTTTTTTATTTGGCCATAACATTTAACAGGGGCCAGGGTGCTTTCACATAACTTTCAATGTTATACTTATTGTATGGCTCCACATGAGTGTTGACAATAAGAAAGGTAGCTCAAGGTGGATGATACAGCATTTCCTGTGTGGGAATTAAATAAGATGAATCCAACGGGTATTTCTAAAGGGAAACAAGGGCATTAGCTGGAACTAGGCGACCTAAAGAATGTGCCAGATAAGGGCCACTACTGTGGCCATGAATCACAGTCGCACCAATACTATCACCAAGTCATATCATAAGCTTGTGTAGGTGCAGTAAGAGCCTGCAGCACAGCATTAAAAGCCCAAGTAAAAAAAAAAAAAAAATCACAGATTTCATCAGGGGCAGAGTACAGATTAATATCTTCCCTAATGTGCAGCATATGATTTTAAAAAGATCTCTAGGATAACATCTTGTAGCATTAACAGATGCTACAACAAATAGTGAGACATTTAAGCTAAAATTGCAGCTGCCTTCTCTCACTCCTAGGAGTAATGGGAGAGTGCACAGATTCAAAGAAATCAGCCCCAACAATAAAATCCTCTAAAGTAAGTCAGTGTTTCATATTCATTCATTCATTTTCTACCGCTTAATCCCTGAGCGGGGTCCCTAAGCTGCATGTCTTTGGACTGTGGGAGGAAGCCGGAGTACCCGGAGAGAACCCACGCAAGCACGGGGAGAACATGCAAACTCCACACAGAAAGGTCCCAGGTGGGGCCCGAACCTGGAACCTTCGCGCTGTGAGGCAACGGCGCTAACCACTGTGTAGCCACCGTGCTGCCTGTTTCATATTCAATAATGAAAATATTTTACACCATTGTGGTTAGAGGGAGATTTTCTAATCTAAATGTTGGATACATGCCAAAAATGTATGAATAAATGTTAAACCACTTTTATATGAATATCATCATATAAGGTTCAGGTCTATGCAGCCTCACCATTTACAATTACAGAATTATAAATATGGCCAGATCTTTGAAATCCTGAAGCCTCATGATACTGTACTTGCTGTGATTAAATGAATAGTTTTTACCATACTAAAGGAAAAGACTAAAGAAGCTGTGAATTTCTTGCAGTGGGCCTTTCTGTGTGGAATGTGCATGTTCTCCCTGTGGATGCTTGGCCTTCCTCCCACAGTCCAAAGACATGCAAGGTACACTGCTTGCACTGCTGCTATAGCTTCAGGAAACTTTTAATTTTGTAGCATGAGGTACAAGTGCATTTGGTTGAATATTCTAGTCTAGTATTCAATGAGCAGTAGCAAAAGTGTGCATGCATTTGTCTATGCATGAAAGCTCACTATGGTGAACGTTGGCTGAGAAAACAAATGCAGGCTATTTCAGGCCTCAGGGTCAAACTGCATGGCAACACAATTTCATCAGCACTCACAGCTACCCACCCCCAGTCTGTCCAGTCTATCCCACTCAATTCCCCTCCCCACTATCTCTCCATCTTTCTTGTCCATCCCTCTATTCCTCTTGGCAACAACTCACTGATTTAAAAAAAGGGCCTGACCCTATGTAAGCCCTTGTGACTCTCTGTCTGACCCTAGTGGAGGAACAAGTCTCCACAAAGCCAAAAACACTCACACGGTGATACCGCTAACAGCTGCAGTCACTGATCTTACTGAATGTGCTGAAGAATGCTGAATGGAGGCAGCAAATTAATAAGAAAACACACTCAATATCTTAAAAGATGCTGACACTGAACTATTCAGTGATGAGAACATGGTACATTTGTCAATGAAACAAGAGTCTGGCTACAGGATAACAGTCTATTTTATCTGTTCTGATGTCATCAACCGATGAGCACAAGTTCATGTCCATTTTATTTTCAGTGACATTTCAAAATTTGGCTTTAAATCTAAAATCATGGTTGGAAACATAACATATGTCACTAACCTTGGAGCGAGGCGGAGCACGGATGTACCATTTACAGTCGATGGCCTCGGAGGCACCAGCCTTCCCATCTCTGGTGATCTGATGAGACTCAACAATACCTTCTGGACCAACCATGTCATACTGACAGGCTGAAACATACACATATGCATAAACACACACGCACACATATACAGTATACACCTGCAGTTCAAGCAAACACATGAATTCACAAATATCACAAACACAAGCATACATGAAACAACTAGTACACAATCAATATGTAAAACTGGAGGAACTGAAAAATAAATAGGCTTGATTGAGATGAAAAACCAAAAGGTGCCCTGAGGGAGAAGGTGAGTGTGAATGTATAACCAAGTGAGACAAAAACAGAAGGAGAGAAAGGAAGAAATAGAGACAGAAAGAGGGGTATACCTACAGGGCAGAGGTGGGGGTACTCCCATATCTGCAAAGTCCGGATCTGAGGAGAAAGCAGAAGAGGAAACATTCATTTTTAAAACAGATTAATACAGGATGTTCACAGAGGCTAAAACAATGAAGGGTTACAATGTACTTAGGAAATTCCTGCAAAAAAAGCAACTGTACAAATAGCTCCTAAATTATTTTTGGCATCTTAAATGTTTTATGTCTTCTTGGGAGTCACCTGAAAGAAATATTTTGGCATGTTAGCTGTCACACATTTGTCATCTTATATCATGCCCTGAACTCCAAATCCTCCAGTCATATGTAAAGACATGTCTAAATTGCTCATGTGAGATGAGGAGAGCAAGTTCACCACAGTATCACTGGTCTTGTAAAACTATGTAAAACACTGACATTAGTGCTGCATTGGCTAAAATATGGAATCAAACAAGTTTATGGCAATTCATGCTTTGAATGTACATTTAGAGGATCAACATATGCAACATAGGTTTTCTTGGAGTCTCATTCAACATGTTAACATCTTAAATGTAATAATCTTGTAAAAGCTGGTAAAACCACAGAAAAACATCTGACAACTGTAGTTTTCCTGAAGAATAATGACCAGTCTAATTAAAGATGTTTGTATGTGTCCTGACAATAATGTTGCTGTCACATCCCTATTGACTGACAGTACTGATGACACTGCAAGTCCCAACAGACATACAGCAGGGACTTTCACACTAAATATGAGTAAAAGATGCTGTATGATTAAGTCTCATCTTTGTTCTATTTTGCAGTTTGCTGGGTCAGAACACAATAAAACTACAGCATAATAGAGCAAAAACAAAAACATAAAAGGCTTCAGAATTTTTAACAAATGAATAGCATCTATGAATCTAATCCTTTCACAGTCTTCTACATATTGAGAACATAATTTTTTTTTTTTTTACCAAAGTCAATCCAAGGCCAAACATTTTATCAAATGAATAAGATAGGGAAGTGTCTGTTAAACTTTTGCAAGTTCGCCTGAAGCAAAAGATTGTGTTTTTCTGTATAATTTTTCCATAAATTACATCAACAAGCCTGGCATTGCTGAGGCACGCTACAGTGGGTACGGATAGTATTCAGACCCCCTTAAATTTTTCACTCTTTGTTATATTGCAGCCATATGCTAAAATCATTTAAGTTCATTTTTTCCTCATTAATGTACACACAGCACCCCATATTGACAGAAAAACACAGAATTTTTGACATTTTTGCAGATTTATTAAAAAAGAAA
>NW_018127980.1:869366-882604 GCF_001952655.1 Monopterus albus
TCTGCCATAAAGCCCCGACTGGTGGAGGGCTGCAGTGATGGTTGACTTTCTACAACTTTCTCCCATCTCCCGACTGCATCTCTGGAGCTCAGCCACAGTCATCTTTGGGTTCTTCTGTACCGCTCTCACCAAGGCTCTGTGTTTTTCTGTCAATATGGGGTGCTGTGTGTACATTAATGAGGAAAAAAATGAACTTAAATGATTTTAGCATATGGCTGCAATATAACAAAGAGTGAAAAATTTAAGGGGGTCTGAATACTTTTCGTACCCACTGTACCTTCTTTTGCTAGTGAAACATCACAGTCTTATTTCTTATCTTCAAAGTTTCAGTTTCAGTACTCCTCAGATGACTTGCACAAAGAAAATAACTTTTGAACAATCTCCACTGTCCACTTCTGTGTGTGTGCTATGCAGGGATGTTTTTCTCTGTTTGTATTAGACCCACAAAATTATGGCTGAATTTTAAACCATCTTTGAAATTAATTAAAATTGTAAGTAAATTCATTTTTACCAAGACAAAATAAATGGTTTAAAATTGTTATGAGCATTTGTGTCATTTTACTTATTCTAAATATTTGTCTTGTTTAATTTGATTTAAAAAAGTTTTGATTTTTTATTTTATTTTATTGCTTTTCCTTCACCTACTTCTTGTTGTTGCTACTGTTAATCAACATTTCTTGTCCTTGCAGATCCTACCACATTTACTTGCCCTGCAGTTACCCCTGTGTCCCTGCCATCTGTTTCACCTGGCCTCCCCACCCACCTGCACACCTGCTGTTCACCCCATTCCTGTGGCCATTTGCCATATTGTCTTTGCACTTGTATTGCTTTCCAGGATGCTTGCTATTTTTTTACCCACTGGATCCTGACTTTTGCCACATTTGTTTGCCTTTTCTGACTTCCTGGCTGTCACAGACAAAAGGCTTCACATTAAATCTGACTGTTCCTTGACAAATCAAGACATGGCTACCACTGACTGAGCTCAGTGTGGAAAATGAGGTCTGATTGCACAGCATGAACACCTTCCTAAATGTCTCAGTTGTTGTCTGTATGAATGCCATAATTTTTCTGTCTAGACATGAGTCAGAGCTTCACTGTGTGCACCCTGGACATGAGCAACAGTAAGTCCAATAGAGCTGACAATGCTGCTTGCCTGGTTACAGAACACCAGATGAGGAAAAAAGTAAAACGGTGATAACGCTTGCTGGAAAAAACCTTTAACCAAAGAAGAGTGATTCTTGGCTTGATTTCAGTGGTGTAGTGGGGATTAAGAAGAGATGAACCTCCTGCTGTAGTGAAAAGAACAAGAGTCCGTTGAGTACCTGTGACAAATCTAGGAAGTTTGTGGAAACTCTTTCTCCTCTTGATGCAGGCCAGGACATTCACATGATGTGAACACAAAAGCAGTCAGGAGAGGTATTAAGAGTCTACTCTAGAGATTGTCTTGAGGCTTTCACTACATTTCCCTCCTGAACTGTTGCTTTCAAGTGAGGCTCAAATGATTCCATCTATTTAAAATAAAACACTACATTTGATGAAAAATCAAATAAGCTACCACTCTAGCCTATTATTAATTTTCTATTAATAAACTGGGTTATAAAGTAACAGAGAATATTGAAAACATGCAAATCATAGTTTCCCAAAAATAAAGATGCTATATTTACATAGTTTGCAGTCAAAAAATAAATTAAGTAAAAGAGGGAGAAAAGTAATCACATCTGAGAAGTGAGAACCAATAACATTGTTTGGGCATCGCAGTTTAAAAAAAAAAAGACAAACGGAGAATCATTTAGGAATTTCTGGCATTTTGGAAAATCCAGATATCCTCTTTTCTCATGAAAGTTCCAGAGATGTCTCACGTCTGTACAAAAAACAGAGCTAGGATGTGGTTAGTTTAGCACTTCTCAGCACTTCTGCAGCTTACTAATTGAAATGCTATAGTTTTGTTAATGTCGTTCCCTAAAATGTGTCCTTTTAAAGCAGATTAAACATAATTATTTTGTAATTATTAGAGGTGATAGTAGATAGATGTTTTTACCTTTGGACAGGACCAGGCTAGCCATAATCCCTGTTTCCAGTCTGTCATCTGACATGAGAGTTGTGTGATATCAATGTTCTCATCTAAGACTCAATAGGAAAGCTGATCAGCATGCAGTATTTCCCAAAATGTCAAACTAGTGCTTTGAGGACATTTATTTAAAGAACCGCCCCCTCTTTATCCATGTCTATCCATGTTGCCTTCCACAGTGTGTTTAGGTGTGTGTAGTGGTCAGATAAGTAGGCAGGGGAGCAGACAGGCATGAGGGATGAGGAAATCAGAGTGGAAGACACTTAATGAAACAATGCCCCTCAGGTCATTTGTGCTGGCTGTGTCAGAAATTTATTACTGGGCTTAACTTGCCTTGATCACAAGGCCAAATAACCTCAAGGAAATACATGCATGTATGCATGCAGGCACACACAAAAACACGTCTGATAAAGCCTATTCTTACCATGGCAACAAAGGTCCCACTGCTATGCTTGTATGTCAAAATATCAAGATGGCGCCACGTATGGACATCTCGGCAACGGGCTCTAGTATGTTGCTGTTTTTGTCTTTTTTGATAGTCTCTTGCAACCCATCTCAAATTGCCTTCACCAGAGACAAGCTCTTGAACATCCGACAGCTCACTCTGAACACCTTTTCTCCTGCCTGTACAGATGGCGGAAGTTGTTTGGACATTTTGACTGGTGGAGCAGCAGTGATCCTCAGGATCTACAGGATGCGCCACAGGGGACAACGGGCCGGTGTCCTATTACGGCTAACACAGCAGGGCCTCCAAACTCCGCTCCCAGCTATAAATCTACCAAAACCTCCGCTCACCAGCCAATAAAATGGACAAACTTCTCATCAACCAATCTAATTCTGACTTCCCATGATTGGCAGGATTGTGCTTTATCAAGATGTGGCTAAATGACTTAACCCCAGATGAGGCAGTTATACTCTTATGTTTCCAGATCCACAGAGCAGATCAAGTGAAGGAACTAACTGCAAAATCAAGGAGGGATGGAATCTGCTTCTACATACACAAAGGCTGATGCAAGGATGCCACAGTGTTAGCAAAAACTTGTAGCAAAACCAGAGCGAGTTGCAGTGACAAAACAGAATTTACAGATGTTATGTGAAAAATCCCCTAGAAGTAAACATAAGCAGTTTGCAAATGCCAGCTCAAATGTGCTCATCAAACTGCTTCTTTATATTACTAGCGGTGCAGCAATGATAATTCAGCAAGACAGGGAAGTAATAATTAGGGGGAAATTTTTTGAAACAAATGATGAGTAGGCTTTGATTAGCCCCATTTGGCTGTGTAGCAGAAAATGTGTTTTATTGAGAAAGCACATACAGACAAATAAAACTAAGCATTGTAGAAATATCACAGATGTAAATATCTAATAAATGTGCAATCCCAGACGTATTGCATTTCTCTTTTTAATAGAGACACACAACACTATGTTTTATTAATGAGACACATTATATCTCATTTGAAACTAAACATAGGCTCCATTGCTAGAAATCCCTTTAGTATTAGCCGCTGAGCCTGGATGCATGTACAACAGCATATGAATGAGACTAATGGTTATTTGTGTGTGGCAATATTCCAGGAATAAAAGAACACAAACATGCATAATGCACATACACACATAAGAGCACACACACAAAAACTATATTTCCCAGTCGCCTCATTTCCTCTCAGATGCTCACTGGTGACATTTAAATAAGCATCTGATTAATAATCTCTGCAAAAATGGTTTATCGAGTTAATGAATGACTGCCATTAATCACACCAGGCACAGCTGTGAATGGACTCAGAGAGACAGAAGGAGGAAGAGATAAAGAGACAGGGAAGCAACCTGAAAATTCACAATATGATTACTTCCAGCCTGCTCAATCACAACTAAAGCACATTTTTGGCAGAGGTGACAGTCTTTGTCATGCTTTCACTGTCTCCTGTATTGAGTGTATATCTGCAGTTTTCAGTCTAGCAGTTCACCTAGCTATCACCTCTCAAAGCAAACCTATACATTGCATAGTGGACTATTCAAAAACATAGCCTGAGCAAGCAAAAGGTCATAGTGAGAACTCTTTTTGATCAAATGGTGGTGTAAAGATTGGCCACATTGCTAATAATACCCACCCAGCAGGGCATTGTTGACACTGGGGATGACGGCCCAACTATACAGAACAGTTGCTGTGAAAAGAGGAGCCCACAGGATCTGCTGGGGACTGATAGGATTCACCACACCCTGGGCGTCATGGCCAGTGAGCTGGGTCTGTGCCCTGAACGATGATCAGCAGCCATGTGTACCACACATCAAGAATGACACCAGAAACACACCAATGATCCAGGTAAAACCTGTACCAAACTAACCTGAAGAGGAAGAGAGAGGCAGAGAATACAGTAAAAACAGGGTATCTTGTGCACATGGTGTATTCTCATTTTGGGAGTGGGACCTGACCAGAGCTATGCCTCCTCTATTTCACACCAACCTCCATACTTCTGCTTCCACTTTTCGTTACCCCACCTTTTTGAGTTCTTATCTGTTTTCCCTCTATTTTCCTATCTCTGCTGGGGGTCTGCCAGTACCTCCTTAACCTTCTCCAAAGCCGTCAAGCACACAAGCAACCAAGTATATACAAGCATTCAATATCCTCATAGTTCATTTATTCATCCTTAGCCAGGGCAGGTCCCTGCTTATGAAACACAGTCTGCCTTTAACCTGTATTTATCACAGAATCTAGACACTGAATACAAAATACAGGTGTAACTTAATGGGCTGAGCTTCTAACTAAAAAAAATCACAAAAGGAAAAAAGATACCAAGTAACACCTAACCTCTATTTTAGTCATCAGTGGTTCAAGTGTCCTTGAGCAAGGCACTTGACCCCAGTATGTTCCAGTGGAGGTGTTCAGTACCCAGAAATATCAGCTAAAAGAAATATCATCTGTCAGAACCTGGAGGACAGATGGTCACAGGATTTCAGAGGCATATAAGTTACAAGAATTATGTGAGCTCTGCTTTTGTGTGATTCACATGATACATTATTGACCTCTATAAGGGAAGTAGCTATAGAAAAGCTCTAAAAGCAGCTAGAGGTACAATGTCTTGCTCAAGGACACCTCCACAAGGTAAGAATATAATGCTCAGGGCTCATTTTTAACTTTTAGCTACCCATTTCAAATGTTTATCCACTACTTTTAACTAACTGATTCAGCCATCTATTGCTTTCTATGAATTGTACTAATTATTCCTTTACTTGTTAACTAATTACTTTTAATGCACCTTCTCTCACAGTATGTGGTAATCAAGTGTGACTCAGTGTGAGATATAGTTTTGATGAAATAACTGAACACAAGGCCAATTTTTCCATGTACCCCCCAGCACTAAATACCCCCTGTTGTAATCAGCATACTAATATATACCACTGTAAACATGATAAACACATTATAAATATGATGAGCTGTGAAGCATCCAATCATGTTTCGTTCATTTCTTTTAATTACTTTTTATTTAATGTACTAAAATGCCACTTGTCATCATCCCTTTGAGCATATTATATTATACTGTGGAAAGTGAAAAGTGCCCATCACAATTTTTGCTTTAGTTGCTTGGATGGAGTTTCACTTTATTTTTGTACTTGTATTTACAGTGATGGACTTGTGCACCCATATCTCTCTCTGTGAGTGTATGTTTGTTCTTCCACTGATCAAGCTTTTAACTGTTTTCCTCCTCTCCTACTTCCTTCCCCCCAGACTGCCCCTCAGCAGCAATGTCAAGGACACAAAGCTGACACTGAAACAGTGCTACTCCAGCACCTTGTGAATAATGTCCCCGTGCTGCTGTGTACTGCACTGTAGGTGTGCATCTGTGGATAACTGATATACTGCAGTGGTATAGTGGTGTTTTGTTAGGTGAGTATGCTGTAGAGAATTTTACCCCTTTAGTATTGTTTAATTTGTAACCATGCATCATGTTTTATGAGACGATGATATGTTTTGAATGCAAAGTTACTGCAGCAGTAAAATTAATGAAGTGGAACAATAAGTAGGCTACAATTTCTCTCTCATCTGTAGTAGTGTGGAAGTATAGTAAACATACTCCAGATGAAAAAAAGGAAATATTTAAATACAGTTCTTGAACATATGCTCATTTTCCACAATTGTTGTCAGACAATATTTTCTTTCTTACAAAGTTTATTCATGTGTTTTCAAGCTGCACTGTGGGGAATGTACAGTTATGTGCTATGTTTTGACAGGATACTGTAGATGTACAGTATGTGTGGAATAAAGACAATATGTCTGGTTCTGCTGCATCAGTTTTGATACTTTGAACATTGTGAATCTGACAGTTATAGAAGTGAAACGCTAAATGGAGGGATTATTATTTCAATGTCATAGGCTATATACAGTACATACCACTACACTTCTGGTACACTGAATGTGTGGCTACATCTATCAGAAACAGATTAGTTTGAATGACTAAGCAGCTTTGCTAATGCAGAGTGCATGTTTTGTTTTGAGTTCTTGTGCACTCCGTAGTGTATCTGAGTAAATTTGGGTGTAATCATGTGGGCTGTTGTGTGTCTGTGTGTGCACTATGCACTGATGGCTCAGGCAGGAACCTGTTCCTGATGAAGCAGTTAGTTGTCCCTTGGCATCACAGGTGTTTCCATCTAAGTGACGCCCCGATGACAGACACATTCCTTTCAGTTTCCATTTGGGCAACCATGCAATAAATCAACACAGCATCACCACTCTGCCACTCATTACTGCACACACAGTGTCTGAGAGGCAGAGATACGCAGTGATATAAAGAACAGAGTGAGGGTAGTTCTGCTGAGCTATGAACAACGACCCACCTCCCCTAACCCACCAAAAAAGGTCATCTGAGAATCTGATCAATTTCTTGAGCTAGTGCTTCATTTCAGTCTCATAAAATTGTGAAAGGCAGCAGGCTTCTATTTCAAACTTCACCACTTCTACATCTGTTATATATAGGGCCCACAAGGGAATCAATGGCTCACAGACTTTCTCTGCCAACAAGAGGCTATACTGTGACCAAGTGGGGTGATAAACTGCAACCACAAACATTTTAGCTAGCAGCCACTACAAACACAAGCAGATTTAAAGGGGAAGAATTTTAAACAAAGTGCTTGCCAAGTGCACTCAGTCATGTTTTGTGGTTTAGCATTAGAAATAATGTGATTTCAATGTTAAGTTTTGTGGAATATTAGCCTTTAATCAACATTGAATCAGTGATCAGATGAAAAAGAGTAGTGGGAAAAATATTTAATTGTGAGGTTGTGGATGGAGATGAAGAGGCTAACAGAGGCAAAGACTGAATATGAGGGAGAGATCAATAAACATAAAGATTAAAATCGGCATCCAGGTTCCACAGTTTCTTATACAGCACTTTTCTATTTCCAAAGTAAGTGATATATTGTTGAAAAAACATAACTGCATTAAGAACGTTACACAGACACTGTAGCTGTGTAGTTGAACAAGAGCTCTGAAGGAAAGTGGTCATTACACCAGAGGCAGACCACCTGTAAAAACCTACAATTCTGGTAACAGTCAACTGTCAACATTCATGTTCCCTTTGAGAACATAATCTTTACACCATAGGCTACTACATCTATGAGCTTTAAAGGGGTTGATGCTCAGATTTTATTACCTCTGGAGAGAGCTTCTTCCCCTGTTTCCAGTCTTTTTGCTAAGCTTAGGTAACCAGCTGCTAGTTTCCCCATTTACCATATAGGCATAAGAATGTATCATAATGCTCCTCTAACATTTAGCAAGAAGGCCGTAGGTGTATTTCCCAAAATGTTAAACAGTTCCTTTAGCCATCCATTATCCATACCTCTTATTCCTGAACAGGGTCACAGGGGGTTGGAGTCAATCCCAGCTGACATCGGGCAAGAGGTAGGCTACACCCTGGACAGGTCACCAGTCAATCATAGGACTGACATGTAGACAAACAACCACACACACACACACACTCACTCCTAGGGGCAATTTAGACTCATCAATCAACCTAAGCTGCATGTCTTTGGACTGTGGGAGGAAGCCGGAGCACCCGTAGAGAACCCATGCAGGCACAGGAAGAACATGCCTGGGCTCTGACCTGGAACCTTCTTGCTGTGAGGTGAGAGTGCTCTGTTCCTTTATGCTCAGTGAAGCTGTGAACAACAAAAGCTTAGTATGTCATCTTTCAAACTACTCCATAAACTGATACTTAAAGTTGTGGGTTGGAAAACCAAAACTTGAGCTGAAAAACACACCCAAGAGCTGAGGCGCACTGTCATATCTGTGGGTTCATCACTACACATGACACTTTTTAATACTCATTACTTGTGTTAACATAAAAATATTAATTAGAGCAGATCAAAATGGGGACAACATCTTGTGTGTAGCTTGAACTAACAGTTCTTAGGTCTGACAATATACAGCTATAATGTCAGTTCCACCTCCCATTTCCCATATGATTTGTTGCTAAACTTTTTTCCTTAACTTACACATCAACAAGCCACTGCTTTCTATTGTTACCAAGGAGATGCAGCTTCTTTTTATACCCCGACACTGGTCTCTCTCACCATACAAACACCATGGGCAACCAGGCCAAGTGGGCATGTTATGTGCAAAGCTGAAATGAAGCATTTAGACCCTGACACACACAAATCTACAAGATTCAGTGTTCTGTCTTATTTATTTTAACCCCTGTTGGCTGAATCGTAATGAAAATATTGACTACCTGGGCTACCCGTGCTATAGGTCTGACTGAGTCTCTCTCCACTGAGTTCAGATAACAATCCAAGCAGGACTGGTATTTTTTCCACACAGTACTAGAAACAGCTGCCATAAACCCATTTTTGACTCTCTTGTTAATTTATTCCACATTTAATCAAATTGAATTGGATTAATTTCCTCTTTCAAATACAACGTTTTTACACAATCATTGCTTCATAACAATCTAAATAGATTTGATCAGTTGCATTTGGATTCAGCTACTTGCTACAAAATCATAAGCTCATAATAAAATTAATATGTTGTACTAATTATTCTAGAACCAGGTGGCACATACTGCCTCATTCAGTCTTGCTTTTAACCTCCCGGCCTCTCTCTAGACTATTTATTCCAAAAAAAAAAAAAAAAAACACGTGCACTAACTTTAGATTTAGATTGATGCACCAAAATATGGCAGAAAATATTTTTACGCCACTCAGCAAATAATTCTTGGAGGCATTGCTTGACAAAGAAATTCACAAATATACCACATTAAGTATGAAATCACCCAAAATTGCCAGCGTGGTTAAACATAATGATGGCACATATGCTCGCTGAGTGCTTTCATTGCAGCACAGCATATTTTCAAACCATGGCTATTACATTCAAATAAGTAAACGCAATCAACAGGGAGAAAGACGTAGGAATGGTGGAAGAGCGCAGGGTGGTACTGTAGTCACATGCAAATAGAAATTAAGTTTTTATCTGCACAGTGAAAACTGCATTTGTACTTGCAACCTCAGGTTTTACTGTACCAAACATCTCCCACAGAGCAGACTAGCAGGTAATGGAGGGTGAACATTCTGTTTGCCAGCAATTTGGGAACAATGAAATTATTGAAATGTGACAACAGTGAACTGAAATGAGGCTTGCTTTAAAAATTTGCACCCTTAAGCATTTCAAAACTTTGAACCTAGTTGCATTTTTATTCCTTTTAAAGGTTAATAATGCTAATGATGGGTAGACAAAAGAACAGTTTGTGTGCAAGAGGAACTTTTTTTGTATCACACACCCTGTGTGCCCCTGAAGGTAGGTTCACACTAATTGCAAGCATTCAATCATGCATCAATCATATCATAAATTCACTTGGCATGTTTCAGATAAGAATTGTGTGTGTTAAATGTCTAAGGAGAGTAAATTTACACAGAAACAGAAGTCTCACATATTTCATGCTTTCTTAACTGTTGCTTCATTCCCAAGAGGGCCAAACTCTGCAGGTGTTCTTCAGGGGAAAAAAAAATTGCAGGGAGTGATGTCTTCTATAACAGCAACTGCTCTCTAAAAAAAAGCTGACTAAAGCAGCCCATTCATAGATTCACTGTGGGACAAAACAGATTGGAATATCTGAGTATCTGTCAGTTCCTCTATCATAGTGATCTACTGTAGTTCTAAAAGCTCAGCACTTCGGTACTTTTATAGCATGGTTACTGTGCTTTCATCTACCTAGACATCAGTCTCATTTATTGATGGCAATGGAAAAATAATAATAATAAATCAATGACAATAGTGAGGTGTCAGCACCTAAATGTCAGCACACACCCACATACAGCCATGCAAATAGAGATACTGTGTCATGACAAATACAAATGTGCAGGGGTTTTTTTGTTTGTTTTTATTCTTTGCGATTTACGCAAGCATAAATGTAAATTAACATTTACCAGAATTTAGAAAGGTTTAGCTTACAAGCTTAAAGGAATAATTTGACATTTTAGGGAAATTGTTTTATTTTTTTGGCCAAGCATAAGATAAATGATATCAGCAACTACAGGTCTCATATATGTCTAATATAAAATTACTGTCTTCAGCCTGTTAGCTTAGCTTAGCAAAATGACTACAGCTATAGCATATTCAAAGCTCACAAACTGGTGTGTTATATCTAGTTTGGTCAAACCATACACAACCTGAAATGTAACAGTGGCTTAGGAATGTGGTTGTGGAAAAAGTTTTCAATTATTTATTGAGAAAATTATTTATCGAATAAATGCCTCCCCCACAGGGAAGCCTGACCATGCACATGCACATATCATAGGCAGCCCCTCCTACTGAAAATCTGTTCCTGCACACTTGCTTGTTGTGGCAGAAAAAACTTTTGAAATTTATTCTCAACTAAACAAGATTGTAAATATCTCCACTTTCTCACACAGACACAAATTGGTTCACACACATAAATACACTTCCATGCACTGCGGTAGGGATGGAGTGTGATAGCTTTTTATCAAGTCTGAATCCAGTTCCCAATCTGCTTAATAAATATGAATTGTTTCAAATAAAAGAAAGGGAAAACAACTCAATTGTGTAAGAAAACATAATATTTAAAAATATAGATCCTAACCATGATAACAAACAAGCATCATAATGATGCTAACAGAAACTACATTAATTACTATCAGTATGACATTCATTAACTCTGTCCTGACTTATTTTTTGTGTTGCAGTGTTTGCCCCTCAGCTGCAGCTGCTATGGAAACAAGTAAAAACACAGCAAAATTAACTTTATCAGCCAGTATTAGTTAAATAAACTGATGATGTTGTTCAATGACGCATAACTAAATGTAAACTTGTTTTTGCACTGCTACATCTAACATTAACAATGACAGTCAGCACTTGTCCTACTCCAGTGATTAAAAATAAACCAAATTCTTACTTTAGATGAATAGTTAAATACAGGAACTTTAATTAGTAGCCTCCTACAAATATCACATATGCAGTTGTTTCCTTGCCATATTTGTTTACAACAGCTTTCTTTTTCTTCGGTGAGTTATCATGGGTTTTTTTGGTAACATGTTTTATGATGGCATAGATACCAAAAAGTATAAACTAAACAGAGAACGTGAATGATAGATTCAGTAAGAGACTTGTTTAGCTATTTAGCTCAATACATCCAGGTATTTTATCAGCTTGTAACCAGCTGCACAAGAACGGACTATCACAACCCATCACCACACTGTAGTGACAGCTGATTAAGTTTCTGATGCCACAGCAAGCATGAGCGCTGAGCCACTGATAAACTACCAACTGAAACCCGCCCACACACCACTATGTCCATCTTTTCTCGCTCGCACTCCAGTCTCACCATCATCACACTACAAGGAAGATGCTTGATCATCACACACCAGATTCCATTACATCCTCATTCCACCACATGACTGATCAATGACAGTGCAGGCAGATATCACAGAGAGGAGGGGGATTGCTCAACCTGTAGGTAAAAAAATCTTGTTGGAAGAGTTTGTCTAGGACCATATATTTATGCAAATGTTCCTATATGTGTGCATGCGATTCAAATAAATGTGCACACATTAAAAACCACATCCAACTCTGCCTTGACTATCCAGATATTCCATTTTGTTGTACTGTGTACCCGTCATTGCTTTTATGACTGCTCTGATATGCTCCCATATGCACGTATCTTGGGTGACAAGCTCATCATTTCCTCCAGCAAAAGCCACTGAAACGCCTACTAATAAGATTGGAATGGTGCCAGAGTCCACAGTGTAACCACTGATGGATGATACAAGCACTCGTACAAAGCAAAGACACTTCACTAGATTATGAAACAGTTTTTTCTTTTATTTTCTGAAGAAGTTGCAAAATAGGGTTATTCACGAAGTTCATTAAAAGGTATCAGCAACAATATAACAGCAAGGCACTGATTCAAGATTCTTAATATGCCAAGTAACCTGTACTCTGACCTTCATGCAGATGAGGAGAAAGAACAAACCGATAAAACCTTATTGGAATAAGTAAGTGAGCAGTAAATTAAAATAGGAACTTCAGTCTTCATGTGAGTAGCATGGATCTATGGGTTGCAATATCAGTTTGTCGGTGGGTGAGTCTGCTGCCAGACTGAGATATCTCAGCAAATGTTTGCTGGATTGCCATGAAACTTGGTACAGATATTTATGGTGCCAAGAAGATAAATCATAATAAATTACATGCCTTCTCCTGTAGCTCCATCATGAGGTTATTTGTGGTTTTGAGTGAAAAATCTCAACTTTTGTACATACAGTGAGGAACAGAAGTATTTGAACACCCTGCGATTTTGCAAGTTAGAAATCATGGAGTGGTCTGAAATTCACATTGTAGGTACATTCCCACTCTGAGAGACAGAACTAAAAAAAAATTTTTCAGGAAATCACATTGTATGATTTTTAAAGAATTTATTTGTCTTACACTGCCGAACATAAGTATTTGAACACCTGAGAAAATCAGTGTTAATATTTGTACAGAAACCTTTGTTTGCAATTACAGAGGTCAAACGTTTCCTGTAGTTCTTGACCAGGTTTGCACACACTGCAACAGGGATTTTGGCCCACTCCTCCACACAGATCTTCTCTAGATCTGTCAGGTTTCGGGGCTGTCGCTGAGCAACGCGGAGTTTAAGCTCCCTCCAAAGATGTTCTATTGGATTGAGGTC
>NW_018127980.1:883439-885169 GCF_001952655.1 Monopterus albus
TTTTTTTAATTCTGTCTCTCAGAGTGGGAATGCACCTACAATGTGAATTTCAGACCCCTCCATGATTTCTAAGTGGGAGAACTTGCAAAATCACAAGGTGTTCAAATACTTCTGTTCCTCACTGTATATCCATGAAATTTACACATCTGTGTCTTGTTTTATTGCATTCAAGTGTGTGGGGAGCCAGGCTGAAGCTCGATGCCAGTGTCCATGTTCTGTGGGCATCCGCTCCTCCTGATATCCTTAGTAGAAGAAGGAGCAGAATAGTCAAACTAAATGTTATGGTTTAGTGCCCCTCACCAGGAGGGTGAGGGAGAACTGGGGTTGGACTCAAGATGGCTGACCCAGGTGCTAGTACAAAAAAGGTGGTTTAATGGAATAAAAACAACAAAGTGACAACATAACAAGGTCCATAATACATACAAGGGAAGGGCTGTGATGACTACGGAGATCAGGACGAACAGGTAAACACACAAACTAACGACAGGAACTAGAATAGCAGAGGATGAGAACGGACAGGTGAACAGAAAGAACCAACGTAAACAATGCAATCCACAGCACAGAGACTGTCAGCGTGGAAGACAAAGCACGTATTTCTGTATTGCTAACCGCATAATTAGCGTGATAATGTCAAGCCAAAACGCACAGAGACTGTCAGCGTAGCATCTTACACACGTCTAAAAATATGCGGGTCAGACACAACAGTTGTATAACTTACTTTAAGTATAGTATGTTACACGTCGCAATGTTGCGGCGGAGCGTCTGCCAGAGGTATAAATAAGGAAGCCAACAAATCACTGGAATACGCCTCAGGTGTGCGCACCGACCCATGAGTCACTAATAACCCGATGCGACACAGCTGAGGCATTGATCCCGCAAAAAGGGAGAAGAGTAGGCAGGTGTGTGTGAGGGGCCCTGACACTAAATCTATAATCAGTCAGTACCAATGAGCTCTGTGTGACTGTCCTTGAGGGCTAATCTATATGTGCCCCTAGTGCTTAATAGGCTCGTGAAATGTAGCGATGCCAAGCCTGGACATTGACTGGACTCAAGGGTTGGATTGTTGTGATACCTTTTCATATCATGTTCATCAGTTTTTTTTCATAACCCCTTCATCACTGTTGTAAGCCACTGCAGATTATAATAAAAAAAAGACAAATTTATTAAATTAAATCAATTCACTCAAATTCATTCAACCATGTCCCTTGCGGCGCCCTGTGGGGGGTGCTCCGGGAGTACGGAATCCTTTGCTAAGGGCTGTCCGGTCCCTGTACGACCGGAGCAGGAGCTTGGTTCGCATCGCCGGCAGTAAGTCAGATTTGTTTCCGGTGCATGTTGGACTCTGGCAGGACTGCCCTTTGTCACTGGTTCTGTTCATTATTTTTATGGACAGAATTTCTAGGTGCAGCCAGGGGCCGGAGGGAGTCCGGTTTGGGGACCACAGGATCTCGTCTCTGCTTTTTGCAGACGACGTTGTCCTGTTGGTCCTATCAAACAAGGACCTCCAGCGTGCACTGGGGCGGTTTGCAGCCGAGTGTGAAGCGGCTGGGATGAGAATCAGCACCTCCAAATCCGAGGCCATGGTTCTCAGTCGGAAAAGGGTGGCTTGTTCCCTTCAGGTTGGTGGAGAGTTCCTGCCTCAAGTGGAGGAGTTCAATGATCTTGAACTCCTGCCTCAAGTGGAGGAGTTCAAGTATCTTGGGGTCTTGTTCACAAGTGAGGGAAGGATG
>NW_018127980.1:885713-893638 GCF_001952655.1 Monopterus albus
TTCCCCTGGAGTAGCTGGAGGAGGTTTCTGGAGAGAGGGAAGTCTGGGCATCTTTGCTTGGACTGCTGGCCCCGCGACCCGGTTCCGGATAAGCAGAGGAAAATGGATGGATGGATGGATGGATGAATTCACTTAAATTAGTGTTAGTTGTATTTTTTCTTTCACACATTTTGGACTTTATGAAAACTGCTATCAGCAACAAATGACACAAAATACCACAGCCTTCTTTCTTTATCACCCATAGTTTATAGTGAAGGTTTGGTTGACTTTAATCTAGAAAAGAATGAGAAGATTATTCGTGCTAGATCCTCATGGGTTCTGCATACATTTGTTTTGATTGCTTTGTCCTCAATCAGCTGCTGCAATACACTTTTAACATTACGCTATTAAAATATTTTAACAATGATCCTCAGGGAGATGTTGGTACACTTTGTATCCTTAAAACTAATTCTATTTGTCAAGGTGATGGTGTTGACAGGGCACTTACTTTTTAAAACAAGTTATAATGAGAGGAGCTGTATGCCTGTCCTATGTCAAGAGTTAGACACTTGGGACACATCCATGTCTATTGTTTATTAAAATCAGCTCTTGTTTTGTTTTCCTGTACATACATAACTGTGTGTGATGGAGATAAATTGCAGCTGTCAACATGCCAACCTTTCTCTCCTGTCCTGTCAACCTCTCCCCACTTGTGCTCTTTATCACATCGGGCAAAACAGAGAGGGGTTAGGAAAACCTCTCTTTTCCTTCTCCATTTCTCAGCCCTTGCCCATCATTCTTGGAGCTGTAAATGTCAGACAGCTATTGGACCACTGTATGACATACCGTCAACATTTTCACCCCTCAACTCAAACATCCAGTGCATGTATTGTACCGGTTTAACACCAAACCTTCATATTCTGGACTTTATGCATTTGAGATAAATAGCTTCAGCATAGGTTCCTGAATCTCTGTGCTCTGCTGTCATTGTGAAGGTCTAAGGTCACTAGCATTGTACTCAAGAGGGAGTGATGACAGCCCAGAAACAAAGATGCCAAACTCAGATCCTGAGGTTTGCACATGTCATGCACATTTCTAGCACTGATTTGGTATTAGGGATTGAACACTGTGATGCAATGTAACATTTCTGTCCAGGCACGCAACGTGATGCCATGTCTGGAATGTCTGTCATGTCTTTCAGCCCGCAGGTCTTAAGTGGCCAACAGGAATGATATAAATTTCATTTAAAATTATTTGCAAGCAATAAAACTGATTCAAAGATGGCGAGCAGATTATGTCAACAAGAAGGTTTCCAAATGAGTCGGAAATCACTTTTCTTTTACAGGATTTATATAGCCTCATTTAACACTGAAGATATACATGGACTTGCTTACAGTGTATCACTATCACGTGCTCCAATGACAAATTTAGAACATCTGGAAATACCAGGATGTCTTGAACATACTTGTTTCATAGAAATTTTCACTAAGAGAATAAAATGACTAATTTTACTGTAGAAATACACAGAACATGTGTGCACACTTTCCTGAAATACCTCGTTTTGTGCTGTGACAAACTCTGCCCCACACCTTGTTCTGTGGACCAATAAAGTCCACTGACATGCACGCCTCACAGTTAAGCTCTGCTAAACAGTTGCCTCCTGAAGCATTCCCTCTGTGTGTTTCTCTGCAGGTGTGTGTGCCTCAGAGTATGCTTGTTTATCTGTCACTTGACAAAAGATAACAGTGCAATGGAAATATTTCCCTCCTTCTGGTTTTCTTGAACATTTCAATAACAAGATAAATAAATTTGTATTGGGCTAATTTTCCTTACTGTCATAGTAAATTCACATTTGTTAGCAGTCACTATTTGTTGAAATGCACCTTTTGTTAATCAGAGTTCATCAGGGCTTGGACAATACACAACTAAAGTTTTACTAGTGTATAATTTGACTATTTTAAGAATTTATTTTATACATTTTTAAGAAGACACTAAGTTGTCATTTTGCCACCCCCCCCAATATAATTTTTGCAGCTTTATAGAAGAATAAGGTCTACTTGACAGTGGGACTCTTGCTTGCCACCAGCACAACAGGAAAGCAACAGGAATCTTGGCAAGTGCTAGCTCTCATCACTAACTGCAGGGGTCTAAGCAGCAGGAAAGCTGTACTGCAACATAGCTTTTGCCAAATGTCTGCCAAATTCAAGCATGAATAAATACACACAGGAAGATCTACTGCTGACACCTGCTATGATCATTCATTATTCGTTCCTCACATGCTTTATTTTGCAGGTACGAAGTTAAAAATAGTTCTATGCCAATGAATAAGTGAAATAAAGCACACTAGTGCTTGACACAGCAACTGGTGCCAGATGGGGAGATTAGTGCTGGTTAAGCTGCTCTAACTGTGGTTGCCACAACCGAATTACGAACGGGTCACAGTTCAATTGTTAGAAAACAAGGGGGCTTCTAAAAACAAGAAGGATGCCATAAAATACAATTTACTACTACATCAGACTTCACAGTGTTGAAGGATTTTTTTCCCCATGTGAAACTCCTGCAGCTCCTCTGCTAAAATACACCTGCGTGCTGTCTATTTATAACAAAACCTACATATTTGTGGTTATGGATGAGTTGAATATAACACAAAAATGTCAAAAATGTCATAGTAGTGCCTGGTAGCACCTTGCTGAACCAAGTGAAAACTACACTTGAGTCTATATGCGCTTGTCAAAAGCATGCCAAGTAATTCGCTATTCACACCCTTGTGGAATATCTTTCTGAGGAGCTAGACATGCTACTCAGTACCGCTTTGGATTACAAAGAATTCCTTACATGCATGCACTGTCAGTTGAAATCCCAATTTAGGTCATCAGTACAAAACATTTATGATCTGTAGATTTGAGTGTTAAAACTGTAATGAAGTTTGGCAATGAAGCAATAAAAAGGAAGACAAACAGTGCTCAGTTCAGTAAATCATATAGTGTGGCACGAAGAGTATCAGCCAAGGGTGAGTGGGAAGTCAACAAAAGAACCAGTGTGGTGCCAAGAGAAGGATGCAGGGTAAACTGTCCACTGCAAGATGACATGAATAACAGACTAAACAATGACTGACACGGTTGAGAAAAGTTGTTCCTGGTTGTCAAAAAAGTGAGAGAAGGAGATAGAAACAGAGATGGAGACATGAATGAGCTTTGGAGTAGAAATAGAGAATAAGAAAATAGCAGATTGTGGAGAAATGTAAGGGGGTGGAGAGAAGGGGAGAAGTGAAAGAATACATGCAATTTAACAGTCAGGAAATGGGAAAAGCAAGTAATAGGGAATGGGCAAAACACAGCCAGACAAAAGCAGAAAGAGATGGGAAAAAAAGACTGTTGTGAAGGACTGCAAGCTGTCTAAATTCAGAAGAGATGGGGAGGTAATTAGAAGTGATGTGATGACTTGAAGTGTGTGTGTGTGTGTCTGCTGATGGAGGATAGCTATCAATCAAGAATGGGGAAGAGGTGAAGGGGAGAGAGAAAGGCCACCAGCCAAGTGTTCTTGTACCATCCTGAAAGAAACAGCATCTTGTGTCAGCAAAACAGAGAAACGCAAACAACAACTTCAAAGTGAAAGTATGTGCTCACACTTGGGCGCATACAGTATGTACGTGTGGTACTGGTGGACTGGCTTACACTGCATCCATGTAACAGACAGATATATGACAGAAATATATCACTGATATATGAATTTGATGTGTTTGTCTGTAATTTTTAAGCTATACTAGCAACATGTCTCCAGGGACACTGAGGTCAGGATAGCTCATATTTGATAGTTCTCATCAAATCAATAGTAATATTGTTTAAAAAAATGTGATACTGGCATATTGGCCTGTTGTATAAGTAGGAATAACCCCACATTATTTCAGTATAAGCTACAGAGCTTTATTATTTATATATTTACATGTGTAACATATAAGTTGCTTACTTACACACGTCCCCTTGTTTGAAAGTATTTTTAGTTCCTATCTGCCATTGTTTCACAGGGGACATACAGAGGGAGGTAACAGAGGGAGAGTGCCATGTGTGAGTGTGAAGCAGAGAGTCAGGTGTAAATTCTGGGCGTAAAGTCGGATGTGTACTGTCCTGTTGTGTTGGTGATCAGTAACATTGATTCTTGCAAAAGAAAGTGCAACTACTTATTACCAACAACCCAGAAAGGTTGGAGAATGCTACACTAAGAAATCAGGGTTTCACAGTCTGCATATGGAAGCCTTTGATATTTTAAAAATATTGTGACCAACATACATATTAAGTGAGAAATTTTACAGTTATTCAACTTGTCAGTGAACAAACTGGGTAATAAAAGCACTGTTTCTTTAACTGTCTCCAAATTATTTCTTTACTGACATTGACCAATAAATATCAGATTTCACACTGAGCCATGCCATGGCGTAGTGTAAATGTTTTTCCAATGTGCTCCATAACTAGCTGATGCAGTTTGGTGAAATGATGTGTATGTCACAAACCACAGTCAGAGTCTGCACCTTGTTTCTTCACTGAGACTGTTTATGTCCTGGTAATATCTAGAAATGATCTGACATATTCATGCAGAATCTGTCCACATCTGTTGATTTGTCCAGTTATTGAATAATATTACTGCTAATAAACCTCCACTAAGCTTGTACTACACACATTTCTATAAACTTGCTATAAATTATTTACAATAAAAGAATCCTGCTGGTTCACCAGTGAAAAGCTTTTAATGAAAAGCAGCAACAGCACCAAAGGACCAATTAATGAACTAGAGATATTCTCATCAACCTTAGCCCTACTTTGTATTTGGTGCTAGAATAATGAGTAAATGTTAGCATGCTAACATCCTAAATTAACAAAATAAATAAGTAATAAACATTCATTCATTCATTCATTCATTTTCTACCGTTTGTTCCCTGAGCGGGGTCACGGGGGAGACCGGAGCCAATCTCGGCCAGCAATCAGTAATAAACATTATACCTGTTAAACTTTAGCCAGTTTGCATTGTCCCCGTGAGCATGTTAGCTTCCCAATGCTAGCATTTAGCTCCAAGCACCACTGTGCCTAATTACAGCCTCACAGAGGCTGTAAACCTTTAGTCTTGTTGTTTGTAATATATGTTTATCCCTTATATGGGTTTACTGTGCAAAATATTAATGCATGTTTAATTATAAAAACAGAGTTTCATTTATCAATATTCAGGTAGAAAAACAGACACACAGATTAAAATGTGTCCACAGCTATCAAAAAGACTATTACATATACTGAGTGTGCACTGCTGTGTGTGACCTTTGAATAATAATAAAAATGAGGTGAAATCTCCCAGTGAGAATAATCAAATTGATTGCTATGAAAAGAACCGGTTCTCAATGCATGTCAAAAGGGATTAAGATTCCTCAATGAGAAATCAAATCACACAGTCTTTCCTTTCATCTACTGGTGAATTCATAGCATGTCAAAGTATGTTGGAGCAGACCTTGCAGCATTTTGGAATAATAGACTGACAATGGCTGCTTCTCCATTTCTGCACACAGCTTCAAATAGAACGAGCTTCTTGTGACAGATTTGAGCAAATTCCCCAAAATGTCTAGTTCGTTCAGCATCACATCGGCATGCTGGGGCTACTAGAGCTTCACCAGACTAGCTTTCCTTAAAGTGCAAACATTTTTGTCATCCAATTTATTCAATTTAGTCAGCAAAAGAGTGGAGAGTCGGCTTTGATGTTCAAGCCCAGATTGCTGAGTGTATTCAGGTTGACTTTGATAAACCCCATTAGAGCACTCTCTCTCCATTTCTCTAAGTCTCTTTCTTAAACACACTTACAAGCAATGGGCCCCAGAGAAATGAGTGTGAGGGCACAAATACAAGGTTACTCCAACACTGCGTAAAGATATCTGTGCTCTGTTCATAGAAAAGGGAAGGCATAATGATTGATATGAATTTAAATAAGTGTGGGAGGGGACCTACTGTAGCCCATGGTTATCTTACAGAAGAGATCCATGTCTGATTCCAGACTTTAGTTATCATAAAAGACTGAGAAAAGAATATCTCCATGTCACTGGAGACAGCTGGGTCTTTGAATGGGCAGGCAAAGCTGCATTAGTAGGTGAACATCAGCTTAATCATAAAAGAATGAATGATTCCTCAAGACGTCTAGTGGACTATGTGCATGTCAGCACAATGCTTCATCCATCATTCCCCACTATCTAAATTAAAAAGAGTATTTATACCAACTTAGGGATCAGAAGTTAATGGAAGCAGTCATGCATCACTTAGGTTACATAAAAATGTCCATTGGAAAAATAGTTAGATAACTGCATCTTTTTAAAAGATTTAAAATGTTCTTAAATCGGCTTTTTTTTGTATGGGTGTGTGGCGGGGGTTGAAGGCACATACAGTACTGTGAGAGTTTCAGTCAGACATCAGAAGGGGTTTTATGAGAGAAAGGAGCTAAAAGAGTGGGAGCCAGTATAATGAAATGGTGTTGGCTAAGCAAAGAAAAAAATAGAGGTGCAATTAGAAATGGGAAAGTGATGTGTTAGTGATGAACATATCTAATATAACTTTTAGTACAACTGCAAGTGGTTTGTGTGCTCTACCTCTGTCTTCACATACAGTACCCTGAACCCTAAGCATTACTCTCACACGTTATGAAATGAAACCCCAATCTCAAACAGGGTTGCACTGGGAAAACCCAAACCCAAGACATTTTAAAGTGTGTTGACAAATTAAGGTGTGCCCCCCTCTACTGAAAAATACATGTTGTTGTTTTTTTTTTGCAGTTTTAAAGACTGGTATTTGCAAATGTTTAATTTAAATGTGCTTGTGTGTGAGTGGCACAAAATGACACAATATAATACAGACAGATTAGATTTTGTTCAAAGCTGGCACAGCTCACTCGCAGCAATTTCTTTCAAAACATCTCTATTTAAGTACATCAACATCAACAGCATGTGTATAATTTTAACACACTCTTCTAGCTATCATGTTTTCCATTATTTGCAGAGGCTAATTCAGTGCACACCTGCAGTAACATTCAGGAACCCACAGCAACTACACTGCCAACTCAAAGCACCCCAGGGTATGAGTATGTGGAAAGTCATAGATTTAACCTTCAACTTTATGCAGGGCACATGGGAGGCACGGGAATAATTCCTACCACCATCACCACAGAGCCCTGGAGTTCAGCTCCCAGCAAGTCTACCTGAAGCTTGGCTGTGCATTTCAACAAACACACCTGGCTGTATTCAAATGTTTGGAAGTGAGGGATGTGTCCTTGGCATTGCACTAGAGGCCTCTAATAAGAGGAGCTGGTATCTTGGTGGTTAATGTGAAGCACTTGATTTAATAACCTTGGAAAACAGAAGCACAGCTGTTTTTGTCCTACTTACCTATGTAAAAACACTTTAAACAATTGTGGAAAAAAGACAATTAACAGTTTGCACAATTAGTATATATAATGTACTGTATAACTTGGGCTCCTGTGGCTTAAAAGCTATGCAAACACATCAAATAGGAAATGAACTACTTCACTGTGCACCACTAGTACTGGGAGGAAGTTACTGTCCAACAAGAGCCGAGTGTATAAACTACGTGGTCAACTAAACATGTCCACAAGCTTCAGACTCAGAGGCAAGAAGCAGCCTGATACTTTGAGTCCATAGGCCTTGTAACGTAACCATAAAACAGCAGAGGAACTGTGTTTCCAAGTGGGAAGAGATGTTGAAAAAAAAGAGCAAGCACACATTTCAGGCTTCAAACATAAAGATAAGAGCAAGCAATAAAAACAAAAAGCTAATAACTATACCTGTAGAACATTAAATTAGCAAGATAATTATCTAAGCATCTGGAACCAGGCTAATGTTCTGGTGAAAAACAACAGCCTTATTCTTGACAGAAAAAGCAATAAATGCTTTGCAACTCAACACTACA
>NW_018127980.1:893674-894548 GCF_001952655.1 Monopterus albus
AAGAGTGAAACCACACATGTCTGACATGTTGTGTGTCAGGAGATCCACTGCTAGGAGCTAAAACCTCCCTTCAGACCTTGTACCACAAACAGATAAATATTTAAGCCACAACAAAGTCCTCCTCTCCACATATTCATTTTTTGCATTTTCACTGAGCTCTTTCCACAAAGCCTCATGATAAAATCAACAACTCAAACTTGATCAAAATCAGTCTTTCCTGTAAGCAACAAATACACAATGACTTTATTGACTGATTGTCTTTTGGGCAGAGATGGGGTGTAGAGTTTAAGCCTAATTCCATCACTATCTCCCACCCCTCACCTTTCTTTAGCCTATTTCTCTACCTGATTCCTGATTCTGCTGGAGGGCTATAATATAATATTTTGCTTCATAATCAAACAAGCCCAAGCATGTCAGTGGTCTTTGAAATGATAAGCGAAGTTCATTTTATACAAAACACATTATTTTACTCTGTTAAGAACCACCATTACAGCTGGCAATGAATATACATATTTCTCCATATATAACAAGGACACACTGAGAGTGAGTGAGACTGTGCAATATAAACTAAATCAGAAGATAACGTTGGCAGACTTTTGAATTGGAGATAAAGTGTTACCCAGAGGGTGACAGCATTCTCAGCCGAGCTCCACAATTTCAGCCTAATCTCTTCTAACATAAGAAAAAGAAAATTACGTCCTTGTGGCACAGCTATCTATGAAAGGGATGTCGATTTCAGTCTCACTTGAGTTCGACAATTTACTAGAAGAGCTCCAAAAGGATTAAGCCTGAATTTTGACACTGCTGAACATGGCAAGAGTGGTTATGCATGTCTTTGTGTGCAGAAGTGCTTATTTCTTGTGATTATAAATGA
>NW_018127980.1:894622-917548 GCF_001952655.1 Monopterus albus
ACAAACTGGATGGAATACAAAATGAGGGTTCAGATGCAGCTGCTCAGTGAAGGTTCAGTGTGCATGTCTGTGTTTGTGCACAGGGATTAGGCGCAGCATACAGATTTGAGTAGTTTCCCAGAGCTACAATCCAGCTTGACTCAAGTCTTGGGATGGCAAATGTCCTCCTAGCACATTAGGACACAAAAACAAGAGTGAGATTTTGCATGTGCACAGTGATTATGCAACAAAAATATTTTTACAGTATAGTTACCCTCAACAGTTACTTCTCTTGTGCACACAGACAGACTCGGTGTTGGTTATCTTTGCAGGATTCTGTATCTGCAGAGTGCTGATTTTTGAGAACAGATTAAAGTTTAGCACTGTCAGCAAACAGTGCCTCCATCCTGGGCAATATTATATTTTTATAAAAAGTTGCTCCACTGTAAATTTGACTATCCAGGATTGTGACTGAATAAATATTCCAAAAATGTGCTGGATGGATGAATAATCCACTACTTGACAAACTGGAGGTTTTCCCAAAACAATCTTATCCCCCTGCATCAGATCAGAACTTTCGTTATGCAGAATGAACAAACAATCACGCATGAAAGAAGATAAAGTCAGCAAGTCTAAATTTCAGGATATGAAGCCAAAAAAACCTGTCAACCAAAAACCTTTTTTTAATTTTTCATACAAATTCAACCATATAGAGAGCAAACAGTTAACACACTTTAAGCCGTTTAAAGGCTGACAGAGCAGGGATCACTGTTTGTATGAAGAGTCATTTGTATGCATGTTAGACACAGAGGCATATTAAAAGTTACAAGGTAAAAGCCAGTTGGCATCCTTTTATGGACAGTGGCGAGAAAAGCCAGTGTCACCTTAATGAAAATTCAGATAGTGGCAGAGCTTGTGGGGACAGTATTCTCAAAATGGGGCCACAACTGATTTACATAAGTCCAAATATTTGTTTTGATGAATGTCCCTTTCTTTGTCTCTTTTTCTGCTTGTTCTGTAACAGTTATGTATGTACAGCACTATATGTGTTATTTGCCTCACTTTTCCTAGCTGTACATTGGATAGGAAAATAATGGCAGCAGGTGGCCATGTGTGCTGCATTGTATAGGAGTGCTGTGATTAATCGAGCTTGCCAAATGGAAAATTAAATGCCAGCAAGGCCAATGCATTCAGCAGTCTGTTAGTGTTTGTTTAAAAGAGAAACAGGGACGATTACACATGCTCGACTTCCTGACTTTTCCAGTTCCTTGTTCTCAGCAATCTGACAAAAACACTGTGTGTATCCAATGGAGGAAGCCTTAAATGACTTGTTGGACTCCACTTCTGTACTGTATATTCAGTGGGCTGATGAGAAAATAATGTTCTCCTGCATCTCTCTGCACCTCAATAATCACAGATGGGTGAGCAATTTGAACTTTCACAAGCATGAATGAAAATGAAATGTGTGAGAGAAGCTAATAGAAACCAATGCTTCACTTAGAACGTCCCTATATTTGTTTTAGCTTCTGTGATTCAAGGTCTCAGAGCTGAGCAAATGTTTGACACATTTAGCAAAATGGCTGAAAGTGTGCTGTAATGACTGCTTGGAAATTCTGACATTATGGTAATAGTTGATTTTGTAGCTCATCTATCACTGTCAACCAGCTGTCCAACCCCAGCACAGCTACAGACCATTATTGACAATTATTTTCTGCCATATATACATTTTGTTCCATTATTATTAAATTGAATATCGCTACCTTGGTTGAAGATAGGGAACTCTAGAATAAATAAATAAAATATTATGGACTGAGAGTAGCTGTAGACTTATAGTCAGTTATATAAACCACTTGCCATGGCTTTTCTATAAGCCTGTGAAATGGAAATGATATGCATTAACCCTCTAGCACAGCCCCAACAGTAAATAGTGCAGGACTGCAGAACAGCCAGTATATGACCTAAGCTATACTTCCATTTCAAGAAATGTACCATCAACAAATTTTATTGCCATTTCTTTTGAAAGTTTTATTTGTGGACATCGATCGAATTTACTGTACAACTGTTCTATCATTCTGAAATGTTCTGAGGATTACTCAAATTCATTTCATAATCCCATCATGGTCTTGCACTCCTTCACTGATGACATCATTCGCCCGGCAGCAAAACAAAGGTTTGCCATTATCTATTAGATTACCCTGTTGCCAAATGTGATTTAGGTCCTTTTGGGATCAGACATTTGCTCTTAGACGATAAGCTGAGGAATCCAGGGTTCAATCCACTGCCAAAAATGAGAGAACAAATTGCAGATAATGAAAGCAAAACACTCATCATTCATACTCCTTTACAGGCAATAATTAGACACCCCCCGGTATGTTAATACACTAACTCCCCAAGGAAGTATCCCACTGATGAGATGATGAAAACAAAAGCAAAACTTGTCAGGCATAGAAAGCAATTTGCTCTGTGATGTCCTTCAAAATCAGGGGCACAAATCAGGAGCAGTGAGCAAGCAAACCTTATTCACCTTCCAAAAACTGAAAGACCTTTTCAGCCAACCCTTAAGAGAATAAGTCTACAGAGATAAAATGCACAGCTCAGTCTCATTGCTGTCTAATACTACATAATGGAGAGAGTCATGCTCTCCATCATGACAGGCAAGGATCCACCATGATGATAGGCTAATGAAACAAAGAGCCCTAAGCAAGCTGTTCCATCTACAGGAGGACAAGAGAGAAGAAAAACACACTTACAACTCAGTTCATTTCCATTGCATTTCTGAGACCAAAGCTCATATGCATCATGTGTACAATGTAGCAAACAGAATTCACAATGGGGTGTCCTATTGCAGATGTAGCACAAGAAGAATGCAGGGGTTTGAGTGGGAAAGCAGCCAAGATTCTGTAACTGACTGGGGACAAACACAAACAAATACACGTTACAGCATACGCTATATACACACAAACACACAGGTGGATATGTATGCTTGCATACACTCCCCCCAATTGGCTAGGAGTGTTTGAAACACCCCAGGTATGTAAATATCTGCCAGTGAGTGAAGAGTTCCATGGAGAGACGATCTGGTTGTCCCCTGAGTGAAGGCTCACTGGATGATAAGCTGGTGTACATTTTGTGTCAGGACTTTTCTGCCGAGCAGAGGAGGAGTATAAAGGTACCAGATATCAGATCCAAAAAAAAAAGCAAAAAGGAAAAGTGGAGTAAAAACAGGAAAGAAAGATAAAGAGAATAGAGGCCCAGTCAAACTAACAAGTTTCACAGCAAAAGGTATCGAAAACCATCCACAAATATTCATGAAGTGTTTACATTTAAACTGAGAATTACCAAACAGAATTTCGTTATGACTGGTGAACTGATTGTATAATGACAATAAAGATTCTTGATCATTCTAGACACTTTCTGATGTACTGACAAACTGCACGAACATCTAACAACAAAACAACAAAGTCTGACAGGCAAACATGAACATTTAGATTACCACACTTTAAATGATTTAAGCCACTTTACTTTATCAAACCAAAATTGTTGGTAGTGATCACATGCACAACAACTTTAAGTAGGTAAAAAAAAATAGTTAAGCCCTAACAACACTGAAAGTTTAACCCAGAAGTTAGTTGCTAAACTGTAATGGATCTTAATGGGAAACAGGATTTGTAGAGTTGAATTTTCCAAGAGCATCAGAACTCATAAGAACCCTTTACAAAGATAAATGTATTCCATCATTACCTACACATGGAGCTGATGTAACATAAAAAGCATGAACCATGCATAGCAGTGAGGGAAGAAAAGATGTAGTGTTAGCTGAAAAGAGAGAGAGTGGGAAATGAGTGAGAAGGAGTGAGGGTGAGACTGACCTCTTCTACAGCTGCAAGAGGTGTGCCTGAAATGCTAACTCGCTACATCCATCATGTTCTCCTTTAAACAGAGGCAGTGTGCAGGGATGAGTCTTCAGCTGAGCTTAAACATATAGTCATCCTTTCTTATTACGTACGAGCAGAGGAGATTCTGTTTCAAACGAGACTGGTGTGGGCAGCCTGAACTCAAAAACACAAAGCTAGATGAGAGACTCCACAGGAAAACAAACAGACACAGCCGGCTCTCCAAACACATTCTGTTTCATTGTCTAAACCACTATCTCCAGTGTTACACTAAAATGAGTCATCTGAAAAGCAGTGATGAGAATTAGACACCAGAATAAAAAGTTTAGTGATTTATTAGGAGTGACTATGTGCAAGCAACTCATTCCAACAAACACACTTGTCACTGAGATCTTGGGAGAATGCCAGAAAATGCACCACAGGAGAGTTTTCTTTCCATTTCTACCCATGAATATCATCTACCTTCTGTGCTCCGCAGTGAATCTGAGCCCCAACCAGTGTTGAGCCTTGGAAAATGAAATTTTACTCTTAGTGTCTTTGGTGCTTGGGACAAAGTTATGACAGCATTTTTAAGAAAAAGCCAGACTACATTTCATTATCTCAGTAGTCTCTATAAAAATTAAATCTATTTCAACTACATGTTTCTCACAAAAAAGTAAGATTTTAGAGGGTAAAGCCAGCAGGTTTTTCAGTTTTAAAAATCAGAAGCAAACAGCATAATTTTTCCAGCCACTAAAAAAGGTTATTTGCCTCAAACAAATACAGCCTTCAACAAGATCACTCAGAAGCACATGTACAGTACCTCTGCCAAGGCACAACATTCACTCACGCAAATGGGTCCCTTGTGAAAAATTAGACCCAGGACAACAAAATATGACCTAAAAACCTTGATCCAGAGCAGATCCAGATCATCTTTAAGGGTATGATAGGCAGTTACAGTATACTGTGCATCTTACCTGAACATTTCAAGGTTTTATCTTCATTAATAGGTCAAGTTATGGCAGAATGTGTTAAATGGGGTTTTCAATGTTAACTATATTTGCTCAACTTATTTCCCCCAATCTTGATCATTTCTATAACTGCATAGATTGAAAGTACATTCAACAGCAGTTAGCTAGAACGCATGAATTATTATTTACCTGCTGCCAGTACAGTGAATGTCAATGTCTTTGGATAGTGCATAGTGAACTCAAATATCTAAATGTCAGCTACTGCCACTGGCAAATTACTTTGGAGACCAGTGCAAAACTGGGAAGTCACTGAACTTTCTTTCCAACCCTAGAAATAATGCCACCAGAGTATGTTTTGTCCAAGAACAAAGAGTTAATCTCACAGTTCAATTTTCCAGTTTGAGCTAAACTATGGATTCAATCTCAAGGCCCTCTCTCCTTCATGACAGGTACATATATCCTGTTCAAACTAAAATCCTGAATGCCATTTAAGTCAGTTAATTCAAAAATCCTTCCCAGTGCAGTTAGAGCCCAGTTGGGCTATAAGGCATCTAGGTTAACTAGTGTCATGCTGATTATAGACTGACTAATTATGGTCTGAATTCTAAACAGGCCTAGTACCGTACACTAACAGTGCTACTGAAGGTAGACTGGATGGCATTATATTGTTCCAGGGATTCATTACTTGTTTACAGTACAGTGGTAAATATTAGTTTCTTTTGGCACAAATTTGCATAATTTAAAATATAAGTAGTTTCATTAAGCATTTTCCATATACATACAGTATATGTGTATGGAAAATGAGAGAGGTAGTGGTTCTATATATCCTACCAGTTGCTGGGAAGCACTGGACTAAAAGACAGCACTGAGGTAATCATTACGCAGTGGCACAGAACAGACGCACCACAGTTCAACACAAAATACAGGAACAACATACATCAAATGACACAACCAAGTCTCCAGTATTGTGTAGAGGAACACCAAGTATGGGCTAGAGCCTCACAAATCCAGATGGGAGAACCCTCAGAAGGCTGTGGAGAATCACAAGGCTTCCAGGTCCAGATGGACAGGCAGGTACTGATTAATGAACCAGGATACTGTGGTGTTTGAAAGGAACAGAAGGCAGGAGTGGCAATCGATATACAGTAGCAGTCTTAAGTGACAGCAGGAAGGAAGGGCACATGAAGCTGGCTGTGACTCCTATGAGCAGCTTCAGCAGATCCCAGGAGCAACATCAGAGCTCTGTCTCAAAGAATACAGAGCTAGGAACAGTTTAGATCCTGCACAGAACCCTCAAACTCTCAGGCCCTCAGATAACCCGAGGCAGAGGAATGGGACATACCACCCATAGGGATGAAATGAGAATTTTTTATGTTTTTATGTCTTTTTCTTTTCTTTTACTGTACATTACTAGTCCTTTAAGGAAATGCACAATTGGTTCTTAAGTCTCCTTACAGCTTTTACTTGCTCTGGCTTAACATGTAGAAACACCATTTAATGTACCAGTCAATGGGGTTCTAAGATCATGGTGCCCCAGGACAAAATGAAGAACAAAATACTGCTTAAATAATCCAATTCCCATGTACGCACACACACACACACACACACACTCAAATATACTATAACACCAGGGTCCTCCACTCAGTCATTTTCAGTCATTTTCCCTGCTAATGCATTTGTATGTAGCTATTCAACTTGTAATTTTATACTATTTGTCATTATTACAAGTTTGCCTGTCACAATCCAACACACTGTCACTATCCTCCAGGGAAGGCAACTCCACATGTGCTCTGAGAAATAAAAAGTGTCTTACTGCACTGGTTTTTGTGACAAACAGCTGAACGGTGCACATTGTGCTAAATTTAAAACTACGCCACACAGAATAACTCAAAAGCACACATTAAAATTATTTCAATCAAAATTATTGTTCCATTAGGAATACATTTGGGCAGAATAGAAAGAAAAAGGACAAAACTGCATCATCTTTGGAATTATTTTGTAAATTCAAACACAGTCTCACATTAATAGCCTGTAACTCAGTTTCCGAAAACACACACTTCTCATAGGTGGATTAATGCTTAGTTCTCTGTCCCAGGCTTCCCTCTCTTAACTGTCTGAACTTTGGAACTGATTGTTGTTGAGGTAGAACATTATGGTCAGATACACCTACAGTAGCTCTGCATGCTGCTGCTATTAGGACAATATGTTACAGCAAAGTGTACTTGTGTTATGTTTGAGACAATCACTCAATATTCCCTTAAAATAATTTGGCATGTTTCCAAATTACTTGGCTTGTTGCAGAGAGTTAGATGAAATTAATACATCTCTTGTGGCTGTATGCTAAATTTGAAGCTATTAAACACAATGAACAGCCAGTTGGATTAGTGTGATGGGTGGAAATGGGCAAATTAGCCTTGCTCTGTCTAACGCTTACTATTTATCACCCTATATCATGTTTGTTTAATCCATTCAGAAGTACCTCCCCCCAGAAAGTCACAAAGTGTTTTTACACTTTAGTTTATAGAACAGACTGAGCAAATAAAATTTCATGTTGTAAATTGCATAGTAAATTTTAGAGGTGCTGGTAGGATGATTTTATTTTTTTCATCTGTTTCCAGGTTTTTCAATAAGCTAAACTACTCTTTCTAGCAGTAGCTTCATATTTATTATCCAGAAATAAAAGTGGCACTGCCCTTAGCATATTTCCCAGAATGCTGGCCTGTTACTTTAAGTATACAACAGTGTACACAAATACATGTGGAGTCTTTCATCTCCATAATCAGCTGCCTGGGAAGTGGCTGAAGTAGGAATCACCTGGGAGCATACAGGCGGACAGAGGCAGCTCCCGTCTACAGGTAAGCCCATTCAGTCAGAAAACTAATGTGCATCACACATGCAGCCTAGCAGGTGGACTCCACAGCCTGGCAATTGTTTGTATACTGATCCCTGCAGGTACTCCACAGTTCAGTGTAAATGAGTAATTCAATCATAAATAGTGATATTCTCTAATATATACATTTTTTTCAAATGTTCATATAATGTATTTTACTGAGTTGAAAACTGCTTTAAAAGATTTATGAAACAAGAAGAACCTGAGTATAATTTATTTGGCAAAAAAGAAATAAAAAAAGTGAAAAAGTGAGCATCACTGGGGCATCCATGTTGGTTTAGTTACTTTTCTGATTGAACCTGTCTATACACATCCTTAGATGTCACATTTAAAGTGAATCTGCATGTTTTATGCTCCACTGACATTTACTAACATGACACTGGATACTGTGAGATTCCAGTTGCTGCTGCTTCATTCACTGCTGCTATACAAACTGCATTAGTCATCAAGTGCATGAGGCTCTAAAAGGACACTGGGAGAGTTTGAAAAGAGGCAGAAGAGTTTTTATCTGTCCGCTTTTAAAGTGACTGACGAGAGCGAGTAAGAGGAGCTGATTCATGTCACCTTTGTTCCCTTTTTTCACTCTCATTCATCAGAGGAAGATTGTGTGAATTAGTATGGTTAGCAGAGCAGCTGCAGATGTGAGACACTATTCACAGTGCCAGATTTCATAGTAACAAGGAGTGAATTCAGGACTTTTATCCTCTTTAGTTATGTAAATCATATGCCACAGATATTTTCAATGGAGTGGCTGAGCTTTGTCTTTTTTCTTTCCTCGCAGCAAAATTTCAGTGAGTCTCTGAAGAGAAGCAGGAAGATGAAACAATAAGTTAGTTGTCCACCTGACTATCAGTGCTGGAAATAAATGATCCTTCCTGTGCAGCCCTGTTTTGTCTTTTACAGTTACAGTAGTTCCTGTTTCTACTGTACCTTATTTTTACTCACACCTAATAGGAAAGACACTTTTGTAGGATGTCCCATACTGCATCACAAACCAAGTTGTGAGCTCAGTCAGAAATACATCTTCACAAGCATTGATGTCAACATAAAAACACCTAACACCTTCTTGGCAAGAGGTAAAAAGATTGATACCCCTGACCGGTAGATACAAAGCTTTGGCCTTAGCCCATTAGTCATTCAAATGCAAAACCTCAAAATATCTTCCTTCCTTAACAAGCATGATATACTATTTTAATTACTGTGCTTTAAGATGTATTGCTGAGGCAAACCTTAGAAGCACTACCCCTGCATACAAAGTCAAAGCTAAAACATGATGAGCAAGATTAGCCTGGTGCAATGTGAACTGAGACAGAGGTGCACTGTGTGATATGCAAGTGTTTCACCTTGGGAGACAAAATTCAGTCTGTAAGGTAGGCTAACCGGCTTCTGGCAGTAGCTACCAATTGCAAACATGAACATGGCATCAATATTTTCTTTATAGGGTTAATATTACATAAAATACACCAACTATTAATTTAATAATAAGTTAAAATGCCATCCATTCAGTGATATTATTGCCTGGTAAATGTTTAGCTGGATTTACTAAAGCCATTTCTAAAATGCATTTGTGCAGAGTAAAACATAAATCAAAGTTGATAGAGAGATTGATGTGTAAAACAGCTGTGTCAGCAGACAGTTATCTCTATAACCAAGAACAAATCCATGCCTGACACTCCTCTCTGGATTGTATGAAAAATATATTTGACAGTGCAAGGCTGCAACCTTCACTGTGATTATCAGCAGTGGTGACAAAAATACTCAGATCTTTTACACAAGTAAAAGGAGCAATACTTTAATGCAGAAATACTCTGTCACAAGTAAAAGTCCTGAACTCAGGATGTTACTTAAATAAACAGACAGAAGTCTCTTAAGAATCCATTATGCAGAATGACTCATTTTCAAGATGAATGTGCATTAGATTAGTGGATTATCATTATTGATACATTAAGTGCATGACTTTAATGTTGCAGCTGTTAAAGGTGGTTAATCTAAATTACTTTATATACTGCTGAATAATATGTGAATTCCCCCTCAGGATAAAGAATTCTCATCTCAACCTTCAATAGTGTGGCAGAATGTATGCATTGTTAAAATATTTATCTGAATTTGAATCTAGTAACTACTGCTGCCTAGTGGAGTAAATTGTAGAACATTTCCTCTGGACTGTAGTAGAGTAACAATATACAGTAAAGTATATATACTAAATAATAAAGTACATGTACCTCACAATTGTACTTAAGCAAATTCACCATGAAAAGCACTGTATAAATAAAGTGTAATACTATTAATTCACTTCAGATTTCATTGCTACTGACTGGACATCTTCAGTGTAATAACCCATGAAGAGCTTTACCGTTCTGATGTTTCAGTAACATATACAAAACTATTAGAGATAAATTGACCTTCACCACCAGCTTTCTTTTCAGCAGCCTGTACTATAGCATGTTTTTCAGATGAAAGATCAATATAGTGCATGTGTTCATCATATAAACAATGACATACTCAAATCTTCTGTGGTAACATTCCCCTGAAGATGCAATGGGTATGGAGACAAATTGGCACAGCATTCACGTTCCCTGGCACAATTCCTTTTAAGCTCCAAACACACTAAAAACCTGACTGTGTTATTTACCCAGCCAAGTGTATGTGAGTGACTATTAAATTATGGTTATGCCCCGATTCTTTGCCATCAAACTGCTTCAGTAATGAGAGCTCACCCAAAGATGAGGCAAATTAAGAAAGTCAGTGTTTTACCGTACATCACAATTGTGTTCGACAAGACAGATTAGTTTGCTGTGCTCTTTTGGCTTCTTCCAGCCCTGAAAACTGAGGAGTGGGCCTTCTAAAGTGAATTCAAATCTGATAATGTTTCACAGCATCCCTTTAAATATAGAGGAAAAACTAACAGCATAGCCAGTCACAGGAGTGTCCACAGCCAGTGACAGTACAGTACACTGCCAATGGAAATAATGAGTGTGTGCAGACAGACAATCAATAAAGCTGCAAGAGGCTCCCACAAGGCTGAGTTCCCTGGATGATGTTTGGCATTCATTTGGAGCCTTGTTAGAGTTATAAAACACAGATATGCTTACAAAGGAAGAAAAATGTACCTGCAGTGAAGTTGTAACTTGCTGAAAATCCAACCGCTTCCAGTTCACCATCTGTAACAAATTTTATCCACAGATATCGGCCGCTACTTCTGATATCAGGTGGGCTGTGCTGACCGCAGTATCTTCCAAGCATTGGGGAGAAGCCAAATGGTCCATCGCGAACCTCGATGTTGTCAAATTTACATTCCCATGAGGACTCAATTGAATAATTCTCCTCAAAGTGTAGATCAATACACTGCCTTGGGGGGGCTGGAAGACACAATGAATATAATTACCACCTAGCACAAAGCAGGGAGTAAGATATCTGTCATGCCTCCATTGATGAAACCCGTTTTGTCATCAGCCTGCCCACATGTTCAATACATGCCTCAATCCTCTCTACTGGGCTAAAACACCAGAACTGTCCCTGATGACTTTGTAATATTTTAACCTGATGATCTGTACAGATTAATCAAATATCACCTCCCAATAGAGAAAAAAACTGTCCAAAGTAGCCTTTCACTATCTACAAAAGCAATGTGTTCTATCATTCTCTCAGCAGTTACTGTGATCTTTTTCCTTTCGTGATAACCCCAGGAATGCTTCAGCTGAGAATAAATAACTGAATCACCTTGATTTTTTGTTACTGCTGCAGTGCTTAAATAGAGCATTTACCTTCAAGAATGTAAACACACTCTGTGTCTGGGGGGTATTTATTTGGGTAATTTGGAGAAGTGAAGAGTCCTCCTTCTGGTTCTTTCACCCATACTCCACACTGACCTGCAGGTTTCACTCCAGAATTGTTTTTCACTAATTAATACAAAGCAAAAAGAGAAGAAAGGTCAGGCATTATAGATTGCAAGAGAAACCATGTCTGAGCACTAAAGGTTTGAGGTTGTGTTACCTGCTATGTCCTTCCGTGTTGCCCCAGACAACCCAAGTATGAGAAGACTTGCAACAACTGTAAGAACAGAAAACACATTCTTGATTAAAGACTATGACATGAACATCATGTTTTCCTTTTTCTATATTTAGTGCACAGCTTCCTTTTAGATGAAAAAAGGTTGAGTCAGCAAGGAACACATTTCAGGTTTAGAATTTCATGTACTGTACATCAACATTATATGGTAATGTTAAACCAGCCCTGGGTGTAACCTTACAGGATCCCAATGCACCACACACTACTTAATGTACACATTATAACAAGAATTTTTGGCACATTATCAGTTGGGAATATTTAAACATTATTAACATGCATAACTCCAGTTAGGTCTTAGAACATATCTAGACCAGTGACTTTGTGCAAACTCACAATCTGACAGATTATAATCCCAAACATAAATTTAAATAAGTGTGCTTCAGCTGATGAACACGGATGTCTTACCGCGATGGAAGCTGTGCCCATGTACCATGTCTGTTCCTTTCACAAACGACTTCAGACTCAACTAATTCCATTTAGATTAAGAAATACTTGAAGAAAAAAATATTGAGTTTCTGGAATTCCACACCGCCCAAACAACACAAGCTTTTCTTGAACAAAGAGCAATTTCTCCTTAAGTGAAAAAGAAAAAAATCCGTGCAGATGTGTCAAAACAACTAATCACCACTTTCATATAAAACCAAAAACAGTTCTAAACATTCGCCCGATTTCCATCCAGACGTTTCTAATACCCTTTGGTGCTTTTGATGCACTGAAAGGATTAGTAGTCCCGTCATCAGCCCTTCTCTATTCGCTCCACCTTTGCGATCTTCTTTTGGAAAATATCATGGACAACAGTGTCTTGCCTTCTTTGGTCCCCTTATCAAAACAGGGCATCCTTCAAAAGCATAGTATACCATCTCATCTCTGTAGCGTTGCCCCTGGAAAACACTGGGCAGCTTTAAAAAAATGTATAGATTTTCGTTTGGCTTTCCCTTGTCGCTTCTGTATTTCTCAAAGGGGTGTTAAGGTCGCTGGAAGTGCATCCCCATGCCTTCAACTGGAGAATCCCCGCAGCCAGCAGGAGTTAATGTACAGTACGATGTCCCTCCTCCTTGCGTCCATTCAACACTGACTACAGCTGTTCCAATGCGCCACAATCCTCGCGTACTTTGGCGCACGTATTGAAAACTTCTCCAGGACACTTCGTAAGACACGAACACACTCTTAAGTAAAGAATGAAGCGCTAATGTGTATTCCCGTGAGTGCGTATTTGTGTGTTTGAACAATAAGCACCCACTGCAGAATACATTTCAGCTTGTGGATCGGCTGCGCAAAGAAAATAGGAAGGCAGGCAGAGGGGGCAACGAGATGAGGAAAAACAAGCAGGGGTGCATGTCAGACTGAGATCTGTCAGCCTGATCAAACACGGAAAACCTGTAGAATAACATAGTTTGGAGACATAATGCACAGTCTCTCATTCTGCTTTAGGTCATTCACAGTCACAGCTGTGCTGTTCCTGTTACCCACCTAAAAGATCCACTATACTGTGGTACAGCTAAATCTGTCACACACACCTTAGGGTTATCATAGCTGGCATCAAGCTGCATTTTTCTTTTTTTTCTTCACTTATTACGTTCCTGAGGTGTATGTGAGTGTCATTGTGTATCCGGGGACAGGTCAGTGGCTCAGACTCTCAAAAATAGCCTTGGCACCCAGCAGACAATATCCATCTTCAGATCCTCCTGCTGCAGAGACAATGGTATAGCCTCCCTCTGGGTTTGGGTGTGTGTTAATGTTGCTTGTTAGCATTCACTGGACAATTTGGATCAGCTTAAAATAAACAGTTAATGGTAGTGGATGCTTGAATAAATGCTTCTAATATGCTATTAGGCCCACAACAGACTTGAGTATGATGGTTTTGTCCGTCTTCTAGCTTATGTCCTATTCTCTTCCAGTGTTCATGATTTTTTATAGCCTGATGCATAAACCCTCTTGAAATATCTTAGACTTACTGTTGTCTCTGTCTTTTTAATTATGTCTTGTGCCGCAGATTGGCCTCTTACTCACAACTCAGTGTTTGGTCAGTAGTAGGCAATGAAAACTTTGCAGGTGGCATACTGATGTTGAGAAAACATGTGGGGGTGGGAAATCTCCCAACTCTTTTCATGTAATAGGCTCCTGTTAATCTGTTATACAGAGTGATTTAACGGCCTTGGGATTTAGACCCTGCAACACAAGAACCAAAGCTTAGCCAGTCATTTTCTTGCTACTGTATAATCGCCTCTCATGAAGCTTGAAACCCACAGTGCAACCCTGCTGACTTTGTTTTCTCCGAGTTCACAAACAACAAAAACAGGTTGCAAAGAATTGGAAAAAAAAATGCATTTCTCTGCAAAAGCAAAGCCTATTAGAGATTTTGCAGTCTGAGGGAATGCCAATAATATCTGTGCCAAAATACAATGCACTGCCCAAAACTCACTGATTAGCAGTGGTGCTGCATTGTTCTGACAACTTTATAAGCACAACACCACATATTTCTGATGGGTAAACTCTGAGATGAAGCAGCAGAGCTATATGGGAATTATTCAAATAAGGCTTATCTAGCCCACTTTATGCAACAGTAGCACTAGTGAATTTAACAGCAGCCTCCAGTTCAGCTCTCTGGCATGTTTAACTGTTCGACTGAATGGCACTGAGGCAGTTGGAGCTTCTCAGAGAAATAATTCATTCAACAGCAGTCTCAAAGTCGGCCATTTTTAATTAAGGAACTCTATCATTTGGATGGAGATAACCATTATGCTGTTGTCAGCCTCATGAACATTTTTTTAAACTATAATCAGTTTGGGAAATTGGGACATCAAGGCCTGGAACCGTACAGTTTACGTACAGCATGCACAGACTACACAAACAAGCAAATAGAGCTTTACATTACACATGTGCTGCTTTGTTGTTTCATCTGTGATTAAGTCTCAGGATTGCTCATTGTTCAGCTGCAATTTAATTAGTGAAGCGTCTCCAGCAAACACTCACAACAAGTATATTATCCTGCAGGATACACAAAACAAAGTAATTCGTGATTGCATCCTGTTCATTTGACTCAGACCTGATGAGCAAATTGGGCATTCACCTTCCACTTACACTAATGGCACTGCCAGCACCGTTTCTCTTTGTCAATCTAACAGGTGACAGTGCTAAAGCACACATTTAGGCTAATGCTGTCTGCCCAGTGGGACTCAAATTAACCTTATTAGTGATGCATCGAGCAGTCGGTGGACCTATAAAACAATTTATTTGTCATTCAATGTGCCTGGTATTCCATTAAGCAGGACCTTAAGAGTTGCTTTTACCACAGGCAAATTTTGAGCTGCTCTTTATGCTACATTAGCTGTCTGGGTCTCTGGTGATAGACTGCCTTTATCCCAGCCTGGCACCTGGAGCCAGCGGAAAAATAATTCCATCAGATGATAGCACATACCCGTGGCTTCATTTTTGTTGAGGTGCCTTTACAGCACACATTTTTATACCTTGTGCTCATTTTTGTCCTTTCTAAAAACACATTAAACATCTTGCATTATACAAAATGAGGTATAGTGTGAAAAGTCATAGTTACCACCAGTGGAACTAAAATAAAATTAGTGTGGTGCTGCAACTGAAGGTCATTTTCATAATTGATTAATCTGCCAATTATTTTCTCTGTCAATCTAAACAAACCGCTTTAGTCCGACCAATCAAGCTGAATGCCACATTTCAGTATAAACATACACCCAAGTCACCACAGTAAGGCTCTTTTGGTTCTAGAACAGCAATGCTGCATTTAAAATAGGTACAGTGGGAACGGAAAGTATTCAGACCCCCTTAAATTTTTCACTCTTTGTTATATTGCAGCCATATGCTAAAATCATTTAAGTTCATTTTTTTCCTCATTAATGTACACACAGCACCCCATATTGACAGAAAAACGCAGAATTTGACATTTTTGCAGATTTATTAAAAAAGAAAAACTGAAATATCACATGGACATAAGTATTCAGACCCTTTGCTCAGTATTTAGTAGAAGCACCCTTTTGAGCTAATACAGCCATGAGTCTTTTTGGGAATGATGCAACCATTGGGCCACTCTACCATAAAGCCTCGACTGCTGGAGGGCTGCAGTGATGGTTGACTTTCTACAACTTTCTCCCATCTCCCGACTGCATCTCTGGAGCTCAGCCACAGTCATCTTTGGGTTCTTCTGTACCTCTCTCACCAAGGCTCTTCTCCCCCGATAGCTCAGTTTGGCCGGACGGCCAGCTCTAGGCAGGGTTCTGGTCGTCCTAAACATCTTCCATTTAAGGATTATGGAGGCCACTGTGCTCTTAGGAACCTTAAGTGCAGCAGAAATTTTTATGTAACCTTGGCCAGATCTGTGCCTTGCCACAATTCTGTCTCTGAGCTCTTCAAAACCTAAAAATGTCTAAATATAGTCAAGTTCATTATCATAAAAGGCTGATGAGAGATGCTTTTATACAGCAAGGACTCAGTGCAATACAGTACAGGCATGTCTATGTGCAAGTTCTACCAATATCATTGGTATCAAGAGAATACTTAGTATGGCATGAGGTCTTTACAGCTTTGTTTTGTCCCAGGATTGAAACAAACTATTGAAACTAATTTTCAACTATGTCAGCAAATGTCATAAAGCCCCAAACACCTGTGGCATCTGTAAGTCACTCAAGTGTTGTGAATACCAGTTGATGACTACACCATCATTTTACTTGATAAACTCCAAATGTAGAACGAAAGAAAAAAAAATATTTTTTTTTTTGAGGAGTCCAAAGCACTAAATGCTAATTTCACTTTGAACCGTTAACATTCATATCTCTCTTTCTCTCTTCAATGCTGCAGCTCATCTGTCAATCACCAGGGTTTTATCAGTTCAGTTGACCTGCTTAAATTATTTAACCAAGATCACACATGATTTCTTCCTTAGCCAAGTGCTTGAACTGCATATATGTCCTCAGTAATGTTTTGCAGATTTATTGAGTATGAAGCTTTGGCTGATATATTCAGTTAAGTGCACAGCTACTGTATGCAGTCAGCCAAATTTCAGAAAGCACTTGCCTTTAACTGCAGGACAATATAACAATACTGAGATTAGGAACAGGTAAGTGGCAAAAGCACAACACATGAAATAATCTTTCATCAAAAACAAATCCTCTTTTGTGTGCACACAATTGTAAGCAAACTGAGCCCAGTACAAAAAAACCTTTGTCCAAACAATCAGAAAAACAAGGCAGCAAGTAAAAAAAAAAACACACAGAGGTCTAAAAGCCCAAAATTCTTAATCTAGAAAACAGTCCAGGCAACAACACAAGAGATAAGAAAGCAGACTTACAAAACAAACAGAAAACCAGAGTCAGGCAACAGGGAGACTTCAGCTGAGGCTGGAACACTCTGCACACAGTGAAAGACTACGCACCAAGCAAAGGACAGGTGAAACCCCTCAGCTGCTGATTGAGCTGAGGAAAGCCAGGGTAGGTAACATGGAGCCAGACAGGAAGTCTCCTAAAAAATAAAAATCTCAAACAGGAAATCAGACAGGGATCATGACAGGATTCTATTAAGACAAACTGGATTTACACCCTGGACACAAACAGTTTGAACTCCCCTCTGGACGGTGCTACAGGTCACTGTACGCCAAAACAACCAGACACAAGGACAGTTTCTTCCATTGGATTAGTTGGAAAATTTCTGTTAAAGAATAACTACACCCTCAAATTCTTCAACAAGCCCAAGATGCAAATGAGGACTAGGAGATGTTATCGAGATTTTGTGTACATTTAGATTTAGGACCCAAACTAAAGGCAGATACTGAGGCAGACAAGCAAGAACATGACAGAAACTGAATAGTGAGTATATTCAAGAAAAACCTCTAGCTAAGTACAAGATGTATAGAAAACTAAGAATGAGGCCATATACTTAAACTAGATTTAAATGAAAATTTGGCTGTGTGAAGCACAAAGTGAGAAACATGAGAGTGTGGAATATGAATGAAAGTTACAATGCAAACACTGGAGGGTTCTTTGGTGGAACAATCTGGCAATGAGAAGATGTGAGCTGCAAGCATAAATATATACAGTAGTCCCTTGATTACAGATTGAAACCAAGTGAGAGTATTCAAGGCCAATAATGAGAATCATGGAAGTGATGAGAACAGGGTGGAAGAGTGTCAGAATAAAAGCTTTGAACAGGAAGTGTACAAAGTCGTGACAAAGGTGGCCTTGTGTTTGCATAATGTGTGCATGGATGGGCAAAGCTAACCATGAGAAGCTACTGTTGGGCTATACTTTTCTCTGCTGATGAAAACATGGAGTCTAGCAGAGCTCCGACAATCACTACAAACATGTTTATGGCTGGTGTTCGTGTTTTAGCTGAGCAAGCAGCTCATGTCCATGAGGCTCTCTGGTGTGTGTGTCTGCGGGGGAGAGTCACTACATAGCTACTGTATACCCCTGCTGTTTATCATGTTGCTGTTCGCCAGCCCAAAATTTATTGTTAAGTTCTGAATACACCAGAGTTGTCAGTGGACCGGTATGTTGTGTTTACTGCCTCTGCAGAGCAATAAATCTTGTTCATGTTCAAAGTCATTTTTCAGTTCTTATCAGACTGGGTAATGCTAACATCACCAGCTCTTTGTGAAAGGCACAAACAGAGGCTATGGTAAGCTAGTGTTTCATACTTTTACTTGTGATGTAATAGGCAAGACTCAGTCTTGTCTGTTTCATCATAGTCTGATGATTCAGTTGAACCAAACATTCAACGTTCAGTCTAAGCAAACTTAAACTAGATATATTTGAGCAGAAATAGCTATTTTAGGCACAATATGATATTGTTTGTAAGAATATAAAATTATTATATAGGTTTTATAGAAGAGTTGTATGCACACCTGTAATTCCTGAATGCCTGCATCATGGTAAGAAACATATTACTGTTTGTAGTATTAGTGAATACAAAATGTAACATGACAGTTTGGCAAATTTTACAGCAAATGTTTTCACTTAGTTGAAAACATGATTTCTTTAACATTATACAAAAGGTCATGGATTCATGAGTGAATCATAGGCCTGCCCAAATTTTTTAATATGGCAGTTAAATCATTAATCTCAGAAGGATGCTCTTGCCATATTGCCCTGATCTTGTACCATGTGCACACCAAGAGATCCTGGAAAGAATAATTTTTCAGTGGTTTCTAATTTGAATTAATTGATCACTTCCTATTTTTTGTGCTGTCACATTTGTGATTATATTATGTGATTCACCCCAAAACAACGTATTAATGCCATAATGGATGATGCTGTAATGCAATGATAACTGTTCCTAATGTTTGCTTTACTTGTTTCATGAACTGACCCCTACAACTCAGGAACAGTAAGAGACACTTTCGGCTTTTTCCGTTTTAGGGGTCGCCACAATGAATTGTCACACTGACGACTCGCATGTTGACATTTGGCACGTGTTTTACACGGATGCCCTTCCTGACGCAACCCTGATTTGAATCCGTGCCACAGTGGTGAAAGCGCTGCGCCTTAACCACTAGCCTACCAGAACAGTACTGTATAAAATCATTATTTATTAGTGCATGTCCTTCTTCTTAACTTTAATTATGAAATTGGTAGGAGCTTACTGACTCTGTGTTCTGGACAATGCTAGAGCCCACAGCCTTTTTAAGGTTTTCCTCTTTAAAACATGCTTAAAAAATAAATTTGTTTGGTTTGTTTGTAGCCATTTCTTTGTCAGCTTTATTTCATTCTTGCCATTATGCCTGTGTCATCACTGCAGCCTTAACACAAATTCTGGTGCACAAGGCAGCAAAAGAGAGGAGAAAAGATACTACAGGAGATGAAAATAGTGGAGAGGATGTGGGGGAAGGGTAAAGAGCATAATAGAGGAAACCAGAGGGAAAGCCAGAACAGGAGAGAGATGATTAATGATGGCCAGCAGCAGACCATAGGAAGAAGCAGGGACTTCACAGGATCACAGCAACTTGCTTATGTATGTGTGTGTGAAGACTGGTGTTAAAAACAGTCTTTACATATTGTATAAAACACCACAAAGCAATTTACTTTACAGCTTTCTCTTTGCACACAAACACAATTTACATTGTCAGATTTACCACTCAAACATTTTGATAGCTTTGAATGGTGGTCTGTCATTCCACTTCTATAACGCAGAATCTGGTTGCAAATTGCATCACAAAAGCAAGATGGCAGTCCCCATATTGAAAATATTTTGGCGTCACTTTTGCCTAGTAGCAAGAAGTGCATTGTCCACCTTTATATACAGCCTATAATTTTCCTTAAAACATGCATGCCATGTGTGCGCAACCAAAACCAACTAAGTGCATATTTACAAAAGAACTATGTGCACTTTATTTATGCTATTGATCAGTCTGATTTGTAACTGGTCTTTGAATGCATTGTTCCTCTTTCTGTCTCACTGACTATAGTAGAAGTCAAGAGAGGCTGTCCTACATTAGACAAGTAGGACTGTGCCCCCGTGGGCAGTCCTTGCAACTCTTCTCTAGAGAAAATAGCTAAACTCTGTCCAGAAAGTCATCAAATTGGTTGCTAGTCACTTTTTTGAAAAAAAAAAAAGCCCCTGAAGGGGTCTCAAAAGTTATTAAATCTAGCCAGAACATAGGTAAGTTTGTAAAATTTAGCAGAGGTTTCAGGTTTCTCACTGCACACCTGAAATCTGCAGATATTTGCATGGGGAAGCATGACTGATTTTATGTTTGTGCCATAGTAAATTTTGGTTGTTTTTAAACTCAGATTTCAGTGGAGCAAAACGACATCTGGCGCCCTTCAGCAGAAGAATGTGAAAATTGCCTGTTAGTGAAAAACTGTGCATCTACACCCGTCATTATAATGGAAGTGAGATATTTATGAGGTATAAAAAATAAAAAACACATTTTTGAGTGGAGGGAGTCTGTAATAGATTTTGCTTTTGTTTATCTGTAAAAACTGCACTTCTCTTGTAGAGGGACATCACACTAAAGTTTCAAATCAGTTGAAATGATCAACAAATTGGAATTGACTTGGAATAGACAAACAATCAGTAAGGCCCTCCAGAAAATCAATGATTTTAATTGTGCTGTGAGACATAATGCTGGTGCTCTAATCAATCTTCTCAGCATTCATTGAAAGCTCATCATGAAAGCAGCAGACCCCCCTCGGACTGGAGGAGGATACTGCTGTGTCACTAACAGATAAGGCTTTTTCCTCACTAATAAAAGATGCTATTTGCTCAGAGGCTACTGTGATTTTAAAACAATACATTTATGCTGATAAATACATCAGACAACATCGGAGCAGTTAAAACAAAAGTCCATCCCATTACCCTCTTTGAAAAGGGAAACACTCCTCTCTAATAAAACAAGAAAGTGCTCTTTCCCATATATATGCCACCTTTGAGTCATGCCTTGTCTTCATTCACTATGCTGTTTCTTTTATCAGTGTATAATTGCTTCTGGTTTAGATTTTTTTAAGTGGGATTAATTAGACATACCCAGCACCCAAGTGCTGCAATGGCAAATTTCACACTCATGAGAGCAATAAAGTGCAAGCTATTTACTATTCCAGTTTGATTTGGGAGTTGACCCTAAATTAATATAAAAGGTTACTTGTTAATTGTTGATCGGGCCCACTATTGCTGCTTCTCCGCTCTTCACTTTAACAGCTCTGAGCCCAGCGGACGGCAGTGGCGGCAGCCTCGGTGGTCCCTGTGCGGCTGTCTGCAATGAATTAGTGTCACTTAAAAATGAATGTTTCTAGTATGTGAATACTGATCCACAGGTAGGGCTTGCACAGGCACTTGGGGGCATTGTGTGATTATTTGAAGACATGCAGGAAGATGTTTCTAATTAAATGCTTAATCACTGACAAACAGCCTGTTAGTTCATTGCCTTCGGTGGTGCAGGAACAAACACGGCACCAGGTAACAGGTATACCAGGACATAATAAAACATATATAGTAGAAATATATACACAGCCATAAACATTCAAATACACAAACATGCAGTGACAGATACAAATGTGCACACAATGGCCCACCATGACCTCAGAGATCATTCCGATTCTTGGAACCAAGCACTGAAAGGGCTCCTATGTCTAGAATAGAGGGGAAAAGATTTGAATAAAAAATGGGGGAGGGGAAAAAGAAATGTGTGGGTAACGAGAAGTGGAAGTATAATGGTTTTAGTGGGTTTAAATAGTGTGAAAACAGAGGAGGCGAAGTTCAGGTCAGGTCCTGCTACTGAACTAAATAGCACTTACAACTGGCCCAGTGGCATGTGTGGCTGTGTAGAATGTGTGTGGGGGTTCAGTCTATTAGAAGACATACTGTTCTTATAGAGAGGCCGATCAAACACATGGGAGGTGGTGTGGCCTTGTACATAGATAAAAACTTTTGTTATAAGAATGTAGACAAAATGTCTAGGTTAGTTGATAATTTACTTGAATGTGTGACTGTTGAACTACTTTTGGAAAAAAAGAAAAATGTTGTAATAAGCTGTATCTACAGAGCACCTGGAGCCAGCATAGAAAAATTTAATGACTGGCTGGAAGAAAATTACTCGTCAATAAGTCATAAATTAATGTTCATATGTGGTGACTTTAATATAGATTTGTTGAATCCTAACAAGCACACAGCAACTGAGGAATTTATTAACACAATATATAGATGTAGTTTATACCCAAAAATGACAAAACCAAGTAGATTAACAACCCAGCATGCAACACTAATAGATAATATATTTACTAATGATATTGATAGCAAAATGACAAGTGGATTACTTATAAATGATATTAGTGATCATTTACCAGTATTTTTGGTTTATCACTGCCAGTATAGAAAAGAAAGGTCAAAAACAAATCTTTTTTATAGGAGGGTGATTAATGAACAAGCTGTAAGGAGGATTTTATGGGGCAAGACTGGGATGCAGTTTACAAAGAGGAAGACTTAGACAAAGCATATGAGCAATTTTTAAATATATTCATGAAAGTATATGACAGGAACTGTCCTCGTAAGCAGTATAAAAACAAGAGGAATTACAGTGGGAAACCGTGGATGAGTAAGGGATTACAGAATGCATGTAAAAAGAAGAATGTGTTATATAAGGAATTCATAAAGTACAGATCAAAGAAGGCGGAAGAAAAATATAAGT
>NW_018127980.1:919725-973029 GCF_001952655.1 Monopterus albus
TTTAGTATATTACTGTGTGTGGGTAGAAGTGAATCATTTACTGCTTGCAAACCAATGATGGTAAGATGATGTCATGGGGTAGGACTGGATAAGTCTGACTTCTTCCTACTCCATTCAAGCATGTACTAGGTATAAGCAAATTGATAATGGATTATGTGTAAAATTATGTGTGTTGTCATATCAACTGTTTTTACATGCTTGAAAGAATAAATCAAAACAAATCAAATCAAATGTGCCTGAAATTAGCTTTGTGCAACTGGAATGGAGCTGATATGGTGCCATATCAATAAATGTAACTGTAATGAAGTAAATATACATTAACATTCCTTAATAGGTAATTTATTAACTAATTACAGAAAGTACAAGTGACTCGATAATGGCGAGTAGCCTCAAATCCTGATCTTACAATAGTCCATGCATTAAATCATCATGAGTCACATGTATATTTGTACCCTTATTATAAAGTGTTACCCACTTTATTTTAGACTTGATGTTAAGGCAGCACAGTTTTCCTCAGGGTGGACTTACATTTAGTTTTCTGACAACTTAATTGGTTGAGCTTGCTGGGAGTTGTGCACACAGAAGAAACATTACATGGGAATCCTATATCAAGGGAAATAATGAGTTGAGTTAATGAAATGCAGGAAAGTTGGTTTGGGAGGTCACACAACTTTATTCAACCTGTGCTCTTGACAACAGTCAAATCTTGCTAACAGTTTGACCATTTCTTGCTGAAACATTGCAAGGATGTGACAAAAATGTTCACTTTCAAATAATTACCACATTCTGAAACTGGATGATGACACTGTGGCACATTTCTGGAGTTGCTGCCATAAGTGAATTACAAAGAAAGTAAAGGTTTGAAAGGGGAAGGCTTTTCTTTTCTTACTGTCTGGTTTTAGGATTTTATGGATTGCTTTTAAGGCACAACACACTCAAACCTTAAGCAAGATTCCTGACATTTTTCTTTCTACACTACATGTCAGATCTTACCCAGTCTGTTTCCACATGCATGTTCAACTACAGACCAAAGGAGACATATTCAGCTACAGAAGGAGTGAGACCCATTTTCACCTTGAATATGTTTATTCGGTTCTGGTGATTCTTTGGCAATAATCAGCTTGCATAAAACTCTTTGATGATAGCCACCAGAACATCTGCTGGAGCAGTAAAAAAAAATCCAACCTGGCAACAAAATGTCTGCCTGAGCATATGCAAATTGAAAGGTGAGTTCTGAGAAGTTTTCTCCAAAGCAACTGTCACAGTGTGACTGTGCTATTTGTGAATTTATGTAAGGATCACATTAAGTGATATGGTTATTCATTGTTCTGCTGCATTGTATCACTCCAAAAGTATGATGAGTTTACCTAGATGAGGATTTTGGAGTTGCAGTGTGCTTAGTCAGATTTTTCTCTCCCTGTCTTTCCCTCTCCTCCAGCACCTCCTGTTCATTTCATTAGATTCACAGCATAAATTGGTTGAGAAAGGTCCATGCACCTCTGCGAAAAAACTTCTTTGCATCAGGTGAGTAGGCCAACATACTAATAGAGTAAAACAGCTAGACCCACACACTGATTTGATGCTCCAAAAATTATATTTAGGTGCTGACATTAAGTCTCCATCAGATATTCATAGCTCGTACTCTGACCTGACATACATAAAGACACCACACCCAGACCAATCAACATAAAAACAATACCATAACAATACTCACATGCATTAATGAACACAGACAGACGTGATCTAGGAAGTCCAGTGGCAACATTTGCATGTTACTTCTTTCCTTTCTGTTTGTTTACTTGACCATTGCTGCATTACATAAGGACATGTACGTACACATCGAGAGCCGCTGTACCAGAGTCAAATTCCTCGTGTGTCCAACACAAATGGCCACTAAAGTTGATTCTGATTCTGATTCTGAGCTGTTCCCACCAGACTTAATGGCTGGCTATATGGTGTGTCTGATCACTCACTACTCATTATGTATTGTACTGCATAGTGTTTTTGCCATTAGTTTTTGTTGTTGTGTGTTAATCTAGCCACAATGTAGTGCATGCAAAAATTCCTCAGTGTAACAACAAAAGTAGTGTCCATGACATGTATAGTGCTTTCTGTTAACAATCCACCATACTTGACCCAGGGAGACAGCGATAACATTTACCATCTTAGTCTTAGTAACTATCATAAATAAAATTATTTTTTCACAATCCTGATCTTATTTCAATCAGTAATGTGTTCCAGCCCAAGACTGATCCTTGTGTACATTTCTGTAGGTGTATGTTTCCTTATTTAGAGCCACAAAGGACATCCCTGTTTTTCTAAACAAGCACAAGGCATTTCCCTGAGCGCAGTTTAATTTAGCCCAAACCAAGCAGGATGAGATAAGACAAACGTTATGATGCTCTCTAAGCATTGGCCTATAAAATATCTTACTGCCTGCCTCAGTGTGTCCTGCATCTCTGCACAGAATAAAGCATCAATTAAAGCAGCATGGTGTTGTCTGTCAACCATATGAAAAGAACCACAGGGGGCATTCACATTATTGTGTTGTGAAGATGGGTCAGTGCTGGAGACTGTAACAATGGGGCATCAACAGTAAGTCTTGGAGATTTACTTGAGTCTAATTAAGTCCAGACTGTTTGATACAGTAGTCACTTTCCATTACATACTGTACCATAGTAACAGGAACATTTCTCACAGGGGCCCTGTTGTAATTGAAAGAGAAGTGGAGTAAAACAAAAAAGGACATATTTGTTATTTTTGGAGAAGGCTGAGAGGGTCCACATTTAGATCGATTTTATGACTGAGAAAGCTGTTCTCAGATCATCCAGTCCTCTTGTCATGTGTCCGGCTGAGTTCATTTTGTAAGAGTAGTGTGGATAGGATAGGAGTGACTGAATAATTGATCAATTTTGTGGGTGTGAAAACCACCCACGGAGCAGGGTGAAGGTGCTGCTCCAGAAAGCATAGACAGCGCTGTAAGCTCGCTCTCTGCTAGGCGGCATGGACCTGTGGAATTTCTGCCACGTAGCAGCACAAGCACTGCTGAGGGCTGAGGAACAATTTGGATGCTTTGCTTTCACTTTGAGCCTGAGCTTTCTTGTGGGAATTACCAGTGCATGTTTGTACAAAAGCCCTAGAAAAAAGAAATAATAATAAAATAAATAAAGAAATAAGCTTGTTCCATTATTTGCTAAGAATTTACTAAAATATCTTTTTGTTTTGTGTGATTTATTAATTCAATTAGTATTTTAAGAGCACAGTGCATTCACCTCGCACAGTTTCTGAATGGGCTTTTTTTTTTTGCTGAAATTTAATTTCAAAATTTGTGCGTTTGTCAGTGTCACTGCAGTGTTGTGTTAGTCTGCATTGGAGTCAGTGTTGAGTTAGATGCATGTGAGCAGACAGAATCAGCCTTGTACTGTACTGCACCTGCATCAGTGCACCGCAGTAGTTTCTCTCTGCAATCAAGAGACTGCACCTGTGCTCTTCAGCTCTACTCTGTATCAAATATACATCCGGTTTCTCCTTCTGCCTTGACATGGCCATTCTATGATTCCACGTAGTGGTACATTTGTGCACATGTTCATGCTGAGAAGCGAAGAGGAATGCATCTTATCATCCAACCAGTAACCTGACAATTTTATGGCTTCTAGAGGTAAGAGGACCAAGAACAGACAGAAGAAAGTGTCCATAAACCATCTACACTGCCATACAAAGGCAGAGAGTATTCAGTATGAAAGCAGTGAAGAAATAAAGGTTTAAAGTTTTGCCACCAAAACATACTGTGTACAATGCCTGCAAAAGGCATTATTTTAGTGCCTTTGGACAGTCTCCACTGAATGGGACAGAAACTATCTAGAAACAAAACCTGCTCTTTCAGCAGTCTTACTCATTTTATTTTAAGATAATAAACTCTATTTACATCATTTTAAACACAGACTATGAACTTTTTAAATTGTTTACTGATCAATTTAAAAGAAGAAGTTAAAGAGAATTGTAAGGAAGTGGGCAGCATGAGGAGCAATTCAGTTGGAGGGTAAAGGCTGGAGGGTGGGTTGTTTTATGTTTTCAAACTCCAGCCTCAGAAGGTCTTCTTCTGCTTCTGCAGCTGAAAAGAGAAAGACAGCAGCTGGATGTTTTCCCTTTGTGAGGTGCTGGATCTCACCTTTCCTCTCTGCCTCCATGTGGGTCCATAACTTCTCTTTGGCTGGCAACATGTCTTCTACCTCTGTCTTCTTTCTCTCCCACTGCTGTGCTCTCTTCTGACTGAACTCCTTCTGTGGCTCTCCTCTTTTTCAGCCAGCAGCTTTGTCAGTTGTTCTTCCAGGGCATCTGCTCTCAGTTTGCTCTGCTCCAGAGCTGTCTGCACAGCACTCAGCTCATTCAAGGTGTTTATGTGAGCATTAGTATGTCTTCCAAGTTTCCCTGGTGGGCAGCTTGTCCTTTTCACTGAGGAGTTTTTCCAAGTTGACTGACTTTGCCACGTCTTGTTCGTACTCGTCACAACAGAGGTCCTCACCCTCTCAGTTTCCTCTTTCTGGGCACAGAGACTGTTGAAGAGAAACTATCTGCTCATCTCTCATCTTCTTTTCCTCCACTGCCTCCTCAAGCTCTCTCGTCAGCTCTGTCCACTCAGAGACAGCTACATTATAATTTTGTTGTAGCTCAGAGAGTTGGCAGTGAAGAGAGCTGATCTCCTCCTTGGCCTTTTGGAGGTCAGCCTTCAGCTTAGTGTTGTCTTGCTTAGTGAGATCCAGCTTCCTCTGCATTGCCCTGTCTTCATCCAGCAGCTTCTGCAGCTCACTTTGCCAAGCCTCTTCAGGACCAGGATCTTTACAGAGATCTTCAGTTTTTTTCCATCTCTTTTCTTTCAGCCTCCATCTGTCTCCTCAGGTCTTCCGCCTCCTTATTATAACCCTGTGCATAATTAATTTAAAGAAATACATGAACACACTGTCATATCACAAATTAGGTTTGTTTTTCTTCTTCTCAATCTGACAATGAGACTAAATGAGAAATGGTAAATATAGATCTCAGGTAACTATGTATAGTGGCAGCCATTCATAGACTGAATGTGAGAAATGACTTCAATTATCAAAACACTCATTTATAATCAGTAGGAAACTGGTTTCATTTAGTGGAGGTATTTTATCTGTTAAGGTGTATGTGCTCTGCCAACCCATGCACAGCCATCTCAAATTTCCACTAACATGCTGATTTGCTCAAAGGTTCATCAGACTGATTCAACTTTAGCCAGAGTGGATGTTGTGTTTCAGTGATTTGCATGTGGGGGTGTGTGTGAAAGAGGCCATGTGTGCATGTATGCATATTTGGACCTATTCCTCTGCTTGCCTGTCTCAAGACCACGTCATTAGAGTAAGAGGGCTGTAATTAGTGAGTCCATGCATATTAAACAGAACCTATCTTCAGAGCCAACAGCCTCGAAACAGCACTCTGCTGTCACTTTCAGCCAATATCCAGAAGGTTGCACAAATTACACACAGAGTACTAAGGGTGATTAGCTACCGAAATCAGTAGTGAGGCGTTCTTCCTTTTGCTCTTTACACAATGTGTGATGTGGAATATCTAACTATAGTAAGATTAAAAAGAAAGGGATAAAAACCCTGTGATAGTTCCACTAACATAGAGGACTAGCTACATAAAAGCAGACTTGACTGCTGAAAGCTATCAGAAGATGCTGTCAGTGTGTGAAGTTATGACAGAGGTTTGTCCACCTGCGCTCTGGTTTTCTGTCGCAGCCTGCACCCAGCAGAATGGAGAGGAAATGAAAAGTTTCCACCTTTGACTTGACTTGACTTTCAAATAGCAGGAGACAATGGGAGTCGGGGAAATGCTTGTGCATTTGGATAACAGTTATGGCCATATGGGAGGAAATGTGAAGTTGAGTGCTTGCTCTTTCAGACATTCATGTTCTAGTGTCCCCATCCAAATCATTCCCATATTTATTACCTCTGCAGACTTCCATTTCAAGCGAAACAGCTGCCCAATCAAACTCAAATTACTCAGGGCAAAGGACCTGCAGTGGGGGGCACTTGTAATTTATAAGCACGTGAATAAATATTCCACATGGCAGTGCAAACAAAGACAAGCCACTTGGGCTTATTTCACACCTATGAACTAACATGTTCATGCCCCTGAGTAGCTATAAGCAGTTACAGTATGTGGCCAAGACAGGATGTTTCATATCTGTCTTCATTTTGGAAATGAAAGGAATCCAGTGACTGCCTGGTGTAGGAAATGACATCTTACATCCAGCAAACACAATGTAAATATCCTGTTATTTGTAGGGTAAAACATGTAAATAGATAAAAGTTTCACACACATCTTCGTGAAGTATTGCATCATGAAAAATGATTAATATCGCTTGTTTTTCTATGTTGCTGTGTGCTGAACGGTTTGCTTTGAGACAAAATCTGGGTATCTTAGGTGGTAGGTCATCCACTGTCCCTGACTTCAGGAGTGATACAGTATGAATGGCTTGTGGTCCATGAAGTCCAAACCCGTTCAGATCTTGAAGGCTCAGGTCAAAGCTAGAGTTTCCTTTACTATCTGAACATGTAATTCAGTTTTGGTTTGACTCCTAGCAATGCTGTCTTTTGAAGCTTCTCCCATACCCAACTACTGTCACTCTTCAGGAGATCACAGACTGGTTTTGTCAGCTCTGGCAGCCTTGCCAAGAATTTTTACCATGTTCACGGAGCAACACACATCTGCTACATTTCTTGGTTCAGATATGTCCACGGTTGCTTTTATTTTCTCCTAGTCTGCGCTGATGCCTTTGATGGCACAGCCCAAATGTTATCTCATTTAGGGTGAACTGGCACTTGTCATTCAGACATAATAAATACAACATTACACACAACAGCACACCCTCCCATCTAGTTATAAAAATACAGATATTCTATATGCTAACAATGTTTCATAAGAATGGATAAATAAGTATAAATAATATTTAAGAGTAAGAATACAGTAAGAATATGATAATATTCTATGGTAATATGTGCAAAACTTGATGTGGTCAGAGTGAAATGACAGAATACATCAACAAATGTTGGAAATTAAAGCAGGATGCCGTTATTAATTTCCAATTTTCCACAAACTAGGATGAAAAAACGTCACTGCGTGCTACCTGTTCAGAACTAAACAACAGACAAACAACAACAATGGCTGTGTGAAGGTAATGTCTTATTTCGCATTTATAAAACCAGATATCTTTCTCAAGAGTTGATGGTGACTTAAAACTAACTAAAAGGAGAATTGAATCATGTGGATACAAACACAACCCCAAACAAATGCTAAACTGTGTCTGCTGGATGAATAAATGGACAACTGGACAACCAACAGGTTTGGCGTGCAGTGACTGAAATGGTGCCAGTATGTCATGTGCTGTGTTCACAGCTTGCTTCTGCTTTCCTAAGATGGCCAAACAATCAGTTGTTGCATGTTCAAATAATAAACCAACAAACAAACAAATTTAACTTTACATATAATTTCAGTCCCTGCCTTCCGCTGCTCCCAAACAAAATCCATGCACACTCGAGCATTACTGTCATCAGTAATGGACAGAGCAAAATGGATAATGACAGTAAGCAAGAGACAGCTTGTCCTTTTCCCACCCTGGGTTCCTGAGTTCTTCTTGGTATACTGTGACAATGTTTTTTATTTTTTTATTTTAAGGATTTAAGCACTGTTCAGACTCATGCAACACAGACTGGCAATAAAAGTCAGGCAGAACAAGGCCAAACTGAAGCTGTACCTGCTCAGCATGCAGTAACCTTAACTTTCTTCTTCAGTTCTATTTTATCCTTAAGTCTTTGTTAAGCCCCATCTTGTACTGTCACACTGGTATGAATCAGTGAGGATTATAAGTGCTGAAGCTAATTTGGTTCACAAGACCTGGAATTGAGATACAAAGGAGAAGTTGAATTGATTAGTCTTGCAAGTTGTAAAATAAATTGGTTTTGATATAAGAAATGCAGCAAGTTCAGCTCAAGAGATTTAAATTAGATACAGAAAAATGTAACCTTTTTAACTGGACACTTGCTCGAGGATAAAAGTGATGTTTTCAAATAAGGTCGTGTACCAGATTATCACATGATGCTGATATGTGGTCTCTATGAAGGATGCAGACTTTTGGAAAAGCCAAGTTAATTTGTTTGATCCCACTTAATTGCACAGCATAAATTATGAATCGGGAACAACATTCCATGCTGGGTTACAATGGCTGACAACCATCCTTTGGAGACAGAGTTAATAATATAATACATCATTTATCACCCACGGTGAGCATGATAAATAGGTCAAACCCATCAGCAACATGCTGTCAAGGAAATTTATCAGTGAAGATGCTTTTTACAGGCTGTGGTACATGTGTTCGTTTGATCCTTGCTACAGCTTTATTTTGGAATGATGGTCAACATTTAACTCTTGACCTTGTTGTGAACCCAATGCTATGGCAAAACTAACTGCTAGGCTGTTTTGGGTTTTGGGTTTCTCTCCTATTTTTGGGTCTAATTGCTTGCTGGTCTTTGTCACTTTGAGCTGAAATGTTTGAATTTCTGGGCAAAAGCACTGATGTTGTGCTGGCAAGCTCAGTTCAGATGGAAAAAGGCAGAAGAAAAGAGCAATAACTCGTGACATAATCATTACCCCTGGGCTTTTCTTTTTGAATCGCGGACTCAGCTGTCTGTGGACGTTTTCTACTAAAAGTTATAGTTAAACAAATGAGCAGTAATAAAATGGACAAATTAAAATATGTGAGTGGCAAGACTTAGCAGTTAACTGAGGTAGCTTCCTAAATAATTCATTTCTTATTAAAAAGAACTGGATAGATTTGAACAGCCACCCCTTGTGTACCATCTATTAATTATAAATCTGTAATGAAAAAACAAAGTAGGGAATAAAATCAAGTAATATGATGAAGAAAGCTTTAATTATAACAATAATTTTCCAGGCCGATGAAATCTATTTCTGAAACAGCTCTTATTTAATTTGCAACGACAGTATGAGGTGTGAAGTGTGTACAATATGAAGCAGAATGTTATTTGTGAATCAAGCAACACATCCTTAAATGACAAAGTAGTTTTGTTTTCCTTTTCCTTCAAAAATGATTTGTGTGGCTGTTCCCAGTGTGTGTTATCAGTCAACCATATGATAGCATTTAAGAAATAAAAATTACCTTGGAAAATTTAAATAGAGCTGGGAGTTGGGGGAGCCACTGATTTTCAAGGTGATTTTCCCATATCAGTATTATCAATGGGAAAATGAATTACACTTACTTGGAACCGGCTCTGTCTACAGTACTTTACATTTCTATGATAGAAAACCTGCTGTTGATAGGGGATGAGATTCAAACCATGGTCTGTGGCATCCAAGGCAGCCATGTGATATGTCCACCCTGATCTTGCAGTGGCATAATGGCTTTTGTCATGCGACTCTTGAGGGGTGCATATAGTCCAAAATAGATGTAGCTACACATGGCAGGCACTAAGGTGATGTTGTCTTCACTGGCTTCATCAAGCTGTTAAATTGATGGCATTTTGCAATTCAAACATAAGTGTTGCACATTCCAGTTTTTGTCTACTGATCTTTCTAGTAATTTTTTTACTATGTATTGGATAAAGAATCCTATTGCCTACTTTAAAAAGTCTGAATGTGCAGAAGCAAAGAGTGATGAGACGTTAAATTAGGGCTATTCTTTATTTCCAATTTGCTCACTTGCTGTAGCCTATCTTAAGATTTTTGCTGAATATTCAATTATTCATCCATGAAGTTGGCAGGAACGAAAGTTGAAAATATACTGAGGGAGACAGTTGCTACTGTGATTAGACAGTGGTTATTGGAATGTAAGTGGAAAAAAGTTTTTTTTCAGGTTCATCTGACACGAGAAGAATCTCTCTTAAACATAAAATTCACTCTCATTAACAGTTTCAGAAAGTGATTACAGTGAACCACATTAATTTATCTGTGTATTTATCCCTGTTCTTTGTATTTATCTACCTTAAAATTAACATCACATTTATATAAAAAGGTGTATGTTTAAAAAAAGTGAGAAATAATACACAAATATTAGTTTGTTTTTATTCTTTCACTAATGTCCAGGTCATTTTCAATGTGAAATATCCCTGTATGTCTATTTAAATAAAGACTTTGACAACATTCATTAAAACATTAATTAAAAACCTAAATTGTGTATTTATACTGAAAACAGAGTAATAAAAGTGCATGACAACATTCATTAAAACATTAATTAAAAACCTAAATTGTGTATTTATACTGAAAACAGAGTGATAAAAGCGCAGTGCTCAAACACTGACAGCATATAAACTAACCATCTTATTATTATTATTATTATTATTATATTAGAGATTTATTGTGTAATTATCCAAGTTATGGTTAAAATGTCTTGTAACCTGTAGAAATTATTTTCTAGTACAAAGTGGAAATTATGTAAATATTTCAAGTCAAAATATTTTTTCTATGCACAGGGAAGTTCAACCTGATAAAAATTCCACATCTGTCTGAAGATAAGATTATTCAAGATACAGGGCTCAACTAAAGGGCTGAGTCAGTCCAATAAAAGACTTCCTGGAGGGGTGGTCTCTTGTATGCCTGCTCATGTCTCCTCCAGTTAGTCTCCTCACTTCTTGTTTGTCTGAACAGCAGAACCACAAACTATTTCCATGTGGAGTGGGGAACATTGATGGTAATGAGAAGCGCCCATGGGCTGGAGTCCTGTGGCTACATGCAGACATTAGTCGGGGTTCAAAAATAAAAGCACAACATAACATAAATTAACTTCCTGTATTAGTCTATTAATGTCTAGCTTCACAAAATCAATGTGCATGTGTGTCTTTCACATTAGCTGAAAAACTAATTTTACAATCCTTTCATTAATTGTAAAATATATTTAACACTCACAGTTAGAATAATTCAATTAACTGACTGATTGCTATTTTTAATTTGTGGTATTAACTGTTTTGTGCCATGTAAATATGCATTTAGTAACACTTTAAATTGCTTTATATACCCATTAATCTGTTTAATCATGGAGCAGGTAACTAATAGCACTCTGCCCTGTGTGCTAGATAAAAGCAATGCTGTGCAGATGTAAAACAGCAACTGAATACAAGAAATGAGCAGAAGCTTGCATCACATTGTCAACACTTTCAAAGATATGGAGATGAGGACTGACTGACATGTTCATCTTCTACTGTCACTCATTGTCTCTGTACTATGAACACAATGCAGTCAACTTTTTCAAGGCTCTTCCTTGGCTCCCTCTTCCCACTCCAAGGCAAAAAACCATAACATGTCATCTGAATCGCTGCCATGGTTGCTGGCTGATGGCTGCATTCGGCATCAAAGCAAACCAAAAAGAAAAGAAATCTCTTTTCAATCTCTTCCATCTGAACAAGTGCCTCTTTGACAAAGAAGACATTTTTGGTGCATTAAGATCAGTGGCACCACCTGCAGGTGCAACAGTGATCTTCTCACAACATTCACCCTTATCAGACAGCTCTCCATAGTTCCATAGATTAACCCTTCCCACCCTACAGAGCAGAGCTGCACTATGTACTACATACAGACACACACACACACAATCTTGTGTTTGTCACTTAACAGGTCCCTACACAGACTTATATTCATTGCCAATAGTCTTACCCTAGTCTTAACCATAACCACTACTTAACTAACCCCAACACTTACCCTAACCTAACATTGCTCTAACCTTACATGCCATTATTTTTGTAAAATGTAAGTATTTACTTTGTTGGGACTGGCTTCCGAGTCCTCACAGGCATAGTGTGCTCCTGGTTTTTGAACCCCAAAGGTATAAAAAAACAAGGCCACTATTTTTGTGAAGACATCTATTAACATACTGCATTCTAGTTTCTTAGCCTAATCTACTATAATTGCCTAACCCCAACCTTAGCTGAACTTTAAATCTAATTGTCTTTGTCGTGTATTTTACTAAAGGACTATAATTACATGGTTTATTATATTTACAGCCATTCATTCAAACTAAATGTTTGTCATTAATCAAATAGGTCACAGATTCTCTGGTTTCTGACAAATCCTAACTCTAAAACTACGTCTTAATACTTCAATGGTGTGACGACCCAAAAAAATGTACTCACTTTTCCAAAATATCTTCATTCCTATTGTATAAAAGTCAAACTGCTTTTCATGATGTATGGCTTTCAGCTGATGGTTAGATTCACCTGCCTCAGTTTATGTTCCCTATAAAGTGGACTATAACAGAGATGCTTTCAAATTTACCACAGCATCAGGATGTGTAAACAAGAGTGTTGTGTAATCTCAAACACAATTCGGTACCTAAGGCAGGGCTTATGGGGCTTGTTTGATTAAATTAGAAATGTTGCCCAAAGCAGTGTTTTGCAGCGATTATCTGAGAGCAACCATTAATCTCCACATTGAGACAGCTGTTTTCCTTTTGCCTCTTTGCACACCAGACTTCAATAAAATCTTGACTTTACTGTGAGCTATTGACATGACTCTGACCTACTGAGATGAATAGATTTAGATGTTTAATAAATATGTCGAATAGTCATACACATTTCTTACAGCTATACCAAAATAAATGTGCTTTATATCCTCCTGCTCATTAGAATGTAGCTGCCATACTTCTCCACTAAAAACAAAAGTACCAAATAAACAGATTTCATGTTAAAAGAGTGATTTTCTCATGTATTACATGAAAATCCACCTCTATCCCATCTCTATCCCCTGTTGAGGAAGGAAAGCTGAAACCAGGCACCAAGCCAAACACAATGTCTATTGGCACTGGCAGCCCTAAGGATTCTAGCTATTTATTTTGTCTTCTGTTTATGTTTGGCACACAGGAAACAAGGGAAGGATTCATTCAAACCCAGCAAAGGAGGTCAGTGTTTCAAATGTGGCAATTAACCTGCAGCAAAAGACTTTTGGTGCGGATTTTGGATTTGTCAAAGGTGAAGCTCAACTCTTAAGCTGCTGGTTGCTTGATTTGCTTTTGTGCAGAAAAGCAGAAAATCTAATTAAGGAGTAGATGCAAATGAATTTGTCAACATGAAGGAGTTAAATGAAATTAAACAACACATTAGTACAAGTGGGAAAGTTATGCAGAGTACTGTAGTTACACTAACGCAAACAGGGAAAGCAATTCATTTATACTGCATTAAAAACATTTACTGTAAAGTGCAGCTCTGAGGTTGTGATGTACTTTCACTACACACTTACTGTAAGTGATCACGTACTCTCACAGACTGGGTACCCAAGGGAGGGGAGACAGGACCCAGAGCACGAGGCAGGTGATGACAAGTCAAAGGTCATACGTAGCAGGGCATTGAGCTTGGTGAGCCCTGTGCTCCTCGGTGAGCTCTGTACTCACTGTCATTAACCTTCAGTCCCAGCTATCTGATGGTAAAGTCCACTGGAGCAGCAACTCATTTGCTTAATAACAAACCCTATCTAAGACTGAGGAATGGAAATAGGAAGTCAATCAGCAAAGAACAAAGAGACTGAGCATATACTTGCCTCATTAGCAAAAGGGATGGTGTGTGGAGAGTGAGGCTGGCAGAATCCACTAATTTATTGGAATAGATACATAAAATGTTTAGCAATACTGTTTTAAAAGGCTTCTTTTAAAGTGTTCTTGTATATGAAACTGAAACTTGCTAATACCATACAGAGGAGATTGAACTCTAAGACCAGTGTCAGAATAAGGGTTAGGAGCTCTTAAAATAACAAGAATGAAAGAAGAAGGAATCCAATATGCTAATGTTTGCTGTGTTTGAGCTATGTTTATGAGCTGTGTTTGCTAAATCCATGTTTGCTCTGTTACGCGTGCCTACTGGTGATGTGCGTCTTGGTCGCTCTGAAGAGGACACCATGAAACACTGTACTCTGCTAGTCCTGTGCAATAAAAACACAAAAGTGTACTGGGGCCAGGCAGCTCGTAGCTGGCCAGCTTGCCTGAGTACGGGGTGGTTCCTAGTGGCAGTGGAATGATGGCAGAACAAGCCAGATTTGCAAGTAGTGTGCTCTCTGGCTGTAGCAAGAAAGCATATAGCTGTGGTTTGTCCCAGACAGATGCAGACATTACTATCAGTCCAATCTGCCTCTGATGCTTGATGAATTGGCGGGCCACTGTGGAAATGACGGGTGCTCAGCCACAGTACAGCAGTTATCAATCACACACGCTGCTGGACCGTGCCCTGTTACGCTGACCTGGGATTTTAAAAAAAGATATTCAAAAGTTATTCAAAAATATATGCAGGCAAAATAAATAAATCATCTGGCTGAAGATAATCCTTGGGCAGATAGGAACAAAATAGCTCAGCTGTGTTATTTAATTGTTGTAACTCAGAATAAACTCAGACACACTTCAAGGTCAGTTACTGAACCACAGCAATAATCATTCAACAACAAAAAAATTCCATGGATGAAGGTGACTTTTGGCTTTTCCCGTTTAGGGGTCGCCACAGCGAATCATCACATTGACAACTCGCATGTTGACATTTGGCAAGTGTTTTACGCCGGATGCCCTTCCTGATGCAACCCTGATTCGAACCCGGGCCGCAGTGGCGAGAAATGGTTGCTGAAGGCATATTGAGCATCAGGATCCTGCCCAATAGCACCCCCATTCTTCCTGCTAATGCCTCACGTTTGTTTTCACTTTCACACAATTTTTCATCAAAAATGCATCTATGAAACAAATAATTAGGCTGAGATGATGAATGAGAAGTGGTTATGATCATGTCAGTCATAATGCATGAACGTTTTCCTAATGTGGACCCCATGCAGCTGTGCAATAATAACAATGTCTGAAATGACAATGTGAAAACAGTGTGAAAAGAGTTGCTTGTTGTTATGAACCTACAGAGAATTATCACCTGAATCTACAGCTCCCCTCACCTTTACAGAGCTTTGAATGAGCAATGAAATATACAGCACTACCATTAAATGTTTATTGTGTGTATAAAACATAGTATATAAAAGACTGGTGTGTATCATTCTTAGTGACTGACTGTGGTGAACATAGTCTGCCTAAAAACTGGCAAATTTCCATCAGTATTAGAAGCTAGCTTGTCAACAAAAGATAAACACAGTTATGTTAAGATAACATGGCTATACAGTATGATCCGCTGCTATCTCAATGCTGAAAAACAGTGCCACATACTGTAGCCTACTACATAAGTGTTCAACCAAGTTTAACTACAAGGTCACTAAGAAGTTAATTTTGTTCACTTTTGCTGTGATGGGGCACGGGTCTTTCTAACTCTTACCATGTATAGTTGCTGTGCCTAAACTTAATCATGTATGAATGTCAGCCATTTTGTTTTCACTGCCAGAAAGATGTTAACACAACACACAATGTTCAGCTCACAAAACAGTTGCAGTATCATAACTTTGGAAGAGTTATTGTAAGACCAGTACATTTTGCGTCGTGGACTGATGTAGCTATTATACATTTTGATGTGAGACTGGGTTGTCCTAATCACAGAAGTTATAGACAACAGAGAGAACCAAAGTGAGAATGAAGGCAGAGAAAACAATGAGGAGAAAAAGGAGTTAAAGAAAAGAGAAAGCTTTCTGCAGGGCCAGCCAAGCAGCAATTGCTCTGAACAGTTGAGCAGTGAAGATAAGCCACAAAGCAGATGCCTGCATATCAAGTGCTTGCCTTAAGTTGCCACATAGGTGACTCACAGCTCAGATCCACAGGAGGACAGGAGAGTATCTTTGTGAATGTACTGCATTTCTTTTCTCTATGTGTAACTGTCAGTGTGTTGTGGTCTAAGTGTTTGCGGAATTAGGAGGCGTTCAAGACAAAGGGAAATGTCTTTGCCTGGGTCATGGTCTTGCTATTACCTTTGCTCAGCCTCCGTGATAAGATAGAGCAGGAATCATCGATCATGTGTGGCTCCATGACGTAGGAGCTATTGGAGATACTCAGTGGAAGAGATCAGTGGTCCACTGCTACGCTGAATGATTAAGAGCTGAATGAAAACTGAAATATAGGGTCTCCTTGTGCTGACATCTGTGAAAGGCTTTATGCTTATAGTACCATGACGAACACACCAGAAGACATTATGATGTAAGGACATAGATCAGAAAGCAAAAATGTGAAATATATTTCTTGGGGCATCATGCAGATGTGCCAGTGTCAGGGCAACCCCAGCAGATCAAATTATTTTCTGGTATGTTTCCCATCCTTGGCTGCACAGACACTTCTACAGTATCATTCTCAGTAATGGTTTTTGTTTTTTCTCTGCAGCATTGATGCATGTTTTCCTCCTTGTTCAATTTCACCAGTTCTCAGCAAGTTCTGGTGAGCTCAGTTCCTCTGACGGTGCCTTTTTCATGAAAGACATGCACTGGAGTAAATTAAGACCACTACTGTTCTTCTGGATGTGCTATGCAAATTGTAAAAAGTTGTTGAAATAATAGTTAGAAAGTGGAGGGTGTATGTAGGAATGTATGATTCCTGGAAACTAAGTAAATCACATAATACATGCCTCGGGCACCACAGCATAAATAAATATTAACATTAAAATAATACTGTCGATGTGTGTGTACACATAAAATGGAATAAAATAAAGATGAGATTATCACTTATTCTCACACTAGCTTTGGTATTCCTGAATTGATGACAGACTAAAATGTTCATATCTGTATTGGTGTTAAAGGATCTGTGAGAATTAAATAAATGAATAAGACAAATAGGGCCACAGCTATAAGCAAACACAGAGGCAGCATGGCCAGTTAACAGGGATGTCGTAGTGGAAAATGCCTGAGCACATGATGAAACAGAATAGCTCAGAAAACAGCATTATTACTAAGAGGTGCATGTGAGTGATAATGAGTGTTAATGATTTCTCTTGTGCTGATCAAGCAAACATCAACACCAAAACAAATGTGCAAAAGGAACGAAACAGAAGGAGTATACCAAAAATGAGTTTATATTGACTACAATACTGCATATACTGAAAGCACGAGAGATTTCTGCCCATAGTGTTTTGCAGTATGCTCATTCATAAAGAACAGCAAAGATTTTACAGATCTTAGAAAAGAGGTTTAAGTAAAAATCTTTTTTAACTTGTTTATATTTTTGTTCAGTTTTTATCTCTTGTGTGGGTGTAATTCTGTGTGCATCAATTATAAAAGACACACAAAGACACTACTGGCAAAAAGAAATTGGCGTTTCATGATTCAGGACGACATTTACAGTAAAACACCTTTTATTCCTTACAGTAAATAACATTTAATTCACAATGAACAATGTAGCAGGAAAGCAATGTGTACTGTATCACCACTGTGGCACAGAGCATTTAATCATCCTAACGCTATAGATTTTGCTGCAACTCTGAAATGAATGAATGATTTTTTATGCATTTTTGTACTGTTTTATGTGCAAACGTACACACTGTTAAGTTCTATTTTAGCCATTTCATTTCATCATGGTTCTGCAGCTGATCAGTCGTCTGGTTATTTGCATGTCCACATGCTCATTATCTTTTTACTGGACAAGTGTATCTAACAAGAAATGGAAAATGATATGCTAATGAGTCAAAACAGACCACTGCCAGCAAAATGCATTTGGAAGTTGCTCTAAACTCATAAATCATCAGATTTATGGCAATATAATACTCTAATAGAACCCTGAAATGGGCAATTACTTAGCATTCAGATTTCAGCAAGAGGCTGTAATGCAAATACAGCCCTGTTTGTTAGGCCGATGCCGCTACTTTCTGGTTATTTGTCTTTGTATTTTTGACATTTGAAGCCAAATTTGATACTGCTGGTGAAACTACTCATGTAAAATGTTGAATCAGTCAAATGAACTATTTCTGTTTTTGAAGTGCGCCTCCACCTCCTAAGAGCTAAATTTGGATTTGTGGGCTAGAGTAAGTAGAGAGCATAAAGAGACAGGAAGCACATGATTTCTAATGAACCAATCACAGACAGAACAGGGGCGCACTACGCCGACTCATCTCTGCTGTTGCAGAGAAGTGACAAAGGGCTCAATTTGCTTGTTTTGTTTCAACATAAAAGACTTAGCTGGAGCGAAGGGAAGCATGCTGTTTGCAGAATTCTGTTTGAATGATGTGTGTCATCGCTAAAGCTTTTAATAAACTGTGAAAACGCAACAAAGAGGTCTTGTGTTTAAGGCTGGTAATATAAGGGCCAAGACAATTCTCCTGAGAAGTGTGAGAAGTATATAAAATGTTTGTGGTTTTGTTTTGTGGTAAAATGTTGTGTGAGAAAATTAGTGTCATGTTTTTGTGCTGCTTGGTCTGGGTGTGGTCTCTATATATACTGTATGTGGGGTCAGAGTACAAACTGTAAATACCTGATGAAGAACATCATTGGCCTCAAAAAAATAAAAAAAAAACCCACCTTCTAGTAAAACCTAGGAATGCTCGTTTAGACATATATGTACTGTTCATTGGCAGTTATGTAAATAGGTTGTGGTACCTGTCTATAAAGGGCTCAGGTATTTTTTGTGGCAGGTGCAGGCTGTGCAAAGATGCCCCTGAGACAATCCAGCACATAACAGTGGGGTGCAAGATGCTAGCAGGCAGGGCATACATGGAACACCATAAAAGTGGCTGGCATAGTGTACAGAAACATCTGTGCTGAGTACAGGCTGGAAGTCCCAAAGTCAAAATTGGATACACCTCCAAAGGTGGTTGAGAATGACCAAGCTAAGATCCTGTGGGACTTCAAGATACAAACTGACAAACTGGTAATGGCCAACCAACCGGACATAGTAGTGGTGGACAAACAGAAGAAGAAGGCCGTAGTGATAGATGTAGCAATCCCAAGCGATGGCAACATCAGGAAGAAGGAACATGAGAAGCTTAAGAAATACCAAGGGCTGAAAGAAGAGCTAGAAAAGATGTGGAAGGTGAAGGCACAAGTGGTCCCTGTGGTAAAAGGAACATTGGGGGCTGTGACCCCCAAACTGGGAGATTGGCTCAAACAGATCCCTGGAGCAACATCTGAGATCTCTGTCCAGAAGAGTGCAGTCCTAGGAACAGCTAAGATACTGCGCAGGACCCTCAAGCTCCAGAGAACAGGGAACTATTGGAATAGATAGATAGATAGATAGATAGATAGATAGATAGATAGATAGATAGATAGATAGATAGATAGATAGATATACATATCTTCTTTCTTTCTAGCCCAAAATTCCTTTTCAGAGATGAAAGGTTACTGGCCCCTACACAAGATATAGTCTCAGACAAGTACTCATTCTCAAGTACACTTCACAAGATAGTGGGGACAGGTACAGTAAATAATATGTCTTTCAGCTCAGGATGGTGTTGACAGCTAAGTACAGAAGTAGTAGCAGAGAATCATAACCTGTCTGGGGCTCAAGTAAGTTCGGTTTCAGTGGCTGGGCCAAGATTCGGTCTTTCAGGGGGTGCAGACAATTTCAGGGTCAGGAAGACTGAAAGCAGGCTGAGGAAGGGTCAGAGAACAAAACAGGTTGGTATCAGAATAGATATTCAGAGCAGAACACAGGATAGCAATGAGAGCAAGATCTACATTGACCATCTGGCAAAGCGTGATTATTCACTGCTGGCTTTTATGCAGGTGGACTGATGATACAGATGGAAGGTAGGTGTGGTAGCAGGGGAGGAGCAGATGGCAGCAGCGGACATGCAGGTGGGAGGGACTGGATCTGAAATGACAAGGGGACACACATACCTAGGAATGCAGAAGTGAACCAAAACAGACATTTGTGACAGTAAAACAGCGAATCATGACACCTACAATATCTCTAAATATTTTTCCATTTTAATCTCTCAGGTGATTTCCACAAAAACAACTGAAATCCTTTCAAATTATTTCTGTAGTTTACTTTTAGATTGCATGACGAATCAAACGTATGAAGCTATGTTATTTGATCTGGGAACAGTTTGTGGCTTTTAGTCAGACTGTGTGAGTGACAGCAGCAGGGAATCAGAGAGGATTAACTGAGTCTTTACTGTTTCCACATTGCATGCAAACCAGTTGAGCCTGACAGATAAGATTGCATCCACAAAATCATACAGTGTTACATCAGTGCATAGTGAGTGCTGAATCTATTTAGATTATACAAACAGAAGCAACAACATAGACTAGAGGGAAGAAACAGCAGTGACTCATGATGCTTAGAGAAAGTTTTTGAACAAATATTAAACTTCTATTATTACATGTGCACATTTTTAATACATAAGCATGCACAGCTAGAGACTGAGCTCCACTGAACCAAAGAAAGTGTTAGGTGTCTGGTGCTGTTTAGACTCTTTGTTGTGAGTGAAAGAAGGCAATATGATGAAAGTATTTTGCATAATGCTCTGTTATAGAAGCTCTGTTCCAGTATTTTGGTAAAACTTTACAACAAAGGTGTAAAAGACATGCATAACTATTGCATGACTTTTTTTATGCATGAATGCAGAATAGTACCTATTCAGTGTATTCATAATCTCTTTACATGTACATGAGTAATGATTTGCATTGAATTTGATTAATATCATGACATAACTTTAGCATTTGCAAGTAAATCAGGTAGCTTATAAGAGATGGTGTTCTCATGTGGGAATTAATCATGCATTCATTTCCTTTAACAATAAAGTACAATGTTATAATAATAAAAACGATGGTCACCCCACAGCTTGTAAATGTGACAAACAAAAATGTTTGGGTCCTGCAGCAACATACAAATGTTTGCAGCTGACTAACAGATTAACAGAAACGTTTCAAATGTTTCAAAATGATCAGATGTGTATGTTTGAAATTCTTATGTTTATGTAAATGGATCCCAGCTAAATGGAGGGCTTATAACTTCATGTAAGCCTATGAGTTAACTACACATTAACATCCTTTTAGGGATCCTTTTAGGGTTTGCAATCACATAGACTTATAGTGACTTGAGCATGAATTCTTGATGTATTGTTATCTATTTAAACACTATACATAATGCTCTTGTTTTGCATAGCTTAAGTGTGTTTTTCTACACTTAGTATAACGTGTTATAATATGGGAACTTCATTATGTGACAGTAAACACTCCCTTCATCTCTGACCTCTTTCCTTCACAACATTACTATTAAAGTCAAAGTACAGGAGCAACAACCATATAGTTCATATTAAGCATAACAAACCTTATTTGATATTTTGGTCATAACTATATCTTTGAAGAAAACTGCTTGTCTTCATTAAATTGCAATTAAACCGTGATAAACAGAAGATAAGCATGTGATATATTTTAAAATGACTTACTATAAATGATACCAAGCAACAGCAGTTTACCTGCTGATACATTGTAAACTGAAATTATAACAGAGCCATGTTATACTCAGCAAAGTAACACTATAAAATAATTAGATTATCAATATGAATCGCACATTATGAGTGTTGAACCAGCAGACAAGAAAGGACAGAGGAGTTATCTTTGCTTTCTTTTTAACATAATCCTGTTTATGTTTCAAACTATTGAATTTCACTGTCGGTTCAAATGTTTAGGCCTGCAGCAGGCAGCCATGCAGCTTACCCAGGCTTTAAAGAGAATCAGTCAGTCAAGCAGCAGCTCACCTCTATTGATATAAATAAACGTGGGCAGATTTTATGCAGGCATAGCCAATTGTATATCCAGCTCACCAGGGGTCCTGTTGTCAGATCTCTGCTGTGCTGCATTAGGCTTCTGTTGAATTTAAAGTTTCTAATTCTCTCTCTCGCTCTCTCTCTCTATCTTTGAATATTGCAACTGTCTTATTGCATATCTGCAGATGGCGTCCTTCTAAGGGAGCTGACGGACGCAGATTCTCTTGTGATTTGCTGACTTCAGTTCTCATACTCTTGAGGTACTGGCAAAACAACCTTTTTTTTTCACTCTCACATAAACAAACAGAAAATAGAGTGACAAGATACGCTGTCATACAGTATTCTCAATTCATACTGCATGTTCATGGTAATGCTGCAATATATGCTCTTAGAAATCATGCATTATTAAAAGCTTGTTGGTGTGAGCAGGTTTGATTAACCAACTCATGCATTAATCTGCATAGAAATACCATTAAAGATCTTATTTAGTCTTTCTAAGATCACTATAATACAGATTCTGACTGAGCAGCCGAAGAACTGCTATTATCAGGATGATTATCAGAAAACAAAATGACTCTGTCTGATGCTACACAGCTCTTCAACATATGATTTGATACGTTTTGTTTTTTCATTATTAAAGTTGGGCATACGCTCTGTCTTCTTAGTGAATCTGACAAGTAAAGAAATATCCCCACGTTTTTGGCACTAGACTGTAATTTTTTTGTTTTGATGAAAGCCAAACATCTAAACAATATCTCTGAAAGATGCAGCGTCAGTCATCCCAAGTGCAGCTAATGTGATATTTCAAGGCTTTTTTTGTCTTTGTGTCATCTTTTTTTTTGTCACCATCTGCATAAGAGTTATTATGAAAAGCATTAATCACTACAGGCAAAACTAACTGATGTGCATAATGGAAGGTTAAAAGACTTTATCATCTAATCCTGCTCTGCTGGCCCCTTCAGCACAGCTCATTCTTGGTACTCCCCAAACAGAAAAAAGTCTTACATTAAATCTTATTAATAATTTAGCTTGGGAAAAACTTAGACTCAATGTGTTCCACATTTCAGAGCAAAATACTTTTATAGGTATTAATATATCTTTGAAGATTTGTAAAGTGTCATATTAAAACACACAAAACCTGCTTTTACAGTATCAGAGGCTGTTTGTCAGATCTGTGTCATCATTTACCTTCTGCATTTGCTAAGATCTTGATGAACGAGAACAAACAATGAAGCATCAGAGAGGAAAGTGTCATGGCAAGAGATAAGTTAAGCCCTAAATACACATCTCTCAGGGTACATTTTAGCCATAAATGTCATACATTGCAAAAAAATGCACAACAAAGCGTATTGAATTAGAACTATGGACAGCAACAAAACTCATGAATAGAACTTTTGTGTTAATTCACAAAGATGGCTTGAGCTTTATAATTTGGAGACAAAGCGGGTTATTTTTTATAAAATAAAACCATTCCTGGCAGAAAGTATACTACAAAGAACAAATATATGCAATTATCTAGAAGAAGTTGGAAAAAATCTAATAGTTACACTGTACCATGTGCTGCAATTTCCTCTGAAACCACTTTGTATGAAACTGCAATTTGAATCCAAATTGCAATAGCAAACTCTGCAACTACCTGTCATGTCATGTCTCAAGTTTTTCTGTCAGATGTCAGTGTTTTACACCAAGCCTTCTTAAATTCAAATTATGGTTTCCACCTGTGCTCTAAGCATGTTGTGTGGAGTCCTTGACAAGCACAACACAATCAGTTGGGAGCCATTATCGAATAGCAAACACATTGTAGCCTTTGTGACAGTCTCACTGATCGAGACAAAAACCTGCATTTAATGAATGGTTGCCCTGACAAGTGTGATACTATTGTGATTGCAAATGATGTAATTTTAATCAAATGGGCTCAAAACCAGCACATAAGAAGTGAATAATGATAATGCACAAGTGACTGAATGTTGCTCTTAACAACAAACATGCAATTCAAGTGAGAATAAATATCCAAGTAACTGGATATTAAGCCGTGATTAATTCATTACTCCTGATGTTCAATGTTGTTGAACTGTTAATAGCAACTCACATTAAATGAACAATGATAATCATGGGGCACCGTTGACCTGTTCCGACAGCAGCCACGGCACCCACTTTAGTAACAACTGATCTACCGTATGTTGGAATGTCTGAATTTTTTTTGCAATAGCAACATTGGACATGAGCTGACCCATAGGCAGAGACACATTCTTACTTCCTCAGTACCTTGTGCATATTCTTTCAAGGTCATGCTTTGATCCTGGGTTTACTTTAGTTCACGATCAGTATGAAAAAATAAGCAAATATCAGGTGCATCCAGTTTGTTGCTGTGTCGGTTATGCTCCTGAGAAATCACCAGGAGGTACAGTAACAAGAGATTTTTGCCAACTGGGTCTTTGGATGGATGATTTAGTGGACTCTCAGTGCTTAGTCATTATCACAAGCACCAAATGTCATGAAAAATGTTGTTGGATTTATAGAGGGATACATCTTGACACCTGTCTCCGGGGCTCATGAAATGCAATAAACACTCAGCCTTCCAAGACTATATGAGGCACAAGATGTCCTTAGGGGTATAGGTTGGACGAGTACAAATGTGTGCAATTTTTTTGTGTGTGTGTGTTGAACATGTTGTTGAGCATTTACACAACCTTATTCTTGAAAGCTGGATAGGCATGTATACTGTGATTAGCAAGACTTTGAGAAAGTCCTCTCGTCAAAAACAGTACTCTATTGATTTCTGTAATCACTTTGAGGTAATTTTGCAGGAATACGCTGAATGAGCTCCTTGAGGGACAACACAGAATGCTTTCTGTAGTGCAATTGTGTGATCGCAGCTCCCCGGTGACAATCACTTGGCTCTGCAGCAACCCTCTACCACAGAAAATCTCTGACTTGACACATTAAATATGGGCATTGAGGGATGACTCTTAATGCACCACAGCAGCATCAAATACATATGCACCCACATACATTTCTGTGCACTTTAAAGTCTACTTTGCTTGTATCGCTAATCATCTTCTTTTAAGTCAAGGGACTGTGTGTTGTACAGATTGCACGCTCTGAGCCTTGGGGGATGGTGTCAGGCTCCAATCACACTGACAAGTTTCATTTCAGTGATCCCAGAATACAGAAACTGATTAAGGGGGAAAGCAGCATGAAAAATTTCTGAAAACCTCAATAGCAGAGGTGAAGCTAATTAATACATTTGCCATCCATCTAAGAAAGGTCAAGGGCCAAAAATAAAGCAAGCTAATTTCTATAGACAGCTTGATAAATGCAGTATTATGAGAGGCTGAAAGGCATTTGCCAAAGCTCTCCCTCAGGTCCTCTTTCTGTTTTCAACAGCTGTTTTACTGCACATTCAACTGAAAGTCACCAGTTTACTTAGCTACTGTTGATCAGGAACACTGGTCCCAGACAAGGTCACCACAATCATCACTGATCACGAATATTGCCGACCACTGCGCCATCTTACAGTGTAAGGCTTTATTTAGTTTTTAGATGAACACTTCACATTAGAAAACATACGGTTATAAAATATAACACCTTGGTGAAGATTAAACCAGCAGTTTTGAAGTTTACACTAACAATTTGGCCCCTTGTCATGGTTCAGATATTTATGAGTTGTTAGTGGTTCCACCATAAATGGATGTGGTTTTCTATAAAGAAACTCAATATTTCACAAAAAAAGGTTAGAGAAAAGTCTGAAAAATAAATTCAAGATACAGAAAGATACAGCGATGACTTTAAATAGTTGGCTAAAAATGCGAATATAATCATAATATAAAAATAACAATATCTGTGTTTGCTGACAGGGGTTGGCAGAGCACTTCAGGCATATGTAACAGTTTCCGCTCAGTAAGCAGAGCTGATTTTGAGATGAGGACTGAGGCTGTTCCACTCAAGCTGTCACAGCATGCTGGCAGCATTAGTTCCACTGACACATCTGAAATTGGTTTTACTCTACCTGTGTGTATAGAGTGAAATCCAGGTTGACCTTTAGCTGTACTGATCAGCTAAAAGAAAGGGCAAAGTAATGAAGGACAGAACAGGAAATGAGTTGTGGCAGAAAACAACATGCTTTGTCACTGTGGGGCATGATACTTTTGTCATGTTAAATAAGATAAACCAGATACAGTATATTTTAATAGTTCCTTAGTTTTACAACCTCCTATCTATATCATTCATGCTCTCAAAAGAATCCCCATGTAACTCACTTGTAACCGGCTGAAGGGCTTTCTTCAATACTTAATCATACTTAAGCTCCCTTTGTTCATTGTGACCCAAACCCTTGGACACGAGGTTTACATGTAAGCCCTGTCAAGGAGGATGCTATCCATGTGCAAATAATGAGCACTTTAGATGTGTTTTTGCTGTAGATTTTGTGTGACTCTCTCAGGACTATGGTAAACTCTCCAGTGTGTTTTTGGCCTACTGTTGTTCTTAAGAGGCTCTAAATAACACACAACCCCCAAAGCTGTGCTTATGCCTGCCTTTGTACTGTTATCATAAGCGATGCATTGCATACACACTAAGTGGACTTGCCACTCACAATTATGGTACCCTGCTTTTAGGCATGTTTGGTCTTGTGCTATGCAGCTATCTAGTATGTGCTTGTTGCAGATTTTTCATCTGGAATGAAGTGATAGTTTCACCCCTGCAAGCAAGGCCTCTGAAACTGAAAGCATACAATATTTGGCAGAGCTTTGGCAAACTTATAGGCTAATTAACTTAATCAGCTCATAGACTGTGGGATCTGGAACTATCCAAATAGGCTTATGCAAACTTTTGACTGGTAGTGTATGTAGCTCAGGAGTGGCCAACCCTCGGCTCCCGGGTTTGTCAGGTTTCATGCGGCTATTACGTTCATATCGAAGTTTGTGTTTGTTTTTAATGTGCGTGTTCGCTTTGCTTGAGTTCAATATGGTATTTTCCTCAAATGCGCATGTGCGTGAGATGAAAATCGTCAACTACATCCGCACACATGCGCTTAACCACAGGCAATTCAAGAATCTCATCGCTGAGCTGGACCAAGGGCTTCCAGGTGACCTGCCGCTGCACTGCACTGTGAGGTGGCTGTCAAAAGGCCAGGTACTCTCTCGCTTCTTTGAGCTTTTGGATACCGTGAAATTGTCCATGGAAGAGAAGGACAAGGACTATCCCGAGCTCTCGGACCTCAAGTGGATTATGGATCTGGCCTTTTTGGTCGACATGCTGTGTCACTGGGACAGACTGGACCTGAACCTGCAGGGTAAGTTAAAAATGCTGCCTGACCTGGTGCAAAGTGTGTTTGCGTTTGTCAACAAACTGAAGCTGTCCAAGGCGCATATTCAAAAGGGAGATTTAACACATTTTCCCACTCTGCTAAAAACCAGCAGGCAAGTCACCAGTGCTGCCCTGAATAAGCAAAGAACCAGATATGCAACACTGGTTGAAATTTTTCTTTGTGGACTTGGTTGAACTGAGAGTTTGTGTGTGTGAGACAGTGCACACAATGTTCATTGTTGAAAATGGCTGGCCTGTGGTCTTAGTACTGTAGGAGTCCATTTCTGTCATTATCATGTTGGTGTGTGGCATTTACAATAAATCTGGCTGAGCAGTGTGTGTGTGATAGGAAGGGATGGGTGATGTTCATGTGTGCCCATGTGTATGATGTGGCTCTTTGCGGTAACACAGTAAAAAAATGTGGCTCTTGGTCTCTGACTGGTTGGCCACCCCTGGTATATAGTATATCAGCAGAAGCTAAAAACCTTATTGTGGGTATACTGTCTTGAAGTGGCACAGGTCAGACAAGGTACCCTTTGGTGCTACTGGAACAACTGAAATGGACTTGCATGGGGCAACCACAGGAACAACAAAAAAAAGCATGCACTGTTGGCAAAAGCCCTGTGACACTGATGAATGTTGTCCTCTGAGTGTGAGGTAGTATTCTCTGATGAGATGCAGTGTGTGCTCAGGCCCACAAGGTTGTGAGTACAGCAAAAAAAATGATGACATGAGGCTGTGGGAGCAACTACGGCAGGGCCACAGGAGGAGGACGGAGGAGTGATGAGAGCACTCACAGAAACAATTTACGGCATCACACTTGGACATCAGACACAGGAAAAAAAAGAAAAGAAAAAGAAAAAGCTCCTAAAGTTGCTGTTTTCTTTATCCTGCACTGACCTTCATGCTGTGCACATTATTTTTGGATGAGTAGAGAAACCTACAGTATACAGTCTACTAGTGCATCGTCAGTGTTTCCTTACATACTGTTGATCTCACATAGACCTGGTCAACAATCTGTTAGCTCAGTGTATTCTACAATGTGGTTGCAATCCCCTATCAATTTATGCAACCATTTCAATCTAAATCAATTCATTGCTCTTCATTGTTGGAGTCAGTGTAAGCAAAATTTGACAAATCCATTGTGTAAAGTGTTGTGAACTGATTAAAATGAGCAGTGACAATAGATTAGTCAATATAGTTCTACGCATTTGCATGTTGACACAAGCTGCATCAGAATGACCATGCAATTTTTCACTTGATGTATAGAAAGGAACATTTAACAAATGCTGAAATGATAACACATTAAAATTTTATTTGCAAATAAAAATCTAGTAGAGTAGAACCACTGTGACACATTACTGAAATGATCTAGCTGTTGCCTGGCAAGCAAAGCAATGTTCCCAAAGACTAAACTCTGTTTCATCTCAAGCACTGCATTGATATTAGGTTGGTTTTATTGAGCGTGACTAGCAAAATCGCTCCCAAGAAGCTTTCAGGGGAAACAATAAAACAGATTATTAAACCAGTTTTCATAAGCCTAAATACATACTGTACAAATAGATTGTCTGCCTTTCTGCAAAAAAGTTGGATTTTAACCTACAATCCACAGAAAATACTTTGCCGTGGCTGTTGTGTTGAGAAAGGGGCGACAGTCACACGGCACTTCAGCGCCCTCTTGTGGCCACTACATTTTTCCTATTTCCCTCAAGATCCCTGGTCACTGATCTATTACTGCCAGTATCAAGTCAATAAAAGTTACAGACCTTGACAAAAACTGTGTAATATAATGTTAAAAGTTATTTTTAGGCAAACAGGCAAATCTAGTTTATTTTTAATACTAATCATCTGTGATTAAATCTCTTAAGCCAATTCTCCACACAGCTTTATTTTCCCTTTTTTTACTGTTATTTTTATGTGAGCATAAGATAAAACTACCTCTCTAATTCTAGACTACAGGAGACATTCATCTTGTTAAAACCAGAGGTGTGTGATCGTGAAGTGTGGAGACTCCTGTGAAAAAGTTGGGCCTTACACTATTAATCATGATTGTGCCTGCAAATTGAGATCTTTCATCATGCACCATACAAGGGAAGAGAGACAAACGAAAGCTCTCACCTCAGCTGCCACTAACTGCACTCATTAGTCAGATATGTTGGTCAATATTTAACACAGAATATTAAGGATTGTTGCTGAAGGAAAATTACATTCATCAATCCCATCAGTGGGGGAGAGAGTGAGTAAAGGGAATTGCATTTGATTAAGATGACAGCATAATGAAGTGAAGTACACCATACGTGACTTTTTTAGTAGGGTGCACTTTGGTGGTGTGTGTGTGTTAGGATTTAATTTATCTGGCTACCATGTAAATTACTAACTATACTGTAATACTGCTGAATATGTATCCTCACATGTTGCATGACATGTTGTATCTTTTCATATGTCATCATGCATGCTCACAATGGCAGTGCTAACATATTTCATACTACACATGCACTGTAGTGTAGGAATGAAAGCTTGCAGTCTGTGTGGTACAGAATCAAAATATTCTGACTCAGCAACAATCAGATATTCCCAAGGAAAGACCCAGGTGTCACTGTGGCAGACTGCCCAACAAATCTGTTTTATTTTGATCATGCGACAAGTGCAAGTACGTGACAACGTTATGCCAGCCACAGTGACTACTATCATTTTCAATGAGTGTCAAAAAAACCTGGAAGAAAGAAAGAAAGCATAAATTAGCATTAGTCATGTGCTTGTTACAACCTTTCTGGTTTCACCAAATTGTTTCCTCCTGTCATACAGATCTACACCAGGGATCTCACATGACCCCAGACCATCCCAGTTTAAATTTCCAATTCCATCAGAGCTGTAAGCTGGCAATGAAGAACTTAATGTGGCACAATAATAACAAGTCAGACACAAGAGATGAGTTCTAGTCCTCTGGGAGTCTCTGTCAGTGTCACAAGTTTAAAAAAACACACTATTATGTCACAGATACAACTAACGACAAGCTATGATATAACTAAACAATGTAATGAATAAACTAAAATTAATTCATAGTCTTGTAGAGAGTTTCGGGAAATAAGCAGTGTTGGTTGTAATGAACCAAAAATATCATTGATGCCACAAATGTATACATGTAGATTCAGCACCACAACTAGATTTGCCAACAATACACAACTACAAGTGTCTCCACCATGAAAACCTCAGTGTGCCAGTTCACATATAATAAAGGAGACATTCTATGTGTCATAAAATTCTGCTTCTCTGTGTTTGTCTCTCTTTGGTTTTCTGTTTCCTGCTCTCTCCATCTATCCCTCTTAGTGGTTCAGATCAATAGAGTTAGCCTCAGGCACACACTCTTGTACCAAAACCAATTGTTCCAGGAACTCTGTCCGAGCCAAGGCTGTTTTCCGTGAAGGCTATAAACCCTTTATTTTTGCATCCATAAATGTGCTGCATTTGACATTTGCTTTTGGTGGGTTAGTTTAATTTTATTTCTGTGTCATGCCAGACATCTGGCCCATCCCACACGGGATTACAAGACAACCTTTGCAAAAAGTGCATTTTCCAGTAACATATAAAGGGCAAGACACAAATGAAAAGAAAAATTAAAACATTCTATTGTACATGCCAATAGTCTACAACTCCTCTTTATAGAGAGCTTTGCTTCTCTTGTCCCAGGCTATTTCCAATTAACTGGCAAATTTAAATGTTTCATATGTGAACAGCCAACTCATTCTTTTTTTATCATCCTTATTGTGTGCATGCTGATTTTTGTCACTACTATACAAACAATAAAACATTATTTTTAATATTTTGCTATTTTGGGAGTGTTAATGCTAATGTGTAATGTGCCAGAGGCAGTTAAATGTTGTAGCTGGTCTAGATGGAGCTATTTTAAAAATACTTTATATGTTTTGTATGTGGGGGCTTAATTTGCAAAGTGAGTAAAATAAATGTAGTGGAAGAAAAACTATATTTATATCTGAAATGTGGTGAAGTAGAAGTGTAAATTAGCATACAGTGGAAATAGATAAGTACCTTAAAATTGTACGTAAGTGCAGAAACTCATTGATTGTACTTATTCAGATTCAAACATTAATGTAAACAGTTTAAAGTGTTATGCTGTCTGTTGGCCGTTAGGGGGCAGCTGTACTGATACACGTCATTAAGGGCTCAAAGTAAAATAAAGAAAGAAGAACCACTTCCTGTTCAAATCCAAATAAGCTAGAAACATAGCTTCAGAAGATGTGAAACTACGTGTAAAACGTCTTTAATATTTCACCTATCAGTGATCGAGGCTTTGTTGAAGCTTCGACACAGTATTCACAAAAATGGTTCATTACTCGAGGCCTCAATGACACAGTGCTCGAGTAGGACATCTAGTGGTCAAGAAAATGAAATGCAATCAAGACGTGTCACTTATTGGTTCATGGATTGTTTGGGATTTGATTCACCATGCACATTCCTGTTTGACTACACTACATGGTTGTATGGTTTCAAGCTGACACAGTAAAATATAAAATAAGCATGGACACATGTTGAAGACCATGTGTCTTATGTGGCACGTCTGAGTGCAACCCTATATGTTCCTCACTTATATTTTGTGTTATGAAAATGGTGCTGCTACATTCATGAGATGTGCTCTACAGATTCAGACAGATGTCATTCACACATGGGACAGGTGCAAATACAGATTATAGTGTGGACCTTGGCAAGATGTGTTTTGGTGTTCATTGGTAAAGAGGTTCATGGGTATGTGAGTAAAAAGGGTGTGCTTGTGTAACTTTATGAGTTTTTATTGAGAAATAACAGTATGTCCACAGTGTTCAGACACAATTGGTTTCTCCTTTTACAGACTATTTCCCCAGCCTTGGAAAAAAACCCATTCACATGGCACAGATGAGGATGGGGTACACAGGAAATGCTTGGCTAATTTATAGAGGTTTGAGTAAACAGTTTTATGGGTGGCCCATTATGTGAGGTGGTCATCAGTTCTTTCCAGGGGCAGATCAGCCATTTGGTTCACTTCCACAACTGCATTAGCTGTGGTGCTTTGCATGTGCCTGGCTCTGTGTGCATCTTGATCCAAATGTCTCCACAGGTCAACACCTGAAAAATATTGAAGATCATCATCATGGAACTGTGATGTAATGTTTGTTTTTACTGTTTATTACTTCTATAGGAGTATTTTCTTGTTTGAACTACACCACAATTCCATATATTTATATAAATATTTACAGAATATGCTTATTCTTCTGATTACCAGTAGCAGCTAATCAACATATATAATTTACTCCTTTTTCTTTACAATGGGAGTGTAACCCACCTCTGAGTATGTACACATCTCTACCTAGGTCCGTAGGGCCTTTTAGTTAGAAACTTAACAAAAAAAATGCACAATACAAAACACACAACATAATAAAATAAAATAAAAGAAATGTCCTTTAAAAAGTTTGTTCTCTCCGGAAAGCGTATCCAATCAATGTACAAGTCAGGTAGTCAGGGGAATAGTCAAGTCAGGAAAAGTTTCCACCGTCGGCTCTCGTTGGTGTCGATCAGAGGAATTGACACAATCCTACCACAGGATTCGTTGTAAGGTATGATGGAGACTCAAAGGGTCAACTGGGAGGCTCACCATCAAATGGATCACTGGTCAGCCTTGTCAGACACAAGGACCGGAGCTTTACGTTTCCCACTCAGCTAAGAAGACCTAACCTGTTTTTGTGAAACAGGTTTATAGTACAGTCTCTTATGCGATATGATCTACTCAGATTCTTTAAACTCACTCAAGTGTTTGCTGTACAGCATTAAATCTATCTATCCAAATAGAAAGATAACTGGTTGTTAACTATAGGTAGTCAGCTACAAGTCCATCTTACCGTAATATCTAATGGCAACATATACCATTTTAATCAATTGTAATTATAATAAAATACAGGGTTATTCAAAAAGAATGAACCGATTTCCCCACCTGGGACCTTTCTGTGTGGAGTTTGCATGTTCTCCCCGTGCTTGCGTGGGTTCTCTCCGGGTACTCCGGCTTCCTCCCACTGACCAAAGACATGCAGCTTAGGTTGATTGGTGTCTCTAAATTGCCCATAGGAGTGCGTGCGTGTGTGCGTGTGTGTGTGTGTGTGTGTGGTTGTTCGTCTATGTGTTAGCCCTGCGATGGATTGGCGACCTGTCCAGGGTGTACCCTGCCTTCGCCCGATTGTCGGCCGGGATTGGCTCCGGCCCCAATCGTGATATGGTAATACGCGCCTGGGAGGAATTCTCTTATCGCATTGATGTTGCCCGTGCTGCAGGTGGTGGCCACATTGAACACTTGTAAGACAGGAAGTAAAAGTTGATTGTGAGTAGAATACTTGTGACTTGGCTGGAGTTTTGTATTACTTTTCCTTAATATTGCGTAATGAAATCGGTTCATTCTTTTTGAATAACCCTGTACAATGGTTCAACTGACAACTGATCACATTTTACCAATGAATCACTTATTTACAGACAACACATTACCCTTTTTTAAATTTGGATTTTTTTTTTAATTTAAATAAAAGAAATGAAATATATGGTTTCAGTTTACAGCCAGTAACATAAATTTACAGCATAGCTGTCTTCCTTTTTTCTTTTACCCATTTTAAATAACTTAAAATGCATATCACTCGGACCCACGTCATATGGTGAGCATAACTAGGCACCTCACAGTGTAAGAGATTCACAATGTGCTTATTTCCTAAACACAGTACATATCAACACAATTATTTTTTAAGGATAATCACCTTTATTGGCAAAGTATGTTACACACAAGAAATTTGTTTCTGGTACAGAACCGAGGCAGCCATCTGCCAAGGGCACTTTGACATGTGGACTGCAGGCTCAATCACATAAATGCTTTTTAGTAGTATACATTTTTCGAAACAAACATAAAATGTACAAAATTCCTTTAATTCACCTTAACTGCAGCTAAAATGACCACCATGGGTAAAATGATTTCTGTTTGACCACTGAGTTTTGCCTAGCCCTATGTTTCTCCGCGTGTTTTTCTGTGTATTGACTATTGGACTCCCCTCTCTGACCTCTCATTTGTGGATCCCTCGAAAGGTTTGCTGGCTCTGACCCTGGACGGTATTATTGACCTGAGAGTGTGTTTCAAGCTTGTATAGTTTTTTGTATCGTTTTGTTACCAGTGGTCTTATTAGAGAGACAGTGTTTCACTTAGCCTCGTCTGGTTCTATAATTGAGTTCACCCCGTGACATCAGCAGCAGCTTTACGCACTGACCCTGACACTGTGAGCATTAAGCTGGTACAGCAGCTATAGTGTAGAGGAAACAGTCAAGGGGCATTACTATGCTGATCCACCCATAAACTATCACTGAGCTGCCAAACTGTGGTATTTTGCCACAACAGTCATGAAGTGCACACTACATTTTGAAAAAAATGCAAGCATCTGCCAACCAGTCAAGTTGCATGTCTGTCCAGACTCACAATATGTGTAGAAGACTTAAGGAATTTAATAAAAAAAAACTATATGTATTTACTGTAATTTGAATAAATCGCCTCAAAGGGTTCCTGTAATATCACATTAATAGTATACAGCACTGAGACATGTTTTTCAGCAAAATTAAAACAAACCCCTTGTATCCATTCTTCCTCCATGCACATAAAGTGCACCACTACATGCAAATCTTTTCCATTTCCAACAATACAATAAACCAAGATATTCTATATGCCATAATCTTCTACACAAGTTTCCAAAATCTATCAGGTGTTAACAGCTCGCAAGGTGCATGATATCTCAGAAATGTAAAATCAATCACAGAAGAGAAGAACTGCTTTGCAAAAACTGACACAGTTGAACAGTTTATGTTTGAGAAATCATATTCTAGATCATGTCAGCAGTTATCTAAATACTATATGAAGCTCAGTAACATTGTCATCAAAACTAATACAAATTCATTCTAGTTTCCTTTCGATTTGTTTTGTGCAAAACACCAGTCAGAATGATCTACTAACTCAAATCCATTGTCTTTCCAAATTATTGTGAACCTCTGAATTGTTTTAGGTCTCAAAGTTTGTTTTTTAAAATGAAAAAGAGACTGTCAATTAGGAGCCTTGTGTCTATTCCAGCCAGCAGAGGCACTCTGCATTTCATACGCTATTTACTTATATTTAAGTTTATGTTTGTCTCTCAGCTCCAGTGTCAGATCCAGCTGTGTCCCAGACGTGCTTGTCAGCTGCTAAATGTTTTTTTAGTTTAACATACACATGATAAACATTAATTTCCTGCATTTTGTCATACAAACAACCAACCCAAGGTCAAAATGAAAACCTGATCACTCTATTTTAAGGTCTCCACTGATAACAGTAAGTAGTACTTTTGTGTTCCTCTATACTGAACTTCAGTTTGAAAATTGTAATTGGTTGATGATTTATAAACAAGTGTAGCTCATGGTTGACATCTGCAGGATGCACACTGATCTTGCAGTTAAAAACAGAAAGAAGCAAGTACAGTACATCAGCTAACAATGTTTGATCACAAGACGGAGCCAAATAACTCTTATGGAATTACCAATCAGCCATGAAACAATATACACTTAATCATCATCATTTATTTCCCATTTTAATGTGGCTGTTTTCACAAAATACTAGATTGGTGCACAAGACTGTTTCCACCCTGTCAATAAATTTGATCAAGTCCAGAGTTAAAGCTCAAGAGTTATAAAACTATCATTTCATAGGATCAGAAACTGATGGGGGTGTTAGGATGGCTTGAACACGGAAGTGAGCAAGTCACAAAAATTGACGGACCCAGGTGGCTGACTTCGATGCAAGCAGTGCAAGTTTATATACAGTGTAAAACAAGTGACCAAGAAATGAACAGTCGAGTAACACTGGGACCGGGTGTCGAGCTTCGGATGGGAACACAGTCAGTGGTGGAGATGATGAGAAGAGGACCGGGCTGCGGACACTGGGACTCACTCCTGGACTGGTCGAGTTGGATGGTACTGAAGAGAAACAGAAATTGTACATACGGTAAGTAGTAGACTGTGCATCGACCTGCAGGGTGGTGATGAAGCAGAGCAGAGTGTCTTTCGCACAACAGAGACCGTGTCTTTCGTCCCCCAGTGCTTGCATTGTAATTTATTTAGAATGGGATATTTTTGCAGACAGCAGAGGAAAAGGAAGACGCTTTCAATGTAAATGAGGGCCATGACCATATTTTTAAACAGTGCCCATAATACATCACATCAGAGTGAAAATCTAAGTTGAGAAACTGAACAACCATTAGAATAATCCACCAACATGATCAGCATGAAATAAACACACACTGATCTGATCAATACTGTAGATTCATGCAAAATGTTAAGCATAATTGTTTTTGGTAAATAATGGGTTTTTAATATTTTGAAGTAGATGTTATAGTATATTAAACTGTATCAACATTTTATTTTTGAATAAACTCTTTCAGACTCCTAAACAGCTGACTCAGGATCTACCTCATGTAATTCCATCTGTACCGTTTACATGCATAATTGCATTATAATGTGTTCCTGTTGTATTTTTATTGCTTCGCCTCATGGCCCCACAGCGCATAGGCTACGGTCCGGTTATGCACCGGTCTGGTAAGGGCCAGCTGAGGAGGCTGTGAGGCTCGCCTCACCGCTCCTCACGACTGGGGGCTGGTCAGGCTCTGCTGTGGAAAGGCAGTGAGGTGTGCCTCATGGCCCCACATCGCACGGGCGTTGGTCCGGTCATGCACCGGTCCGGTAAGGGCCAGCTGAGGAGGCAGTGAGGCTCACCTCACCACTCCTCAGAATGGGGCCCAGTCAGGCTCCACTGTGGAAAGGCTGGGAGGCTCGCCTCACTGCTCCTCAGACTGGGGGCTGGTCAGGCTCCGCTGTGGAAAGGCTGTGAGGCGCACCTCACGGCCACACAACTTTTTGGCCAAGGCCCCGCCGACCAGTCAGGCCCCGCTGAGGCGAGCCCCCAGCATGTGGGCCTGTCCGGTCAGTCTCCGCTGTGGAAAGGCTGTGAGGCTCGCCTCACCGCTCCTCAGAATGGGGCCCAGTCAGGCTCCACTGTGGAAAGGCTGTGAGGCGCACCTCACGGCCACACAACTTTTTTGGCCAAGGCCCCGCCGACCAGTCAGGCCCCGCTGAGGCGAGCCCCCAGCATGTGGGCCTGTCCGGTCAGTCTCCGCTGTGGAAAGGCAGTGAGCCGTGCCTCACGGCCCCACAGCTTGTGGGCTACGGTCCGGTTATGCACCGGTCCAGTAAGGGCCAGCTGAGGAGGCTGTGAGGCTTGCCTCACTGCCCCCCAGTGTGTGGGTCCGTCCAGTCAGGCTCCACTGTGGAAAGGCTGTGAGGCACACCTTTGAAGCAATTATTTGATTTTGCCAAAAGTGTATGGGCTTTGTGAATTTAGTTTGTAATTGGATTTGTGTTTATGGTTTTGAGAAAATGAGTGATGGTTTCAAGAAATGTTTTAGCACTTATAAAAAACTAAGTGACCTACTTTTCAATTCTCTTGAAAGATTTCCTCAAATTAAAAGAGCTCACATCAACTGCCCAAATGTGGCCCTTTCATTTTCTCATCTTTTGAACACTATGCTGTTATCCGAGCACCAGCCATCTGTTAAGAGCAGACTTAACAGATACTGTTACAATACAATAAAGCATTGCACAATTCATGTAGATTTGCAGTTGTGCTCTGCAAGTCACACCTCACAATACTTATTTTTAGCTGAGATATTTTGTTAAAATAACTTCTGACACCTTGTCAGTTCGATGTTCTATCCTTATTTTTCAAGGTGTCCTCACAGAGTGCTGTGCCCAACTTAACATTCTTTTTCCACTTCAGTGCAGCGCGCAGAGACAGCACAACCTTGCGCTGCGCTCAGCTCGGTGCAGCGCAGATACGTTTTTGCAACACAGACATGAATGGGTCTGATGGTGGATAATTTCTCAACAAAATACCTCCAAAAAACATTTCCTGTGTTCAAAAATGTTGCACAGCTATCAAAATCAAGAAATAAACCACATTTCTATAAAATAAAACTGGAATTTTGTTTGTTTTTTATTTTATTACTTTCAACAATGCCACACCTTGCACAATAAGAAGAACAATTACGACGTACTGCGCTGTCACTGAAGCACAGGAGTTTAATGAAGAAAAATGAAGACATACATTCATATCTTGACACCAACTGGGCTGAGGGGAAAATCAAATGCACAGACAGGGATCAAGGTGAAACACTGAACATGTCTCCACTAATGGCCAGAGTCCTTGCTGCTGTGACCAAGATACAAACCAGTACCAAACACAATAAAAAGGACCAGTGAGTCTGGACTTGCACGAACAGAACAACACACAGTTTTACATGATGACATTCTCCTCATGCAGTGACAATCATAACAAGACTTTCGGGGAAAAGGCATTTATGTGCATTCGTGTGCTGTCGGAATTTTTAGATACTTACTGAACAGGTACTATTTCAGGTCCATATTGAAACACAAACCATGGCTACCATTTAAACTCAGGGTTGTATTATAGCTTTGCCTAAAACTGACATGAGCGCTGATTGGACTAAACTGAGTCAACTGCCTCAGAGCAGTATAATTAAAAAAAAAAAAAAAAAAAGCACTGTAAAAGTAATAACCTCAGTTATTTAATAGTCAACTTTAATTTTGTATTGCTTTGAAAACATTTAAAAGCGAGTGCACCAATTCCAATTTTAACATGCATGCTAAAATTGGAGTATGTTTTGTTAAAACATTAATATATTGATATATACGTCAATTCAACTTTCTCACTGCAAAGCAACTGCACACATGCCAGAAATGTTTTAGCTGCAGTTGTCTCCGATAACCTTTTTTACAAACTGCCATCAACAGGAAATGTTTTAATGCATTTATGTATTCAGCAAGTGGACTGACTACTAGTATTCAAACCTTTTTTTAAGCTTAGCTCTAACAGGATACTGAACTCAGATGGTGCCTGAACCTATATGGTCTTGTTTATAGATGGTAGATAAAACAGTAGCGTTGGGGGTGTAACTGTTCAAACAGTTCTCTCTCTCTCTCTCTCCTCAGGTATCAGGTTTGCACCAGCTAATCTAAGCCACAAATACATACACCTAGGCATTTATGCTGCGCCACCTCCACGTTCAGTTCCGTATCTGTTCAGAAATACAATAAAGTGCACAGCAGTTTGTCTGAATTTACGCCCTTTTTGTACATTAATGCAGTAGTAGGTCACAGGTGAACTGAGGAACTAAAACTGAGGGACAGTTAGAAGATAAAACAGGATTTACACATGGTGTAGTGGGGAAGGTTCAAGGCCAGCATCAACACGATGCAGTGAACTTTAGCTGACAAAAGTGGCCACATTTTAAGAAGCCTTTTTTGTTCCACCAACAGGTACCATAGTATATTGTACCCAAATCCATGTGGGGAGATACTGATTTATGTTTTGATACCCAACTAAAAGCCAGTGTGTAGTGCAAGCTAATGGTCTCAGCAGTCATTCTCTCAATACAAAACAAAGCTAAATAACCAATGCTTAAGAAAAAAATCTTTTTAGCACAGTACTCTAACTTTTATTTCAAGTCATTAAGCACTGGTAAAAAAAAAAAAAAAAAAAAAGTTGGTGACTTACACTGTTTGAAATGGTAAGCAACTTAACCAAGCTATCTACAGCAGATAACTAGCTACCTAGATTGTGGCTTTGGGAAAGAAGCACTGTACAGTTTCATTTGTCCACTTTACAAGTGAGATATGAACTTAACAGCACTATAGGTCCTGTCAGCATTAACGGAATAGAGAGTAGATTGATAGCTACCACTGGACATACAGTAGACTTGCTGAAAAAAGCTATACAGTATTACCATTTCTAACAAAGATTAAAAAGAAAACAAATTTAAATTTGACTTAACTGATATATTAGCCATTTTCACAAAAGCAGTAAGGAACTAGTTTAGACTTCTTAATGAAATGAACGACAGGGGAGAGAGAGACCTTTTTTCCACTATGTGACAAATACCTGGAGAACTGCAACAGCACACCTATAAATGCAAGCAGAGGAAATCACTACATTAATCAATTATGAGGCACCACGAGCCAGTTACAGTGAGCATGCAGTGGCGTAGATTTGCCAAAATTGGCTTCGGTTGACTTCTCTCACACGCACGCACGCACACACGCACTCTTTCTTGGCCGGGATGCTACAATATTAAAGGCTGGAGAATTAGGGTGTGTCCAGCTGGCAATACATTGTAATGAGTGAGGCAGGGGTATGGGTCCTCGTCTTAAATCTAACACCTTACATTGGAGGAGGACGACACAAAGTGACCCTCCTCAGGAAGAGAACCAGCAATATTAGGACCAAAAATAATACTTCCTTCATCTTTTTGGCTATTTCTTACATTTCAAAAACCAAACCATACATTTACTTCACAAACACTGATCAATTACTCTCACTTTACTCATCTCCAGCCTGATCTGAAGATTGAAAGCTGTAACACAAACGCATCCTTATCCAATGTTCAAGTAAAAACTCAGGTGGCTTGGAGAAGAGGTTGCCCCCACCCTCTTCATCATCCTCAGTCCCATCAGTTGACAGGTACAAGTTCAAAGGCAGGGAAACAGGACTCCTCAGGCTTTTCCATCTCCGAAAGGTAGTGGATGGCCCCCGCCATACCTGAGGAGGGCAAACAGCCATCACAACCAGCTACACACTTCACTGTCCATCGGTCAAGCTTGTTAATCCCTACTCTGTCAAGGCACTGGAGACACTATTGATAAAAGCCATAAAACATCTTTAATTTTTTATAGTGGACAGACAGGCTGCAGTATGTGTTCATTCCCAGCATGAGACCAAGTAATAATCTCTAAGGCAAATCATATATGAGACATTAACAGTAAGATGAATGTAAGTATAAAATATGATTGACACATCTGGGCAGTGAAATGCTGTTTAAAATGAGTTACACTTTGCAGAAATGCCTAACATCTAGTGAAATGTAAAACTAGTACAGACTGGTAACCAAATATGGCCATTATGTCATGTAATCAGATATTTCTCTACTACTTCATAGGTGTTTTTTTGGTAGTTACAGCTTAAGCTTCATTGCTTTGATTGGTCAGTGCTACCAAAGTCCCCAAGCCACTCATTTACATATTACTGAGGTCTATACTAAGACATTTATTAAGGTTTCAGCCTGATTAAGTAAATCAATTTGAAGAAGCCACTAGTTATTCAAGACCAGGTTCACAAATTTTCCTGCACTGCACTGACAACACCTGCAATACCGGAGTTCCACAAGGAAGCTGCACCTCAGTCCTCATTTATGAGGGAGATCTTACAGAAACTGAGCTTCAATTTGGATTCAGCTGTACAAGATATATAAGACCTAGAGTCAACAACACCAAAAGCTTAGGAAGTCTAGTGCCAGGTATATTCTAAAACACATCTGGTTACAATATACTGAGTGTTCACAGCGACAGATATGTTCATGTCCAAAAAACCGTCAAATTTCAACATGGCACATGAAGAAATTTAGGTCAAGATTTATGTGGGTGCATAAAGTATAATTTATGTTTAAGGACAAAGTTAGGGTGGTGGAGGAAACTGTGGCATCAAATGGTGCAGGTATGCCAGGTTAAATAAAGACAACTGGATGCTGCTAGTCAGCTAGCAACTGATTTATTGATACTGCATACGTTTCAGTCTATTTGCAAGAGTCTGTGTGGGATATGAAAACAGTTCTTAATGATATTCACTAAAAGAAGCCAGAATTATTTTTATAATTAAAAAAAATAAGACTTAGTATCTCTGCTATCAGAGTTTAAAAGCTGGTTAGACATGTTGTTTACTACCTTCTTTGGGAAAATTCAATAATAAATATTTAGTACCTTCAAAAAGAGAGTAGGGTCTGTCTGGGATGCGACAGCCATGGGTGCCGTAGCCCAAACACCACTCAGCAAACTGAAAGAAACATGAAAAAAAACAAAACAAAAGAATGTTATATATCAAATAATTAGTTCATTAAGTCACTGCCACCAACACATTCAATGCCCTATGATTCTCTCTGAAATCAAATCACTTTTGCTACTTTTTCTTCATTAAGGTTTCTGGTACCTGATGGAGGACAGTCCTACTGTTTAATACAATGCACTTCCTACTACGTTCATAACAGAAATAATTAATTTCACACTTTGTGCAAAAGCTGCTGAGACCCAGTAGAAAATTGAAATAATGAGAACTCTGATAAAGGTTCACAGAATTCAGCTCATTTATAATGAGCCCCACCTTCTTAGTGTGTTACCATCAAGGACCTTTTATCATTTTATCATGGCCACTGATCATCTCTGTAGAGAAAACAGAATCAAAGTGGGTGAAGATAAAGTTAAAAAAGGACAATATAATATCACTGCCCACCAAATAAAGGCTTGCTGGAGGTGCTGCCAGCGGGATTCAATGTATAATAGGAAAAGCTTTTGCTAGCTCCCATTTTACCATATGGATCAGAATCAGAATCTGCTTTATTGGCCAGGTGTGTCAGACACACGAGGAATATGACTCTGGTACATCGGCTCTCAATGTGCATGTACATATCCCCATGCAAGGGGCAAGTAAACAGTAAACCAGCATAAGGCTGTGTAATATAATAAAATAATCAGTATCAACAGGCGGTAAATATGGATCATATGATACCAAGAGATCTCTGGGAATTGTAGTCTCAAATCAAAAGGGACAAAAATATTTAAATTTAATGCACCAGATTTGAGCTCCTCTTACTTTCATGTAGTAATACAAGGATAAATTAAATAAGGACAGTCCAAAACTCTTTAAATATTCATTTGTTCCATTCATATTCAAGCAAATCAGTGTTCAGAAGCTTGTTTTTAAGTAGGCTGACATTTTTACCTTGCAGGCACGGTACAGGTATTTCTTGTCCTGGGTGACCTTGTAAAGGGACAGGAAGGCATAGCCATTGCCAGCAGTGCCGTGGCAGATACCGTAGCCTTTCCTTAGCAGGCCACGCTGCCAGATCACGTCAGCACATTCTATCGCTTCCTTTAAGTACTTCTCCTCCTTAAACACCTGGGAAGACACAGATGTAGCCAAATGAAACCTGGGACAAGGGAGTAGCTCCCAACAGCGGCAGGTTAGACAGGTCGTGTGTGTGGTCAGAAAAACTGGACACATTGGACTGTACCTCTACACAAACATCAGCATTCTGAAAATTCATAATGTTGACAAATCACTCATGGAAACTTATCTCTTGTAACCTTTTTCGTCTTGTATTATGCTGTTGCCTGGTCTGCCGGAAGCACTGCTTAGATTGGCTCAGGGCTCGGTATGATCACTTACAAAACATATTCCTGACAGGCCTGGTAGGTGCGTTGTGTCCTTCCCTCGAGACCAGATGAGAGTTGATCCCACACAAATGACTAAATGGTCCCGCATGGCTAGATCTCATTAGCTGGTTATAAACTTGTCAGACATGTATGAATGAGATGTAGCGTGAGCATAGTGGTTAGTCTAATTAGATGTGATGATATTAAGCAGGCTTCAACAGAGCTTCAGCTTCTTCAGTCCACAGGCATTAAATGACATTTTTCTAAACAGACCTGTGCTTTTACTTTGGTTATTTACAGCTCTTTTGTTGTAGTAGAAATGCATTAGCAAATAGAAAATTACATATTTTCTATTTTAATAATCAGTCATTTATCAAACAAAAAACACAAAACATTCCCAGATCTGAGCATGTGCCACTTGTCTCTGTTTCGGTGTACTAATCAGTGATGACGATACCTCAGTTGTGGCATTACACACAATCTAATCCACACCATGCATTACGTAAATGAAATAAACACATGCATACATAAGCAGACACTATGCCAAAACTCTAGAACTGATCTGTTTTAAAACCTCCTTTTTCTCTTCAGGAAGAAGAATACTTCACTCTTTTCCATGTATATTTAAATAGTGTTATCCCCTTAATAATATAAGATTATTCCACCACTGCAGCTACCTACATCCAAAACTAACAACTTGTACCGGATGCTACATGTTCACTATTCACATAAATGCCGAGTACTATTATATGATTAAAATAGAAAGTTCAGCAAACTGATATATAAAGTGTTTAGCCCTCCTATGTATGTTCACTGCTGGTGAGGAGGTGTAGAACTCACTGAACTGAGATATCAGTAAAATTAGCTCCTTCACTGTGTGCCTGATATGGTTTCCATGATTACAGTACGCCGCAACAGCAAAGCAGAAAAAGTACAGTTATTTTAGGGTTACTTTATTATTTTAGGCTGATTGAAAGCACCATTAAAGTTCCCTTAAAATGGACACCTGAACATCTTTGAATACTGAGCCAATGTTAACTTGCGCTAACGACTGTAACTAAAAAGTTAATTTGGTCCATTGATTCACATATAAGAATAACCCCTCAGTGACAGGCTAAATGCATCAATATGTCATGGGACCTCTGAGGTAAGGTAATTTATCCTGTATCTTGTATGCCAAGCTATGTTTTGCATAGCAATCAGAGCAGCCTTTGACATTTTCTTGCATTTCTAGAGATGCTTTGCTTGTGTGCAAGACACCATTATGTGCTCAACCTGTTGGTCACTTCTCTCCCTAGTAGCAGATCTCCATTATCATCACTACACTTGGTCACTGAAATGCTCCTCCTGCAACAATAAACTGCAGATTTGTTGTGCATTCTGTTCATAGCGAGACAGCAATAAGAAATGGTGTCTGACTGCACATTGCTTGCTGTGTGGTGCCCAAGAGTCTCTGAATTAGTGAGAGGAATGAGACTGCCAGAATAGCAGTACATTAGCTGCCAAGGGGCTCCCTAATTGCCAAGGGGGAAAAAAAAAACTATATTTGTGTAAAATACATTCCTGCAGAGTGTGTGCACACAGACAGGCTCCAGGAAGGGAGTATTCACATCCTAGTGTGTCATAAACTGCTTACAATTTTGTCAGTGACATGGTAATGTGTGCTTAATATCTATTGTAACCAATTTTACAGCTGCTGTTACACTTTTCACTTTGAACATGCATGCAACACAATATAATGTCTATGCAGTGCAGAGCCATGCCACAAGGTTCATGTGTTGGAAATGGGGCAGAGGCAAATTCAAGTCTAAACGGCAGGCAAAGGCACATATGGGTGCATCCAGCAAATTTGGTGACCACTGCCGTTGGTGCATAATGGGCAAGGTAAAAATACAAAACAAGGAGCCTAAATAAATAAATAAATTTGCCCATAGAAAACCGCATAAAGACTGTGTTTGAAGCTATGGCAGCTTTGCACCAGAATGAAAACAGAACCACTTACATCTGGTCAGTTCAGATTCCATTACACAATATGGAGTATAAACTAATCTTACCTTATGAGCCATAAGAAGCATATGGATAACACCAGGCGCTCCGTGGCACCAGTGAACCAGCCGGTCACTCTCGTTGCTCAGAGATGATGGGAAGTTCCCTGAACGAAACCTCTTGTGGCGGACATAGTCGATGCTGGGACGAACCACCTCTGACAGCATGTCTGGCTGGACCTTCGCTCCTGGCTGAAGACAGACAGAAATCAAGCTTAATTTAATTTCCTAATGTTTAAGTTTTCATTTTGTAGTTTGATTTCATTCTTATAGTATCAGGATACAATAGCAGAAGGGAATATTGGCGAAATTCAGCTAGATATGTCTGAGCCTCATTCAGACCAGGAGGCTGCTGTCATCGACTGGCAGATGTCTCAGAATGCTAAGCGTGGATACAGCCTTGTTTTTGTATAGTATTAGCTTGTAACTGGTGGCTACTACTACCAAAGTCATTGCTATTACATGTTGTCATGCTGTCAGTGTTATTATATAAATGTACAAAGCCAAATGTGTAAATGTACAGTATTTACAGTCTGGCTGAGAGTTTGACAATAAGTCAGTCTCTCCATCTTCTCAGTTGATACAAAACGTAACCTAGTAACAGAATTAGGAGATTAGGTCATAGGTCTTTAGCAGTAGGCTGCCTGTTAGCACTCAGTTAGGCTACTACAAGGGATCCATATGCAATGCTCCAACAATGGTACAATAATGTCCCATAAAGACTAATGTCCATCCATCCATTATCTATACCATGTAACCATAGACGACCGTGGGGTAGGAAGAAAAAACATTTGAGTTGTAGTGAGTAGTGTGTGGATACACAAATAGATGCTGGCGGGATCTGCTGATACCCTAGGGCCTGGGCTGGGATCGGAAAGAAATTTTGAAATTATGTTCAGGTCAAGTTTGCAAACGTAAGTCATACTAGATGCCTGGAGCACTCAAATGTCTGCTTTGTTTAATGATAAAGGAAAAACACTGTACAATTCAACTGCATTGGACTCGGGACAGGTTCGGATGGCACACTCTTGGGCATGGGTCTAGTTTGGACAGAAATATGCAGCCCAATCCAGACTCTAGCAGGGAGTCAATGAAAATGTGTATGTGGATAATGCCTAAGCATCAATACCATACCTTTGCCATAAGGATCCAACCTCTGGCTGATCATTAGGTCTGTGGGAACTGTGGTCCTAATTTTGACAAACAACTAGTAGGCCTATTATGACAGCCAATATGTTGGTCTATTTATTGAGACGGTAACAAAAACGGTAACAGTGGAGCAATGTCTTCAATCACAGCAGTATGCAGAGAGTGTGCACAAGTTACAGCTGGCACCAGCTTAGTTGACTGTTCCCACTGAAGCTGTAAAATAAAAGAAGAGAAACTAGGAGGTTTGCTGAGGTAAGTACCTCAACCATCCTTCTACCAACCAGCTGAGCCAGTCGGCCTCTTGCCTTCCCTTACCTGCATAAGCATATAATAGATGCCAGCCATGCCATGGGCAGCTCCAATGTACTGCTTCTTGTGCCATTCATAGAGCAGAGGACAGCGATCCATCTTCTTCTGTTCCGCTGACATGTTCTTCCCTGATTCGATGATGGCTGTCACCACCTGAATGTTGGAGAAGAAGAAACATTTGCAAAGGAAACACAAGTCTGAATTTTCCCTGACAAGACATTAGCTAAGAGTTAGTCCTTTGATTTCTGGCAACTGAATGTGCCCTGCACTAATCTTGACAATGTTTTATTGAGATCTGTATTTTGTCTGAATATATAATGAAGCACGACTCAAATTGCAGGATTTTTCATGACAGAGTACCAGGAGGCTTTGTGTTTCAGAAATACATCTCACTTTGTAGCATTTAATTTCCTAATTATTCACAGTCATGAAGAAAATTTCCAAACAGACATGCAGGATTAATGCAGTGTGTGAAGGTGTTCAGGCTAAATAAAAAACAAACTAAAATTACTGCCTCACAGTTGTATGCCTCTGCTAACCAGTCAAGGTCACTGGGATGGGCGAGGATGCAGTGACCTTGTCCTTTGACCACCAAAATGTGAATCAGTTCATCCTTAAATCCAAGTAGAAATTCCCCTAAGACATGCCTGAGATATCATGTTCATGAGAATGAGCTAGATGGATAGCCAGCCTGACAAGACGCTACAGCTGTTGCTGGCAAGGAGGCATAAAACGGTTACAACTTTCACCTATATTTTGTTTATATAAACAAAGCTGGCACAGTACATCTTTTATTTATGTACATTTAGTTATTTGTTCAGATGCCTATATACTCATGCAGATGTGCTTCTACAAAATTATCATTCCAGTCTGTGCATTTGTCCAATTTTTTTTTGAAAGGCATCTCTCACAGTGACAAACCCACAAAGAATTCTATATTCCCCCAGAGCTTGGTAAAGTCAGCAGAGCCAAAACAGGCTGTGTGCTGGTGACAGGTACATGAGCACAACTGATGGCGAAATGAACAGCACTGCAGTGCTGCAGGAAAGAGGAGCTTTGAAGCTTCAACATTTTTCTTCCTTGATCAGTCATAATAGATTTTTCTCTAACACTTGTGAAGGCAGAAGTAGTGTCTCTGACCCCACTGCTGCTGCCTACTCTCTCATTGGATGTGTGTGCACTGCAGTGTGTTCTGGCCTGGCACTTTACCAAACCTGACATCTGGTGTGTTTGTGTGTGTGTGTGTGTGTGTGTGTGTGCTTTAGCAAATAATCAAAACAGTGTGAAGGATTTTTTATCCACTCTGTTAGAATCCTCTGTGCCTTGGTGCTAGTCTGCTTTTGTCCCTATTCAGTGAGAGCGATGTCTATAGCAGCACAGAGAAAAAAGATTTCTGCCACTGAAGAGCCTTTTAAAGCAGCTTCACCTCCTCGACATTATTTATCAGACTGAAAATAATGTGCAAGGCTGTAACAGTAAAATAGAGCTAGAAAACATATTTTTGTGGTGTTCTCCAAGAAAGTTCAAATTAGACAGCTCTGCCTATGAAATTACACTAGTGGACTTAAACTATAGCTGGAACAATAAATCAGACATCTGCAGATAATGATACCGATACATAACCGAGGAGAATACATAGTACAGAAGTGCCAAAGACATACTGGAGTATATTTAGAAGCAGGGCAAGATTTTCCATTTAGCACTTAGATCTTTAATAACCTCATTCAGGGAATACTTATCAGCAATTGTTGCTTAAGTTACGTTTTCAATGTCATTGATAACATTTTTTAAACCCACAAATACATCACCAGTCCGAAATGGTTCTGGCTCAAATGAACACTTGGGAATTTTGTGTCTCTATACATGTACTGTATATGTGATGTGCATGCACATGTTGGCACAGTGTTAGACTTACAGTATTGTTTTCAATGAAAACAAAAAAAATAAGATGATCAATTAATGGCCTGTCAATCAAAAAAGCATTTCACTTAGTGTCCCATTTAATAAGAATTGGAGCCAAGTCATAATTACGGATGATTTTGCAGTTAACTCAGTATTTGACCTGACAAAATGCAACATAACTGAGACGTGTGTCTCAGATGGAAGGTGAAGGCCAAATATACAGTATTTTCATGGTTCAAAATAGTAGTAAGTTAACGTGTTACGTCAGTGTAAAAATGTGGAGAGAAAAATGCATACGCCAGTGTGTCGCACCTTTGTGATGGTGCCCTCATCCACCGTGTCAGCTCCTATCTCCTTGTTAATGTATAGCAGAGCATAAAGGTAGCCGGCCCGGCCATACAGAAGCTCATCTGGCATCTCCGAGTCTACACTCAGCACTGACCGCTGCAGTTGTAGAAGTCTGACAGACACACACAAAGGCTCTAATGTTACTTCAAGAATCATACTTAAGGTTGAGGTTACCACTGAGAATGCAGCAGCTAAAAAAGAAAAAAAAAGTTCCTAAGTTAATGTTTCCCACACAACAACTTGAAGGTACTTGACAGCACCCCATAAGTAAGGTATATAACCAGTCTGTATGTGAAAATCTGTGCCAGAGAAATGTACAAATGTCCAAAGATAAATCCCAGACTGTGTGAAATTCATAAAAAAAAATTATACACTTATAAGTAACTTGCTCTTTCATGTGTGTGTGTGTCCAGCCCCACTCATGCAACTTCTCCAATCACATACCTACTTCAAGCCACTGACTGAAATTAATTCCTTTACTGACAAAAATGTCATACTCTACCAGTGCACTGTGCATATCAACTGCAAGGCGTTGAATAGTTATATCCATACCAACATCCACAGTCCCACCCACGCACCTGGAAAGACAGTCTCTGCTGTCGGCAGTGTTGTTGAGTTTGTGGTGAACCACTGCGCCCACTGCCAGTGGTCCTGCATCACCACACAGGAATGTCACTTTGCGGCCATTCAGGATCCTCATGGTCCTCTTGACATAGTCCAGCGCCCTCTGCAGGTGGGAGGCCTCATTGGACACCCGGTGCAGCTGCAGATACAGCAAGGCAATGCCTGTTGTGAAGAAAGCACATTTATAGTAGACGTTGTGGCTCAGCCATTTGGTGTCAGTGACATGTCAAATCAGCAAGTCTTCACAGTTTTATAGTGCTGGTAACAGACCTGTCCAGCCAGTGTAAGTGGAGAAGTCATGGGGGTCAGCAGTCTTTAGGCCCTCCTCCATCTGCTGGAGGAGATCTTTGATCTTATTCTGGACCTTATTCTGGAAGGCCGTGCTTACCTGAGGAGAGTACCGTACATTTATAAACAATGCCAAGCTGTAGTAAACTCTGCTGTTGTGAAGCATACTGTATCTCCATACCCTGAAAATATACGTCACTTACATGTGAACCATCAACAACAAACGAAGACTGGCTTAGCCCCCCCACCCCCAAATGTTTCGAATTGACCATTAAGGCATGTAAGGTGAAAGTAACCCAAGTTCTAATAATTATGCTTACCAATAACATTTAAAATATAATATTTGGGGCAACGGCACACCAGATGTCACTTAGCCCTGCTGTACCCGGGTGAAAACAAGCGCGCTAATTAGCGTATCAATACTATTTTTCATTGTTTGACAAGACCAGAAAAAACTACTACGCAAGCTTCAGCGTGGGCTAAGCTACTGTATCTCCAGTTTCGATTAGCACGTCAAACATAGCCTATTTTTAAAAATCCTGCTAAAGGCGAAGCATCTCACCTTTCCCTCTGCGTCAAGTGGCTCATTGTAACCTACGTCTGCTCCGGAGTTGGAGGTGAGGACTCCTTGGTCCCAGTCGGGGTACGGGTTTGGAAAAGAGCGCTCCTCCATCTCTGCGTCTGTAGCCGAGATCAGCTTCAGTCGCTTTGACATGTTTTCTCCCATCTCTACGGCGGCGCGGCAGGGACAAAAGTCCTCAGACACACTGTAGCCTTGGCCTCTAGCGAAAATGAGCGGTGACACTTCAGACATGACAATGCTTAATTTGAAACCACACCAAAGTGGCACGATTTAATAACAGGCTACGAGAGTGGAAAATGGTCACGACTACTTCTCATTATACAAAGAAAGAGAACCAACGGTTTTATATGAATTTCAAACAACTTAGGAATAAAACTTCAGACTTAAAATAGCCTATAAATATTATTTATGAAGGCCAAATAACCATGTAGCCCTCGGCTAATATGCACATGTAAACCTATATATGGGCTATTTTTATTTTGAAGACAATACCTTTTCTACAGCTTTATTGTAATGGACATATTTTACATTCCAGGGATATTCATGTCTAAATGAGGGGAAAGAGCACAACAATAGCGTGGTTGTCTGTCAGTTTGTGTTCATGTTATTACTTAATCAGCACATACGCCAATTGGCTTGTGGTTCATGCTAAATGGGAGGCTTAATTAAGAAGTCAAGAAAGAAAAGGCTTTGATCTGCTGAAAATGTTTAGATAAAATGGGGGGGGGATTCAATTTTAATTAAACAGCATAGGCTATTGGTCATTTTAAGACATGAAGTCTAACACCTGACAATAAAACTTTAGCTATGGAGTCACCTTGGGTAGGCCAAGCTTTCCAAATAGTTCCCAAATATCATTAATGACATTAAAAAGTCTAAAATATTTTAAAGCATTTCTGAATTTTCAACATCTCCTTTTAGTGACAGACAGGTTATTTTATTAATAAAAGCTCCCTCTACAAGCAGGCTACTAGAACACTGCAGGTAAGGATAGGTGGAGCCACAGTAAGGCTTACCTAAAGTCAGAACAGCAGGATACCCGATCAGCGGTCTACAGCCTACGTTTGCTCGCTTGTTTGGTTGATCTTGGTCGGCAGTTGCGGCAGCCCCCCGCAGCGTCTCTCCGCATCCCAGCCTCTCCCGTTTCCCGGTGCACGGAAAGCTGCAGCCACAGTCACAGCGTGCAGGCGGTCCAGACAGCCATGTGTCACCATATCACCGGGTTTCTCTCCGTCTCTCCCTCCTCTGCATCCTCCCCGCTCCTCTCTGAGCGCAACGAACCATCAGACTGCTGCTGATGCTGCTCGGGAAATCAGAAATATGCCCCCTCCACCTCTGCTGCGGCTTAAAACACAGACCCCCGTGCGCTCTGTGCGGACCACAAGGATGCGGGAGGTGTGCTAATCCTCCACCCAACGAACCCAGCCTTCCCCACCCCCCTGTATTAGTCAGTACCCGGCTGTGTAGTCCAGGCAGCTGACACCAAATGTGAGTGGTGGCAGATGGTGTTGGTGTGTGATGCCGTCAGAATTAGACAATATAACAAACAAATGCCCCCCCCCCAACCCCACCCACATCCCCCACACCCCCCTCCCCCCACCATCGCCTCCAGTCCCTTTCTCAGCCTGCTTCATGTGCATCTTTTCTTTTATTAATTTAGAGAGAGGCTGTTCTGCAGTGGATTATGACGAGTGGATCAGTAGCCCGCTTCACGTGTTTCCTGATTTCCTTCTTCCAAACAGGCTGACCACTATCACCAGTGATGAGATCAGTGCACTAATAGCATTCATTCAACTATTTCCCATGGACACTTGTCCCTAGAGTATCGCCAGCAGCTCTCCATTAACCAAGTCCAGTACATGAGAGGCTCTAAGCAGCATCGGCCTGACGCGGGATGCCGCCTTGCAGTCCCTTGTCAGCCGTTTCTTGTCAATTCACCCCCCATCAGAGGAAATGGACGAGCTCTAAGTGAATCTGCTGAACAAGTGGAACCTGCTGATAAAGACAGATAAATTCTTTTAGAGTTACTAAAGGCATTAAGTGCTCTCATTTTTTTTTAACTTAACATGTACCAAATGTCAGCATGCGACTCATCACTGTGACAACCTGTGAAGGCCTCACCCTGACCTCCACTATGTGATGGTCCTCTAACACCGAGGATCCGACACATGCTTCGTAGCTCATGAAGCAATTGTATCGAACCAATGTACCGAGGCGTGGTTTGGTCATGTGACTAGTGACGTTTGAAGCACTTGCAGTCGGGTTTTTTGCTGTTGTTGCGTTAACTGCTTTGAGAGTTTGTAATGTTGTAGCAGATTGTGTATTTAGTGGAGAATCACTGTAAATAGATAGAACAATAGATACTAAGTTACAGAGAGAAATAGATAAATTAGTTACATAGTTAGATAACACAAGATAGACAGTTACATATAGTCAGATATAACGTAGATAAGATATAAATATATAGATATATTACATATATAGATAAGATATATATTTATATATATATTGCACATATAGATAAGATATACTTTGATATAATACATACATACTGTATATACAAACACACACATATATCTAGAGAAAGAGAGAGAAAAATAGATAAATTATCTAGCTAGATATACATATGTAGATAGATGGAGCTGCAGATGCTTGGGAGACAGAATGCAAGATAAGGAAAAAGCGAGTTCACTGGCAGTCGCTACATTCTTGGATCCATGCTTCAAGACTTTTGGATTCACCAGTCTGAGAGGGGCAGGCC
>NW_018127980.1:974051-977997 GCF_001952655.1 Monopterus albus
CCTACACCTGCATCATTGAGAGCATCCTGACCAGCTGCATCACTGTCTGGTATGGCAGCACTACTGCTATGGACCGCAAACGCCTGCAGAGAGTGGTAAAGACTGTGGAGAAGATCACCAGGACTCCACTGCCCTCTCTGCAGAGCATTTATCACTGCAGGGTGCGTAGGAAAGCTGCCTCCATCCACAAAGATCCCACCCACTCCCAGCACGGACTGTTTATACCCCTACCTTCTGGCCGGAGGTTCAGAAGTGTGAAATGCAGGACCACTAGACTGAAAAACTCTCTTTCCTTGCCATCAGACCCATTAACAGCTGACTCAGGATCTACCTCATGTAATTCCATCTGTACTGTTTACATGCATAATTGCACACTCACTGCTGAGTATTTACACTCCACGGCTCCCACGTAGCATATATTCTCTCTGCATTATATTGTGTTCTTGTTGTATTTTTATTTACTTCCTTCACTTGCTGCTTTAAAGTGCCTTAGGTTTGTGTTACTGCCTATTTAGATTTGTGTTATTGCTCATCTACTTTATATTTCACTTGTATTATGTGGCATTCATGTGGGCGGCAAAGTAAGAATTTCATTGTACAGGGAAACAAGTTTCCTAACTGTGCATATGACAAACATTTTGACCTTGACCTAAAAAGCCCATTGTTTTTGAACTTTAAAAGCTGTGTCCTCTTCCTTACTGTTTGGTCCCTGATACGACCCCTAACAGGAAAAAGACAAAAGTGACATTCATACATGAAAAGGCTTATCAGCAAAATTAACAGTACAGTGTTGAGTATTGTCAACATCAGAAATAATAAATATTGCTAAAGGCATTTCAAGCACTGAATGTCAAACATTATTCGGCCTCATTGTTAAATAACTCTCCTGGAAACATGACTTTATGCCTAGACTTTCTTCAGACTTCAGTGAGGATAGTGCTTGTTAACCATCCATAAAGGCATAAATGGATGACATGACCATCACTACCATAGTACCAAGTACCAAAAGGCTGTTGGATAACTTTAACAATAACATAAATTATGATAGGATGAAGGTCACGCCAGACAAATCAAGGAGCAGGTGATTTCAATTAAAAGGTTTTGCATAGATGAGGAGGCAGCTTCTACAGTTTTAGAGAAGCCAGGTATATTATGATCAGGGATGATTTAACCCTAGCAAAGACAGGGTTTGGTCTGTCTGTTTGCCCTTTTCAATCAACACCACAAGCAACAAAGTTATCACACAACAGAGTGAAACTAAGTCAAGTTTACAAGGATAACAATAAGTATGACAAGTAGTAGTTACATGACAGAACACTGCCACCAAGAGTTAGAAATAAACAATGACATGTCCATTTAATATTTTCTCTAAAGGGTACAATGACATCATCAGTAATAAAATGAATACCACTATGCTGTAGGTCTAATGTATTAAGAAACAAATCAAAAGTGTGACTTTAGATTGGTTTAGTCTCCACAGTGAGCATTATGCTAATACTTAATTTAGTTATTTCAGGGTGAACACACTACATTAACCCTACTCAGAGTGCACGTCGAGAATAGCTTTTTAAAACATACTAGCTATTGGCTTTATGAAGCAGTTTTCAGTAGGTTATTCACTGTCAAGTACTGCTTTGCTTGTGGTTGTATGCATTCACATGATTTAAATTAGGGGGCAGAAAGTGACAGAGCCTATTTAAAATCTTCCTGTACAGTTTAACATATTTTAAGTGCCTTTTCATTTAAGATTTCACTCTAACAATAAATACCAGCACAATATCTTTTTCCTATATTGTAAATGATCTTTATTGTAAGGATCAGTACTTTCAAGAAAGTTACTGTAGCCTAATTTGTGATGAGGTGATTGTCTTCTCTATGTGCCTCTTCAAGTGATTTCAACTTGAACATTTTATTGGTAGGAAGAAGTAACAGTTCAGTGGTGTGCTTGGGACTTTTGAAAGAAGTCCAGTCACTCCTGGAAGGTAGGAAACCAGTCTACACACTGACAGTGCTTTGGAAAATCATCAGAAGTAATGTATTACTTGATTTAGTAGTATTTGGGCATAACAAAGATCTAGTAGTACTCATGTGGATGTGATGGCAGCAGCACCCTCCAGTGGTGATGTCCCCAAACTGCATTTAACCTACAGGTCGAAAGAAAAGTTAACATTCAAGAAAATAGTTTCATGATGCATGTTGTTTCTAACAAAGAAATACAGTACCAGATTTTTGAAGGACTGCAGTGACTTTGCATAATCTTAAGTTATGATGTTTAAAAAATATATCATGAAGGTACCTGTGCAGAGTTCGCCCAGGAGTCGTCCAAGTCTTAATAACATGACTGCTAGAGCTTTAAAGTGACCTTATAAAATGCAGTTTTTCTCAGTCTGCAGGCATTGCAGCTAATGATATCATAAGTTATAATTATCAATCCAAAAACAATGTATTAAGCTGAAGGCAACAATTCAAAACAGAGCACTTTATTGACCACACATTAAATGCAAAGTCAAAAGAACAGAAAAAGGGCATTATCTGATACATTACAAATTGAGAACTTGGAAATAAAGGTCTCTTTCTTTTGTGAATGCCGTGTGCTTCAATATAATTTAAATCTTTAATGTGACAAAAGTGAGAAAAATGATTAAAAATGGTCACAGTAAAGTAGGCTACTTCATTTGTTAATTTTACTTTAGTGTGTTTAATTTGTTTTTCTGTGAATGTGTCTCAGGTTCCATCAGACACTATTTTGGGGAATTTTCTAATTATAATTCTATAATATAATTCTATATATAATTCTAATTGTAAAGCAACAATCTAATTCCAAAACCATGAGCATTAACATGGAGTTGATGCTAGGGAAGTATAACTGCAGATTTGAATGTGAGGGAGACAACACGAAGGAGGACTTTTCATGTCCAGGCTGCTTATCACCACAACAGAAACACACATTTGTCCTCTCTGATCCTGGTGTCCATCCTCCAGGAGATGACTGACGAGTGAAAAGCTAAAAAATACAAGACTTGACATGAAAGCCTGCATGGAGTTTGCTAAAAAACACCTGAAGGACTCCAAGATGGTGAGAAATAAGATTATCTGGTCTGATGAGACCAAGATAGAACTTTTTGGCCTTAATTCTAAGCGGTATGTGTGGAGAAAACCAGGCACTGCTCATCACCTTTCCAATACAGTCTCAACAGTGAAGCATGGTGGTGGCAGCATCATGCTATGGGGGTGTTTTTCAACTGCAGGGACAGGACGACTGGTTGCAATAGAGGGAAGGATGAATGCGGCCAAGTACAGGGATATCCTGGACGAAAACCTTCTCCAGAGTGCTCAGGACCTCAGACTGGGCCGATGGTTCACCTTCCAATAGGACAATGACCCTAAGCACACAGCGAAAATTTGATTTTGATTTGGATTTATTCTTTCAAGCATGTAAAACAGTTGATATGACAACACACATAATTTTACACATAATCTATTATCAATTTGCTTATATCTAGTACATGCTTGAATGGAGTATGAAGAAGTCAGACTTATCCAGTCCTACCCCATGACATCATCTTACCATCATTGGTTTGCAAGCAGTAAATGATTCACTTCTACCCACACACGTATTATACTAAAAAACAGTGTTAACATTCTTACATAATTACATTCTTAAATAATTATCTTCTACACCACACGAGTAATATACTAAAGAATTATTACAGTGTTAACATTCATACACCACACCCACAATGTTCCATCTAATTAATCATTAAGCCTGTTCTTGCATATATCTTGATAGACACATACCTTTATATTTATGTTTAAACTCGTCAATTCTATTACTATTTTTTATGTCCACACTTAAATTATTCCATAGTTTTACTCCACTTATGGAAATACAAAATCTTTTTTTGGTTGTACGTATAGCATGAATTTTTAAATTTAACTGACCCCT
>NW_018127980.1:978226-980287 GCF_001952655.1 Monopterus albus
GACACCTAGAAATTTAATTTCATGTACTCGTTCGATATTAGCTCCCCCAATTTGCAATTGAAGTTCATTGTCTAGTCTGCGATTCCCAAATACCATAAATTTAGTTTTATCCAAATTCAGAGATACTATATTACTGTCACACCATTTCTTTATCTTCTCAAGTTCCTGTGTAACCCATCCAGAGAGTTGCTGTAGGTTTTCACCCGATGCCCATGTAGTAGTACTGTATCATCAGCAAACAAAACCACTTTCACTAAATCAGAAACCTTACATATATCATTAATATATAGTATAAATAATTTAGGTCCCAAAACAGAGCCCTGAGGCACTCCGCATACAATGTCCAGCTCACTCGATTGGTATTCACCCAACTTCACAAATTGACGCCTCTGTGTCAAGTAACTTCTCAAAATAACGAAGGAGTGGCTTCACAACAACTCTGTGACTGTTCTTGAATGGCCCAGCCAGAGCCCTGACTTAAACCCAATTGAGCATCTCTGGAGAGACCTGAAAATGGCTGTCCACCAACGTTTACCATCCAACCTGACAGAACTGAAGAGGATCTGCAAGGAGGAATGGCAGAGGATCCCCAAATGCAGGTGTGAAAAACTTGTTGCATCATTCCCAAAAAGACTCATGGCTGTATTAGCTCAAAAGGGTGCTTCTACTAAATACTGAGCAAAGGGTGATATTTCAGTTTTTCTTTTTAATAAATCTGCAAAAATGTCAAAAATTCTGTGTTTTTCTGTCAATATGGGGTGCTGTGTGTACATTAATGAGGAAAAAATAAACTTAAATGATTTTAGCATATGGCTGCAATATAACAACGAGGGAAAAAATATAAGGGGGTCTGAATACTTTCTGTACCCACTGTATACTTTATTTTCCTGTTGCAGAGAGAAGTCAGACCTCAGGGGTTGAGAGATGCTGCACTTAGTGTGTGTGTGTGCAGCCAACATCCATACATCACTGTCAATCTGTAGAGAGCCTCTTAAGCTATTCTTAGCCTTAGCACAAACAGACCAAGGTGAAAAACAGTACCGCTCCTGCTTCACAGGCAGTTTACCACATCCCCTCCTTGGTATATTTATTGTTGCAGTGCAGTGCAGGTGAAACATCATAATTACCACAAGTATATTGGAAGGCAGTGGAGTTCCAGGAGGATGATTCAGTGTCTAAGCCCTCATCAGACTGTTTGGGAGTGATTTATTGGTACTGCAGCCAGCAACTTATGAGGAGAACTACAATGTTTAATATTACGTGGATGATAGATGAAGAGAACATGCAACATCACGCAATATCTTTCAGACACATACACATGCATGCACCGAACACAAGTGTTTCTACAGTCTATCCCAATGCACACTACACCCACAGAGAAACCTGCTGAAGCACAGTTGTCATGTCTTCCTCCTCCGCAAGATGACGCACATGATGTACAGAATATAAACCATGTTCCACCATACGCAAGCCTCAGGATCTACTGGAGTTTGCACTTATTACAGTAAGTGCTTCTGCAGTCCTTCAGCTGTGACACACTCAAAAATACACTGATGAAGAAAGGCACAGACAGTGTTTTGTTGTCTGGAGATGCTGTGATAGCCACTTTAATCATCTTTTCCGGCTGTTATTTAGGAATTAATAAATTCATCCATCCATCCATTTTCCTCCACTTATCCGGGACCGGGTCGCAGAGGCAGCAGTCTAAGCAAAGATGCCCAGACTTCCCTCTCTCCAGACACTTCCTCCAGCTCCTCCGGGGGAATGCCGCGGCGTTCCCAGGCCAGCCGAGAGACATAGTCCCTCCAGCGTGTCCTGGGTCTTCCCCGGGGCCTCCTCCCGGTGGGACATGCCCGGAACACCTTCCTAGGAAGGCGCCCAGGAGGCATCTGAAACACATGCCCGAGCCACCTCAGCTGGCTCCTCTCGATGTGGAGGAGCAGCGGTTCTACTCTGAGCTCCTCCTGGGTGACTGAGCTCCTCACCCTATCTCTAAGGGTGCGCCCGGCCGCCCTGCGGAGAAAGCTCATTTCGGCCGCCTGTATCCGGGATCTTGCCCTT
>NW_018127980.1:981281-981661 GCF_001952655.1 Monopterus albus
TAAGGGACGCGTCCCCCTCTGAGCCCTCAGCCTCTGCTTCCTCATCGGAAGACATGGTGCTGGGGTTGAGGAGATCCTCACAGTATTCCTTCCACTGTCCGACAATGTCCCCAGTTGAGGTCAACAGCTGCCCACCTCCACTGTAAACAGTTTTGGCAGGGTGCCTTCCTCCTCCTTAGGCGCAGGACAGTTTGCCAGAATCTCTTCGAGGGCGACCGATAGTCCTTCTCCATGGCCTCACCGAACTCTTCCCAGACCCGAGTTTTTGCCTCCGCAACCACCTGGGCTGTAGCCCGCTTGGCCTGTCGGTACCCGTCAGCTGTCTCAGGAGTCCCACGAGCCAACCAGGCTCAAAAGGACTCCTTCTTCAGCTTGACGGC
>NW_018127980.1:983216-983550 GCF_001952655.1 Monopterus albus
CAGGACCTGTTTGCCTTGGGAGACCCTACCAGGGACATATAGCCCCTGACAACATAGCTCCTAGGATCACTCGGGTACTCAAACCCTGTTAGAGCTGCTCGGACACAGAGGTGAGCGAGTAAAAAAAAAGGACGGACCCAGGTGGCTGACTTCAGTGCAAGTAGTGCTCGGTTTATTTACAGTGATATCAACAAGGAAGTGAATAACCAGGTAGAAGTGGGACTGGGTGTCGAGCCGCAGAAGGTGAATAACAGTCAGTGGTGGAATGATGAGGGAAAGCCGGGCTGCGGACGCTGGGACTCACTCCTGGGCTGGTCGTGGTGGAAGGTTGCTG
>NW_018127980.1:983645-990657 GCF_001952655.1 Monopterus albus
CAAAGGCGAGGAGCCTGAAGACAATGGGGCACAAGACTGGAACGGGGCTAGGGCGACAAAACGTGAATACAATATATAATGCTAAAGACAACGAGAAACAAACGGGCCTGATGATACTAGAAAGAACTGGCAGGGGAGTGAACGTAGAGCAGGGAATAAATAGGGAGAACTAATCAGGTGCAGCTGGTGGTAATCGGGGGATAAGAAGCAGGTGTATCGGATAACGTAATCAAGGTAAGGGAGCAAAAACAGAGTGAGGGGAGTGAGAAGGCAGGCGCAACCAGGCAAACCTGACAAACCCCTCCACCACAATAAGGTGGCGGAGGGGGGAATTAATAAATAAATTAATAAATAAAGGTCTTAAATAGGAGGAGAATTTTGTGCATAAAAAAATCTCACAATAAATTCATGAAATAATTTTGTTAACACAATGTAACAGCTCGATGCTACTGCTTTTATAAAGGTAAAACATGTGAACTGATGAAAAAGTGCGAGGCTTTGGTTTACAAGTTTCAACTTGTACATTATACTGTAACTGTACAAAGGCTCTGGAGTTTTTTTCTTTACTTTGAAGCAGACTTTCTCTTCTTTTACCTCTTTACTTGACCTTCTACACTGTGTTGGAGAAGCTTTCAAGGATCTCCATCCCTTCAAAAGATTTAAGGACAATGGTAATTAGTTGATTGCAGTGTGCTCTTCTAACTGTTGAATTATTGTTGTGAATAAATTTTTTCTTAAGTATGGAAACTATCGGTTGTGCAAAAATGACTTACAATGAGTGCACTTTTTTGTATCAGCCTGCCATCTGGCTGCAACAGCTGACTAGGGCCAAAATCTAATCTGTCAGTGTCTCAGTACTTTCCTACTCTCTGTGGCTCTCAAAGCCCATTGTTTCCTATTGATAAATCTTTAACAGACAACCCACAACTACAGCTACAGTTCCTTAAGAAATAAAGCTCAGTACTAACTAGTTTTTATAAAACACACAAAAAAAAACCCCCAAAACACAGTCTCCTACATTTCTTATAGAGGATTTGTACTGATCACTGTCTGTCTTCCCACCAACTGCTCAGTTTGCTTTACAGGCAGTGACAAGACAGAGGTGGGGCACAGCACATGCTGCATTTACCTGCCCTTAACAAATATGAGGTAGTATATATGTTTTCATCATTTTATATATAGTTGACAACAAATGTTTGTAAGAACTAAACTAGCTGGGTGAGGATAATCAGGATTATTATGGCCGGCTAACATGTTAACTTGGATTAGTTAATCCATGTTTGAAGAACCAGCAAATTCGACATTATGTGAACTTGTCCATAAAGCTTCCCGGCTAAAATGTTAACCCACATATGAAGACCACCACTTTTATTTCTTTGATATATCCATACTGAAAAGAGTTGCTAGTGGTTCAACCCTACAGACAAAAAAAAGCAAACAAAAACAGAACTTGTTGTGAAAGTTTCTTTATTCACACCCATTTTCTCCTTGAGCTATGTTAGAAATTAACATGTCAGTCCTCTAGTTCCTATGTTGATCTCTCATTTATCTGTACACACTATATATAAAAAGTCAAGATTATAATATGTTTAGAAATCCAAGAGGAGGGGTTTTTGCTTTACAGTCCCTCACCTCACTTCCAGCCTCCTCCACCTCCACTTTTTTCTTCTTTCATTAAAACAAAAGAATATATATCAAACAAGGCATTTGTACCAGAGCTCAGGAGGGGGCTTGGACATTTGTAAAGCGCTTTAACTGTACAGCTCACGCAGAACACAACCGACAGGTCATATACATGTACAGAGCATGGCAAAAGAGAAATAGTATACTGATTGGACACAACACAAACACAATACAATGCCATTTGACAAAAGAGTACCAGTGAAAAGAAAAAGCATTTTATTCTCTTCAAACTTCTTTAAGCATTTCATAGAAAGAAAAGAAAAAGGTCAATTGCAAACTCGGAGTAAACAAATCAAGAATATATACAGAGTGAGGTAAAACACACCTATCTTTCAAAGGAGGTATTTTCTTTTTAAATGACCTTTTTAATATGTTAATTATGCTTTTTTTTTTTAAATCTCAGCTTTTGGATGACAACTATAAAGCAGGTAATGCAGACACAGAGATGCATGCAGTCTTGTCATTCGAGGTTAAAAGTAAAAGAGGTCTCGTCAAACTTAGGCACCAAATAAAAGATGATAAAGCTTACTGCTACCCTTGTTGCCACAAAGGCCTCACTGCAGCATTAAAGTGGAGAGGAGAAACGGTTTTTAACGAAGCAAAGCCTGAACCCTTTAATGACCCAGCCCACTCTTCACAACCTACAGCAACACATTCCCTGGATTTTGACCGCTGCAGATGCTTTGTCATATAGCGTGTCTCTGAGACAACAGAGGACAACCGTGAAGGGAGAATATTTGAATCCCTTGACCCTGGTGTGGTCCTCATCACAGTGTGTGGATCATGCTAGCATAGATAGGTCATTCAACATATGTGATCCAGTGGGACTCAATGGGCAGACACGATTGGTCCAGACTTTGCATAACAGGAGAACAGCTGTCAGTTTATTAGGTACACCTCCTGTAGCTTTAACTGCTTCAGTCTAAGACAAATGTCCTAAAAGCAATCCTCCTTCATTAAGGTGATAATGTTCAGTTTGTGCTCCAGAGGTGTCGATTCAACCGGGTGATTGTTTTGGAGGCGGTGGTCTCTGCTGCTGTTGAATTGTATTAAATTAAACACTGATCAGCCATAACATTATGACCACTGACAGGCGATGTGAATAACACTGATTATCTCATTAAAATAGCACCTGTCAGGCAGCAAGTGAACATTCAGTCCTTGAAGTTTATGTATTGGAAGCAGGAGCAACGGGCAGCGTAAGGATCTGAGTGACTTTGACAAGGGCCAAAATGTGATGACTGACGACTGGGTCAGAGCATCTCCCAGACTACAGGTCTTGTTGGGTGTTTGTGGTCTGCAGTAGGTAGTACCTACAGTACCAAAAGCACTCCAAAGAAGGATACACAGTGAACTGGCGACTGGCTCATGGATCCCCAAGGCTCAATGAGCAGACATCAGTCTCTATGAAGAGAAACATTCAGTGGCTATAGTAGTGCTATCACAACTAGAATAGGGAGGCTGGTGAACGTGTCTAAACAATGATATCTAACTCGTCCTCATGACCACAGTCTTCACTCCTTTCACACAGGTTTTTCACTGAATGGCTGACACATTGGTGCTCTTGCTGACAGTATAACTGTGGAAGTAAAGAGATTCAGAGAAGATGCACAGTGAGCTGCAGAGTGACACGAGTACCAACAAACTGCCACATTGACTCCACGTGTACACAGTATTAGGCAGGTGGTCATAGTATTAAGGCTGATCAATCGATAGTGGTGAGGCTAGGCTAAATAAAATAAATCCCTCTCTGCAAAATGCAGTGCAGTTCAACAGCCTCCAAAATGACAGCTGAACCGACACCTCTCCAAAATAGTGTGAATGCAGCCTGAACATCATCACCTTAATGAAGGAGGATTTACTGCAGGACAGCTGGATTAGACTGCATTTGTTTCAGCTCGGTGTACCTAATTGAAAACTGAGCATAAGAACTGGTCTGTTTGGTGGATATTTGCAAAGCTGCTGTTACGATCTTTGGGCTGAGTTATACGGGTTGCGCTCAGATTGGTTGTAGATTCTGAGAGGTCCGATACATTCACTGCTGTAGGAACTGAAGCTGGCATAGTCTGTTACCTTTCTCTATCAACACACACAGAGCAGAGGAAACGGCTTCCGAAGTACAGGATGAAAAGGTTGCATATTTGAACAGACCAAACAAACAGAATGCATCTCATTTTGTGGGTGTCAAACCCACTACTGCTCACATTTACAACCTTCATCTGTGTTAACCAAGGTCTGAAGCTGCCTGGTAGCTGCATATCAACAGTGAACAGCGATGTGCCCCCCCTTAATCTGAGCTATGGTAAGGCAAGACTGAAAAAGGGGCTTTCAGCCATGACTGACGGCAATAGTGTTTATAGCAATTTCATACGGCCAAGTCAAAGGTGGTGTGATGAGCCTGTTCTGACAAAGAAAGGTGAGTCACTGAAATATGGGGATAGGAGGCACACTGTCAGTCTCACCTGGAAGACACTTGTGATTCTGGTTGGAACCACCTCCCCCCGATCTTCCAGGAGAGACTGTTATCTTATCCCCTTTGGTACAAGTCACTGCCTCTGTTCCACACATAGTGTTAGGGTGATTTTAATAGCCCAGCCTTAACATCTGAGTATAGAGAGATAAAGTAAACGTAGGCAGGGATGGATGCGACTCGGTTCACTCGTTATGATGCTGTGAAACAAGCTCACCGGCTACAGTGAAGCATGGCATTTGTAGCTAAAGATATCTGTTATGTCAGTCAGAGAACTTGGAATGACAAGAGAAAAAGGCAAGATAGAGACAAAGACAGACAGACTGCTTTACAGGAAAAACAGCTTGTTGCAAACATCTGTTTACAGTTAAGTCATCTTGGGTTTTGGGAAAAGGAAAAGTCCAAGGCTGCTGGTGACTTTAAGACAGAATGAAGGTTGTCCTAGTAAGAGGCATACCAGAGGTGTTGTTGAGTTGAGCTTTTGCTGTTGCTGTTGCTAATGTCCCAGAGAATGACACTGCTAATGGAGTACATCGTCCCACAGTCCCGCCGAAGGCCAAGCAGGGCTAGCCAGGGCTTATTTAAAGGGACACCTAGAGATCTGAGATGTTGTCCCGTCCCACCATCAACCCCTCCCCGCAAATCACATGGCTTAGAAAGATGAATCAATGGCCCTGATCTTCCCTGGTAAGCCCCATTTGGCCCTATTAGTTTGACCACTGTTGTATACATTTAACATTTACTTCAGCATAGTCTGACACCCTTTTTAAATTTAAAATAGCAGCAATATCCACTTTAGCGTTTTTAAATATGAGAATGATTTCTTCTTTTGTTTACTCCACAAGATATTTACAAGGCTTAATATGTTCCTTCTGCCACTGCTGACCATTTATACATATCTAAGAGTACTTCACTGACAAGGACAATTCTGAACAGTGAAACTACACAGGTGGGTATGTCGCACTTGTCTGCTTTATCAGAATCTCAACTGTCTTAATGGACAAGAGAGTTGCTAAATAAAGCCTGCAGCAACTGATTATGTAATCATCACTTAGAAATGTTTTGTTCATTTTAAATAGCAGAGACATTTCTGGTGAAATGGGTTTTGTTTTTTACTTTAGCCAACTACATACGCAGATCTAGTCTTATCCTTTGGTAGTTATAAATTTAAAAAAAAGCAACTGATTTATTGAAAAACTGACATTAAATGTTCACTCAAAACTGACTTCATTTCTTGGTCTGGAGTTTTGAGCATACCACACAGTCTTCATCAGCTGATAAACAGTGTGGTTACTAGTGTTCACACAAGGCTGAAAGGTACAGTACAGTAAAGTCACTGCCCACTCCCTGTTGTGTTGAGCTTATTGTTTTCTTGTGTGATGTGATGTGCTGACTGAGCTATGTGCTGAAGATCATGTGATACCGTTGGAAACTGGGAAATATGAGCAGGGGACGTTGCGTAGAGAAATGACCAATTAATTAAGCTGTAATTTTTTTTTTCAACTTGATTTTGAGCTGTTCTATTTTATTTAAATGTCGCTATGATTGGTTTAAAGAATCAGTCCACTGAAGCAAGGACTGATGTTTAATTACAGATAGACTGTCACGAAATGTGAGCAAAAACGCTCTGGAAGGCATGAGAACTTCCTTTAACTGACAATTGGTCTTAGAAGAGGTACAATAGTACTGCACCTACATCAGAAATGTAGCTTGTGTACAGTATGTATATGTTGGACTGATGGCGTTATCTGTTACATTAACAGTTGCTATGAGGCCACAAACATTGGGTTTTATGGAGACGATGTTTTACTTAACAAGTCACTGCCTCAGAAATAAGTGGGTGTCTTTGCTCTTCCTCCCCCACTGCTACACAGGAGCTTCTAGTCAATGACAATATCAATGCTATGTGTGAGCAACCTGCTACACCAGTGCCCAGTAGTTTAGGGCCATAGACATTGCAGCCTTCTCATCTACAACATCTGATTTAACTGATCTGCACTTTAAACCAGAGGGGAAGAAGCTACTGTGCGTAGGTGGAGGGGTGAACTCCCGCACTTCCATGGGTGATAGCTGATGACAGCTCTCTCAGCAAATCTTTCAGAGGATTGCCTATCATACTGTAATGATGATGGGCTGGATTTGCATCAGAGCAACATGGCACAGAATGATCAGATTCAGGCAATCTGAGGATATTTACATCCAACGGCATCTCTCACCTCGACTCAAAAAGCGAGGCAGACAACTAATTAGCAGCACATCAATACATTATGCATCCATAAAGAAAAACAACAAAGACAAATAGAGTCACCAACATCCAAATTGCCACACAGGTAAACCCTGCGGCGGTTCCGAGGTACACTTATTGCTGAACAGTCAAGAGACACACTGTGGGATTTATGTGAGTATATTATGGCCTGCCAGATTTAATTTACAAGAATGTATTAGTTACTGACTTTTTAATACTGTGTATTTAATCTGTATCCATTTATAGGTTTCATTTTGACCGGTGCACCAAAAGACGTGCTTCTGATGGAACGTAAAACAAATAAATCTGTAAAATAAAACTGAATGGGTTTAGATGTATGGCAATTTTGGCAACAGGCCAAACACTGAAAGTGGCTGAAACAAACTTATATCAGGTGCTACATACATTTCTTTTGTCCTAAATACCCAACTCAAACACCTATGGGATATTTTGGGGAAACATACTGGACTGCATCTCTACCACCATTATCAAAACACTAAATGTGTATCCATTCAGTAGAGTTTAGAGAATCAATGTGGTTGTGGTGGCACGTGGTGGGCTCAACACGGTTTTGACTTTTCCTTTTAATGTGTCACCTGTCTGTACATGCATGT
>NW_018127980.1:990742-994137 GCF_001952655.1 Monopterus albus
TATGCGTTGGTCCCTTAAGGCTTGCTAAGCTGAAATGACAAAACTGTCATTTGAAATTTAAACTTTTTTCATAAATGTACATTCTAGTAGAAAAAGACCGTGCCACAAATAAAGAAAAAAAAATACACCACCTGGAAAACCTATGGCTTAGTAAATATCCATTTGCTATATTTAAAAGAATGTACCTCACTGTTTTTTGTGGTTGTTGATTATCCTACAGAGAAAAAAAAATATGCTTGAAAGGTTTTGCGCTGTTAACGGCACAAACACGTGAAAGGACAAAAGTCAGAAATCCAAGACTTTACATTTATAGGGCAACATCAGCAATGCTTCTGAGTCTTTGTGTCTCTCTCTTAAACCTGCAGAGCTTTTGTGACGACACGTTTTCTAACTAAACAGTTTAAGGTGCTGGAGCTCAGTTTCCAGACTCAGTCCACTGGGAAGAGAAGCTGAACAGGGGGTTGATGCTGTGGTGGTGGGTGCTCAGGTGGGAGGGTTTGACAAAATGGCACCAAAGAAGTCACCTGCGTTGTAGGTGACACATGACGTATGTCCCTTCTTGCTTTCCATCCTCACTTCTTGGGTGTGCATAGTTCGAGCTTGCTGTATGCTCGACAGGGCTCTCACAGGCCTCTTCTGACACACGCACGGAGCTGCATACGCGTGAGAGCAAACACTCTCCAAAGCAGTCGACATGAGATGAGGTGGGTTTTTAAAGCACTGGCACTTTCCGGTAACAGCTGGTTTGGAAGGCATGGTGGCAGCTGATTGTTGTTCTTCTTGCTTTATGTGGTTTAGCAGAGCAGAGTATAGAAAATAGACACATTTCTCTACTGTATATTGCATATGTTGCAGCATGTTTGTCAGAAATGAATGAGGTCATCAATTCCAGTTTAGTTCTGCAAGAAAAAAAAATCCCCTGCCACCGGAAAGATAACTTAAAAACAAAAAACTAATTAAAATGACCTGACCTGTCCTGTCCTACTCCCTGACGAGATGATGGGAGATGGTGAAATGCAGCGGTAACAGAAAATAAAATGGCTGCAGGGATGAAAGATTCTGCTTACAACTGGTGGACTCCACAGGCTGTCCTGTGACCACCAGGTCCTCACTTCAGTCCCCAGTGCTACTATAACTTGACTCAAGAGTAGGGCTGCAAACTTCATATCATTAAAATCATTTGTTTAAACTTCTAACAGAAGGGAACTTGATCAGTGCTGCCAGATTTTGCCCAACTGAATTATGTTCTTTTTGCTTGGTGAGCAGATAGTGTTTATTTGGTGGCTTATGATGATTTGCGCAACTTTTTCTGCGGTCGTGAAAATTTAAGAGCAGGGCAGGTTTGTTTGGGCTACATGGTATCTGGCACTGACCCTAACAGGACAAATGTCCAGTTCCAAGTTTGTGTTAGTGATTAATTTATGAATCTTAGTAGCTGTGGCTCAGGAGATTGAGCAGGTCTCTTAAAGGGAGGGCTGGTGGCTCGATCCCCAGCTTCTCCAGTACACGTTTCTAAGTGTCCTTGAGCTAAACATTGATATCACTAGTTTTGAATGTCAGAGTGCTTGTGTGCACGACTAGGTTAGGGTTAGTGTAACTCAACTTTTTTTTACATCCAAAAATGAATGTATACAATCAGAGAGATGTTTCCATAGTAGATTTTAAAAACTCTTTAAATTCAATGGTATTGAAATGTCAACATTAAGTATTCAGCTTTGGATGAATTTCACAATAAAAAATTATCTTGCTTATAACATAACCAAAAGACCCTGGGTGCATGAGGAATTCTATTCATCCCGTTACTTTTGCTTTTTACACTAAATGAATTTGAAGTGTAATAGATTTAAAAATGTAAACACAAGCTTGCAGCCCTACTGAAGAGTAGTTTAACCCTCTGAAGAACAGAATGAAATGCTAGTATACAGATGGGGGAGTGATGATGAAGTTGTGAGGAGATGAGAGCAAAGCTCCGGCAGATCAGAGGCCTCCCAAGTGATGTCTGGCCTCCAGTTAACTGATCAGGTCTGAGCTCTTACTGGTTGTGTGTGTGATGAGCAGTGGAGGCCAGAGTTGAGACTGGCACCTGTTTCCTTGACGGGTCTTTGAGATACTTCATGTGATGAATGTAGTAAATGACAATGGAGGATAATGAGTGGCGGCTTCCTGAAATGCCCCTGTCTGTCCTTCAGACATAGCCATGTCTCATCAGATCCATTCATACATTTACCCATCCAGTCATCCGTGTGTGTCTGTCAGCCCAGTGCAACACACAAACACACCATTCGTCATTTTCAGGAGCAGGATTCATCAGTTTGTCCATAAATGAAATGGGATAAAATAAAAGAGCACAAGGGTTTAAAAAAAAAAGTCTTCACTTCCCTTCAAACTAAAGGGAAGATCAATAACTGGAAATTGGTCTTAAAAGAGGTGCAACAGTACTGCTAACAAAGTAATAATAATGCTGTAATGCGTGTGTGTTTGGTAGTTGTGTCTACATCTTGATTCCCTCCTGTTGGCTGAGCTGAGACAGGGTTTTCTTGATTCGGAGAGCGGTGAGTCGGGCGGCACCATTGGCATACCAACACTCCCTCATTATCTTTGCCATCACTCGCAAGGCCTGCAGAGGACAGACAAGTGTTAGTATGACTTCATCACATCATCATGCTTGTGCCTTTGGAAATACACTTATCTGTGGTTGTATGCATAAATGAGACTGATGTAAATGTTCCCTGAGTCTTTCCTTAAGGCAGGATCCTCCCCAGACTTACCAGGGTACTTATGCCACTCAAGAGCATGCACTGCCTTAAAATGTTAAAGTCAAAGAACACAAGTCTCACTGCACAGTAAACACCACTGATCATATGAAAGCCTGTAACATGACTATTCAGCAAGATGCTCACTGATAAGTGTCTGTAGCTATTTTAAGGATAAATCCCCTGCCCAGAGGTGGGTATACGTCCTATACCTGCGTATATGCACTACACCTCTGTGAACAAATATATATATATCTGAGATTGAGATTTAACTACATTTTTACTCTTCTTATATTTGCAAGAGATAGGGTTGATATGACCATTCAAAACTTATTCTGCTGTTTAGCAAAACTGCTCACATACAACTGTACAATCTGGATGTCACCATGATCCATGGGGCTCCTCCACTCTGAACTCTTGGTCCCAGTGCACCTACAATCTACATGCTTCCTATAAAGTATAAAGTCTACTTGTTAAACATAAGGGAAGCGTTGATTCTCACCTCAACAAAAGGCATCCAGCTTGAGGTGACAACCAGCCATACTTTTGTCTTCTTGTGTCTATAGCTGTAATGTACTTCAGTCTAAGACCGGTCAACACCATATGTTATGAGTCTAACAGTTTTAGAAGAATGTCTTCTCT
>NW_018127980.1:994191-1007128 GCF_001952655.1 Monopterus albus
TGGCTGGACTGTAAACAGCATCTGGTATATTTGAGTCAACATGTCTGGGTGTGTGTGTGTGTGTGTGTGTTTGTCAGTCTCTCACAGAATCAGTCTGGTGCTAGAGCATGATCTGTGAAACTTCCCTACAGTGCTCATTAAGACTGCTCAGATATTCCATCCCTCCAATCATTATGTGAATCAGAGCCAACTCCACATTGTCAATGACAAGCAGTCTGCAGCATACGCACACACATTTGTTTGGGGACTTTACAATGACTTACATTAGTTTCCTGGAAGACCTAAACTTTAACAATAACCACAACTTGGTTGACCCGAACCCGAACGCTAAACCCAGACCTAAACCTTCAAACAGCTCTTTCAAGATGCGAGGACCGGCTAAAATGTCCTGACAATGATGGCACAGAAAAGAATATGATCAACACAAAGTAATAAAGACATGTACACTACACGCATAGTGTCTCCTTCAGCAGAGGGAGCTCGAGTCTTATTTAAAGGGGTTCAAACTCATATGTGTTTATCCACAGCTTCATTTCCTTTAATCTGCCATTCGGACTTATGACTAAACAGTGGAGCTAACTGACAAAAACCTCTCTCCTGGAAATGCCAATTGTTAAACTAATGCCAAGAACAGCAACAGAACATTTTAGCTACAAAAATATGCTGCAAAAGAGCATCAACAAAGCAACAGTAATTAAAAGACAAATTACAGTAATCATCGTCATCTTTCTTTGGCCAAGTATGTCACGCACACAAGGAATTTGTTTCCGGTACAGGACCGAGGCAGCCATCTGCGGCGCCAACTCACAGATGGCTCTAACCATCGGGGGTTCAGTGTCTTGCCCAAGGACACTTCAACAGGTGGACTGCAGGCACCGAGATTTGAACCTCCGGTTGGGAGACAACCGCCCTACCCACTGAACCACAGTTGCAGTAAAACTACCACATCTTGGGGTTCTTCAACTACAGGCAATAAAAGTTCACACTGAGGCTGAGTGCCACACCAGTACCATCACTCACGTGTTTTTGCTAATAATAGATTGAGTTCATGTATCTGCATCTGCTGGAACTCAATAAATCTATTTGTCTGTCTGGAGGTGTCATTATTGCAGTGTTTGGATCACTGGACATTGGTGTTATGTGAATATGAGTGACTTTTTTGTATGAATTGATCTAGACATTGCTGTGCTTATCTCTAGACCCGTTTGGCTAGATTGTTCATACAGATGTAGACTGTATGAACAACATGAGGAGATAGGATTGATCCACAAAGGCTGATCTGGTGGTGGTGTATGAGGAAAGATAAAATGACGAGCTGCCGTAGTTTACTGTCCTGTAGCAGTAGAACCCAGGGGTGGAACAGCTGTTACTTCTGTCTATTTATCAAAGTATCTGTATTTGTATCTGTAAAGTATCTCACTGATGACACTTTGTGATTAGTTGTGAGTATAGACTGATGGGTGAAGATGGCAATTTCACCAATTTAAAATTGAATCTAAAAACATAGTAAACTGCGCAAAAAGTGAAATCATTGTATATAGCTAGGTTCAGCTGTGCATGAAATATAAAACAACAATATGCCTAATTTACCTAATTTAGTTGACTCATTAAGAATGAACTGCATCTGAACTCTGAAAAAAAGAATAAACTAATTTGTGCACATTTGCTCTTGAATAAACTTGTCCACTCTAATTAACAGATCATTAAAAAAGCTTTGACATTTTAACAACTATTGATGTCTAAGAGAAAATGTTGAAACATGGACCACATTCAAAGTAAATCCATACATTTCAGAATCCAGAATCTAAACAAAACAGGATTAACTCCGAACAGATCATTTAGATCACACTGACTGTGGCCTGACAACCGTCACTGCACGAGGCCACACATACAGTGCATACATTGCACAAATACAGTCAATTAAAAAGTACTCAGATAAAGTTGAACAGAAACCAGAGACTGCAGGACATACAACACACACATGCATGCTCCTCCAGCAAGCTGAATGGTTGCTTCCTCTCTGGGGACTGTGGTAATGAGTGTGTTTCCATGTGTATCATATGAATGAGCAGTGTTATGAAAAAAGGACTCCAGGGCTTTGAGGTTCACACATACTGCTGGATACAACTGGCTTACACCATGGGAAAACAACATTTTCAAATCTACACTGACAATTATCTTTTAGCTGTTCACCAAAATCCAACAGTGTCATTTTTCTCTTACATTTACTTTAGTTCAGGGTTTTGGTCTGATCCTGGTGGGCATTTTGACACTGCAGCCAAAGCAGAATAATAATAATAAAATAATCATAAACTAACACAAAACTTCTGGCTACTTGAGATTGTTCCTACCTCACAGCTCTGCCAGCGGTTGGGAATGTTGGGCCGAAGTTTCTGCTCACAAACCACTTTCCTCATCTCCTCCACTGATGGATCTGACTGAACCAGGTCGTAGTAGGGCAGCTGGTAGTCTTCATGGATGCCTGAAAAATATGTGCTTAAATACTCTGGTTTTACATTTAGGCAGGTTTACAAAATACATGACGATATATTCACGGTCTCATCATGAACCCCCCCCCCGCCTTGCAAAGGGGTCCAATATTTCCAAAACCTCTTTGCAGAGGTGTCAATATTTCCACAAACTCTCAGCTCTCTTGCTCCATTCACCCATCATTCTATTAATCAGTCAACTTCCCATTCATTTAGCCAGTGATTCACCCTCCTTCACCCCCTCTCATCTGATCCTCACCTCCCATAGAGCAGCGGCTGGCAATCTCCCAGAACACCAGCCCCATGGCATAGATGTCAGCTCGCTTGAAGGACTCAAAGTGTTTCATGTTAATGGAGTCATCCAGGACCTCAGGGGCCATATACCTAAGCAGAAAGATAGCCAGTTGTTATCAGACTATTCAAATATAGAAGCACTTACTGTTGAAATAATTACCTGAAGCACAGTGGAGATTACAGGCAAACAGTATAGAGCTGGGATGTACAAGCACAAGTCAGGACAAACTGGTATTTTCCTAATATTGGATTGTACTGTGTACTACTGCGACAACCCTGCCAGGGACTGTATTGTGCTCTCACATCAGTTGTGTTAGGTTGCAGCCTCAGTAAAACTCCTGTTTCTATGTTGAGGTATTTAATTCTTCAGCATTTACAACTACAGCCTTCTGGGCCTCCAGAAAGGCCCCGCTAATTTAACACACATGATATGTTTCCAACATGTGTGAACACAGGTCTGCACTCAACATTACTGCTGCTGAGAAAAATTTCTAGGGGAAAGACTGTTGTGAAGACTGACATGTACCAAGTTTCTGGCACACACTATTAATCTGTAATGAGATGGATTCATGAGTGCAATCGAATAATGCCCACTCTGGCACAAAAGAGCAAGTCTTAATTGCATTCTGTAATTGATTGGTGTACAAATAATGAATGGATTGCCCCCATTAGCAAACTGCAGCTGCTGCTTCAGATAAATTGGAAGAGGAAAACATCATGATGAAAACAAAGGGACCATCAATATTAGGGTTTGCAGAACTGCCAATTGTGGGCAGTTGACTATAAAGTCAACATTTCTGTTATTAGAGTTGAGTCACTGTCACAGGACCAGCTAAAGTGGGTACAGTATCTCTCCCCAACCACCAGTTGGCAATCATGAACAAATTGCTGCTTGACGGATCAGAAGAGGAGAAGATGGCGAAATATACGAGGAGAAGCCATATAAACCTAAGATTTGTGCTTCATCATAAGCGTTTTGAAACATAGTTTACAAGTGAAGACTTTCAGGGTGATGACTAAGTGGCTGGTTTTGCATATGTGCATGTAGCATCAGGTACCCCGCTGGAACAGCATACAGCTGTGTTCCTACGCAGATGGTGACCAGGCTACTGTTCCATCAGCTCCCACTGGGACGCATGACTTTCGGATACTTGGTTTGGTGACTGTTTCATTAGCAAAGACAAGAGTGCACATCTAACGACTGCTTGAACAATTGTTGCTCCTGTCTTACGGTCAGTTTGGAGTTCACTGGCTGCCTGCTATGTGGCCAAAGTGTCTACTACTCACTGTGCCACATCGACAGCCTTCGCTACATCAGGTACAACTTTCTGTAGTGAAAATCACATGGCCTGTGACTAATCGACATCATGCTGAAAAGGTTGACTGTACATGATGAAGTCACAAACTCAAATAATCTATGTTACCCTATTTTCCAGGAAACTCGGAGGAATTCAGAGGAAATGTAATTATGTGACCAACAGCAAGGTAGAAAAATCAACCACTTTAAAATGCAAGCTTTAAGCATGTAAAAAAACAAAACAGAAAATGCTTTTGAATCTTGAGTCTGTAGGAAAGGCTTTTGAAGAACAGTTTTTGAACAAAACCAGGACCGGAATATTACACCATTATCAAATGGAGTGCATAACCTTGAATAGATGATTCTTTTAGACCAAAAGGCAGACATCCAGAGACATCTGTGTGCTTACTACAATTAAGACAATACTGAGAAAGGGGCTTTTACTACAATGCCTACAATGTTCCTTGGAAAACCGCTGTAACAGTCAGAGTACAAGATGGGTCGAGTTATGCTAACGTCATTTTGACATACAGCTTGGTTCATCGGGGCCAGACCAAAGAAAAAGATTTATTGGTGTCTTTTATTTCTGGTCCATCTCATCTTCTCAGTGACTGAATAAACCAAGAGGAGTAGGTACGAAGCCAGATGGACTGACAGGTAACGCATTCAGTGGCCCATGTTGGTGATGTCATCTTGCATCATCACAGCCACATGGACCCATTTGATTTGATTTTGATTTATTTATTCTTTCAAGCATGTAAAGACAGTTGATATATCAACACACATAATTTTACACATATCCACAAATGCTAATCCAATATCAATTTGCTTATACCTAGTACATGCTTGAATGGAGTAGGAAGAAGTCAGACTTATCCAGTCCTACCCCATGACATCATCTTACCATCATTGGTTTGCAAGCAGTATCTCTACATAAATAATTCTCTTCTACACCACACAAGTAATATATTAAAGAATTATTACAGAGTATTAACATTCATACACCACACCCACAATGTTCTATCTAATTAATCATTGAGCCTGTTCTTGCATATATCTTGATTGACACATACCTTTATATTTATGTTTAAACTCGTCAATTCTATTACTATTTTTTATGTCCACACTTAAATTATTCCATAGTTTTACCCCACTTATGGAAATACAAAATCTTTTTTTGGTTGTATGTATAACATGAATTTTTAAATTTAACTGACCCCTTAAATTGTTTCCCCCTTCCCTTTCATTAAATAGTTTTTGAATTCCACTGCGTTGAGAAATTCTGGTGACTCACAGCAGGTCATGCTGCACTTTATTAAATCTGGTGCATTTATTATACAAAGTAAGAACTGATTATGAGATTCATTAGGACTAAATAAGCACTGTTTACCACAATGAATTGGAGGATAGTTAGTGAGTGGTTGCTAAGTTACTAGCTGTATTGCATGGTTACAAGATGATCTTGAATAATTACAAGCCTGTATATACAGGCTTATATGTGTTTCCTGTATGGTTCACATAATTAGCAGCTCAATTCAGAAGCTTTTGGGTCAATTTACATTTTATACAATAACTAGACAGCATCAATGCCTTTTGCATAGTACTGTTTTTTTTTTACTGAAATGCTGGAAAGAAAAGACCAGAGCAGATTGTTTGAAAGTATGGCTGGTGCAGGGAACCTGCTACCCCAGAAAGTTTGGAGGGATGTGTATCATGGGTCCACTGTAAAAACTGCAACAAACAATTAAAAAAAATTGTGTGGGCTAGATGGAGGAACTGGACAGTAACGTTTTTTGGTGTTACTGAAATTATATATAATGAATGAATGAATGTCACTTTCGGCTTTTCCCGTTTTTTTTAGGGTCGCCACAGCGAATCATCACACCAACAACTCGCATGTTGACATCTGGCACGTGTTTTACACCGGATGCCCTTCCTGACGCATTCCCTGATTAGAACCCAGGCCGTGGCGGTGAAAGCGCTGCGCCTTAACCACTAGCCTGAGGGGGATTGTACTACCAGAAGGGATCCCGCAGGCAAATGGGAACCATGAAGAGGCCACAAGGAAAGCAGCAACCACCAAGTACCTGCAGAGAGTAAGGCAAGTCCTGAGAAGTCAGCTGAATAGAAAGAACAAAGTCCGGGCAATTAACACCTATGCCCTGCTGGTCATCAGGTACCCCGCTGGCATAATTAAGCTGGCCAAAGAAGGAGATAGAGGCCACTGACATCAAGACAAGGAAGCTCCTTACAATGCACGGCGGGTTTCACCCCAAGTCCAGCATCCTGAGACTGTACACTAAGCAGAAGGAAAGAGGCCGAGGATTAGTGAGCGTCAGAGCCACTATCCAGGATGAAACAACAAAGATCCATGAATACATCAAGAAGATGGCCCCGAGTGATGACGTGCTTAGTGAATGCCTCAGGCAGCAAAAACTAGAGGCACAAAGGAAGGAAGAGCAGGAACCCTCATGGAAGGAAAAACCTCTGCACGGTATGTACCACCGTCAAATAGTAGAAGTGGCTGATATCGAAAAATCCTACCAGTGGCTGGACAAAGCTGGACTGAAAGACAGCACAGAGGCACTAATCCTGGCAGCACAAGAACAAGCTCTAAGTACAAGATCAATAGAGACAGGGGTCTACCATACCAGACAGGACCCCAGGTGCAGACTGTGCAAAGATGCCCCTGAGACAATCCAGCACATAACAGTGGGGTGTAAGATACTAACAGGCAGGGCATACATGGAACACCATAACCAAGTGGCTGGCATAGTGTACGGAAACATCTGTGCTGAGTACAGGCTGGAAGGCCCAAAGTCAAAATGGGATACACCTCCAAAGGTGGTTGAGAACGACCAAGCTAAGATCCTGTGGGACTCCCATATACAAACAGACAAACTGGTAATGGCCAACCAACCAGACATAGTAGTGGTGGACAAACAAAACAAGAAGGCCATAGTGAAAGATGTAGCAATCCCAAGCGATGGCAACATCAGGAAGAAGAAACATGAGAAGCTTGAGAAATACCAAGAGCTGAAAGAAGAGCTAGAAAAGATGTGGAAGATGAAGGCACAAGTGGTCCCTGTGGTAATAGGAACATTGGGGGCTGTGACCCCAAAACTGGGTGAGTGGCTCCAACAGATCCCAGGAGCAACATCTGAGATCTCTGTCCAGAAGAGTGCAGTCCTAGGAACAGCTAAGATACTGCACAGGACCCTCAAGCTCCCAGGCCCCTGGTAGAGGACCCGAGTTTGAAGGAACGAATACAAGACCGCCCCAAAGTGGGGGGTGAGAGGGGGAATTTGATTTAAAAAGAAAACTTGTGTTTACAGTCAAACTTTAAATACTGCTCCTTCTGTAACTGCAATATGTATTTATGTATGAAAATTGTCTAAATGCAGTGTTATCAGTTGGCAATTTGTAAGTGCTGGATATGAGAGGAGAGTTTAACAAAACATCCAGCAGGTGGTGGTATACACCACAAAATGAAAAATAAGGAGTCTTTATGGCAAAGGTTTGTTGGAGCATAATATGTAGCTGTAAAGCACAGCACTACATTACCACATGTGTTTTTAGCATTAATGCACACTTCATCAGGAACTTGGGAAAACCTCAAAGTCAGGAGCTCCTGGTGTTTAGACCAAGGAGGTAAGGGAGTCTGGATAAGGACCATACCCATGCACAACTAAATCACTGGCAATAGTGCTCTTTTTGCTGACTCTGGTAAAAGCATATGGGAAAAGGAGAAAACAGCCAGCTTAGAAAAATATGCCTACCACCTCTAAAGCTCACTGACTAATATCTTATATCTGTCACCCATACAAAAACTGAAGTGCAAAAGTCACAATTCTCTGTTGTAGTATTTCTTAGAGCGTGAGGGGAGCTTGCTAGACAGCTAACAGCCAGCCACCTAGGGCGGGACCCTCCTGCCTGTTATTCAAAGTGGCCACACCGTTAATAAATCAAGTGGAAATGGGAGAAGGTGTGGTGTCTCTGACCATCTGCTGCCTATAGTCCTCCTTGTTGTTTCAGTTGTTCAAAATTGCATTCTCAAAATACAGTCCATACATTAGCCCCGCCTGCCACCCCGTGAAGGTTATATGAAGTGTTTTTCAAAGTATGAGCAGTCATTTTGAACAGTAAGCCGTGGAGGATCCTTCGGCAGCTGAGAGCCCTAAATGCTGGCTGGCTGCCCTTTTGCATGGAGAAAGAGTAGAAACCGGACGGAGAGTGTTAAAAGCAACCAACAGACTCAGATTCAGATGTAGCATTCTTCCTTCTAACATGTTTGTTTTGGTAGCAACCTAGCACAGTCATGATTTTAGCTTTGCAGTGAATCAATCTGATGTTAATTTCAGAGTAATTCCAGTTTTGTGTCACATTAGCAGTAACCAGAGCGTGCTAGTGGAATGCCAGATTTATGGTACTCGCTGCTCAGACAGCTAATACAAGCTTCAGACTGGAGGCTGCATTTTGTACAGTTTGTCACAACCAGGAATCCGGGATGTGATGGGAGGGGCAAAAAGCGGTTAGGAGCAGCCCACAGTGTCGGTTTGTTTCGAGTCTCACTAGGCCCTCTGTCAGCTGAAAAGATGTGAAAGTGTTCTTGTCATCTAACTCAATGCCAGAAAATGAATAAGCATATTTCTTAAAATGTTGAACTGTTATTTCTTCAAAAATTAACTCGAACGTTCAAGCAGTATTTTAATTTCACACGTTTTGCACAAGGGGTTAGAAGTGCCATAGTCAGCAAACTGATAATGCCATTTCCATGACATAAAACAGACCAAGCTGCAAAACATGTGTGACGGTGATGAGTTGAATTTATCATTTTGCACAAAACAAATGCCAATGTTGTTTCTAGTCAAGGGAGGAATTTGGGCGATTCTACGACACATGACAGGTTTGTGGTAATATGGTAGATAAAACAGAAAAGTACAACATGTTCTGACCTCTCAGTATCTCAAAAAGAAGGCAAACCCTCAATAGGAAATTGAGCTCAAACTATATCTCACAAAGCAGTACAGGGTGCTCTTACTACATACAACAGAGGGGTTCGGTGAGATATTGTTCAGTCAGTCAGTTTAAGGATCCAGACTGTCAGGACAGACTATTGAGTGGTGCTACAAGGGGACACCTCAATAAAAAAAGCACAATGCATTCACATTCCACACAAAATTACACTTTTTTTTAACAAAGTGTAACCATTTGCTGATGAATTTCAGCCAGTGCCAGACCTTCTGTTCCCACTGACCCTAAGCTCACTGAATCATTTAGCAGCACTAAAATACACCTGCAGCATCAAAGCACCGTGCAGAGGAGGAAGCAGGGGGAGGATAAAAACAAGAAACAGAAAAGGAGGAGAGAAGAAAAACAGTCCAGCACTGCTGGTATCACAGTGGGAGGAGGAAGGGGAAGACAGCTGGATAGAGTGATACTATGGTCTCAATGCACTGCTCACTTTCCAACCCTGAGGCTACACAAATTTACATAATATAACAAGAGACATATGGACAGAGACACAAAGGGAATGCCAAAGTCTCCAATCTGGAGATTTAATAGCTGGATAGAAAGGGAGGACATAAGGAGCACCTGTTGGTATGGCTTTGGTAACACTATCATTTTATAAGCTTTGCATACAATTAGCCAGTAACCTGACTTTTATTTTAATGTGGCTTTGTTTGATCCACAACTTTTGTTAAGTTTCTGGTAGAGCTGTGTCTGACGTGAATTCTCATAGTGTAGTTATTGTGTCGGCATATTTTCACTGTCGCTCAATGTTACAATTCAGCAGGCAAAATTAGCTTTCAGAAGGTCAGCTATCTTATGTCAACACAAGTCATGGCCAAGGTAGCTTGGTCTTGACAAATGAGCAGCTTTGCTGGTGCTCATGTGCTAATGGACTGTGCTATGACCAGTTGAACAGTGCTCCCTTGTGTCTAAATTAAACTAAAATGCTAATCAAGGCAGATGCTCTGTGCTGTGTACACAGTGCCCCCTTAAAAAGGCGGTAGTCATAGTGAGTCAGACGACTTCAGTGACCTCCTGACAGAATCACAGAGAATATAGAACAAGCTGGAGCAGAGCATGCATAATCCTCACCTGCTTCTAAAAAAAGCTGGTAACAACCTGTCTGCATTCTAAAAAGGCTAGGTTACCTTTTGGTTCCCACTCTGTGGTTTGGAGCAATATCGATGGTGTCAGTGGCTGAGTCATGGCGGACAGCTAAACCCAGGTCGGCAATGCAGCAGGTCCCATTCTTCTTCACTAGAATATTCTTTGACTTCAGGTCTCTGTGAGCAATAGCTGGCTTACCTGGAGACAGAGAGTCAGGTACTCAAAAGAACAAGAGGCCATCCACTAATGGAAACTTAATATGAACAACTGAAATTCTCTGAGCGATATACAGGATATCACTGAAATCATATTTCAGACATTTTAGGACATTCAAAGAAAAAGTTATGTTTTTCCACCACAAAATAAGGACACACCAGGGCTAGGCAGCTTGCTACGATCAAGTGACTACAACACTGGACATTACAACAACAGCAGCACCTCCTTAATGTAGAGTAAATGACTCATTTCACTTTGCCTAATTGGTTGGACTAGACTGCAGTACCCTTGAACAAAAGCCTAAAATGCTTATGTCATATTTTTTGTTTACTGACCTTGTGAGCATAGACTGATGCCAATTATATAAAAACACCAAATATGAGCCCAATTAATTAGCAAATGGATTAAGTGGTCTATCACTAGTTTAGTCAATACTTGAGTGTTCCGTCTCTTGTTTTTCTCCAGACGTTTCCTCACATTCAAACATTTCAGAGGAATTAGAAAATTTCACTCTGAATGACAGGTTTTCAGCTCTAGTGGATGTGTTTCAGCTCAGTTTGCAGCAGAGAGAGCAAGTTTGTTCATCTCTGTTTGCATCTTTTTACTGGCTTTGTTTCACACTGCCTCCGAGTATTGGTACTGGGTACAGAATGCTGCTAAACAGCAGCTTGCACCTATTAAGCAGTTTGGTTAGTCCAATACAGTTCTGGCACATTCTGTCCTTCCTTGGGACATTTCTAGAATCTTTACACACAAGTTTGGTTTTACAGAGATAAAAATCAAAATCCAATCAAAAAAAATACTGACATGGAAATTGAAAACATTGTTTAACAAGGTTATAAAAGAATCCTCATAAAGGTCTGGTATCTCACCTTGCGTGCCCACTATCTCCATGTGGAGGTGGGCAAGGCCGCTGGCTGTAGACAGGGAGAGGTAGTCAAACAGAGAGCCGTGTTCATGATAATCTGACACCAGCCACAGCTGAGTCCATGTCCCATTATCTACACAGAGAAAAAAGGTTAAAGACAAAGCTTAATTTCATCAACAAAAACTGTGATGAAAAATATTCAGACAACATATTTTTCAGGTGAAAAACAAAATAAAAAGTAACATTTGATAATGAGATCGCCGAACAAAAATTAAATAATAATGTGAAAGACAGATGAATGGATATGAAATTACTTAAAGTGCTGCATCTGTGGAGTCTACTTTCCTCCACTGGCCAAAATATCTCTTGTTCAGGAGTTGAATTAGCCACTTGTTGTGTTTCACTACTGTTGATAAGCTACCGTCTTACAGTCAGTAACATTCTGTCTCTGTCATCTGGTATTAGTGCTTCTTGGAAGGTTTGACCCAAATTCATCTACAATCCAGAGAATTATGCCAAAAAAATAAAATAATGCTGGAACACACTAGAAAAATGCAGCAGCATGCCATATGAAACAGTAGGATGATTTAACATGAATCACTGTGGATATAGATGTAACATTAACGTTCCTTTCAGTCGAATATCACAAGCAATGTGTCAGTTCCAGGATTAATATGGGCAGTCAACCATTAATTGTTCCCTCAGTGTTTGCTGCAGAGAGCTCACTGATTTTTCTGACCTCCTTGAAGACTACAAACCCAGCAGAGCACTGAGACTCTTAGGAAAAAGTCAGCTGATTAAAACCTCAGGTCAGAACCAAACAAGGTGAAGCTGCTTTTAGCTACGATGCTGCACACAGATGGAACCAGCTTCCCAAGGACCAACTCCAGCCACTCAACTAAAAGCTCTGCTATTTTCCTGTGCCTTTGTTTGACTGGTTTCTATGCTGTACTTTCTGAAGTGTAACTGCTAGGTCTATGTTTCAGACCTTTTACTTTGTCAGTTTCTTTTAGATCCCCATTTTATGTATTTCATCTCATTTTAACAAGGTTTTATCTTCATTTTCATCTCACGCTGAACCCAGTGAATTGAACTGTAGTACTAATGTCAGTGAGTCCAACTTCTGCAGAGCAGAGACACTGTTTGAATAAGGCTACTCAAATATCCCACCAATTGATGAGTAAGTGCTACTGTGCAGGCTTCAGGACCATTTCAATAAAAAAAAAAGTGAGAATAACCTGAAATTATTTACATTATTTCCTCATGTCCACAGGTTTTCAAAGCAAAGTGTCTTGATGAGGGTACTTGTCATTGTTGGGTCAGTTAGCACTAATGCTACAACAAATTTGAATCAGTCTAAAAACTTAATAACAATAATGATGATAAATAAAGCCTCTTTTTGTTTTTCCTAATTAAACATATGTTGAGATTTTCCTGCTAATGTTCCCATCATGCTTTGTGAACTAAAGAAAATGTCAGACATGATGCCTGAGTTCTTTTTCCTATGCTATCTGAGCAGATTTATTATGTTTTTCTGCGACAAACTGGAAATGGGTGAGTCATCCTAATTCTAGCAATTTCTGTATGATGTCCATATGGTCTGTTTTGACCATTGTATGCAATTTTACATTTATGGAGTTCAAACGTAGTTGT
>NW_018127980.1:1007166-1065849 GCF_001952655.1 Monopterus albus
ATGTCCCCATGCCTTGCATCATACCCTACTGTATACACCATGTATCAATAGCGACCTGAAGAACCTCCTGTCAGTCTAACAGTAAAGAACACACAACATCCATTTGCTTCCAGGCTGTCTCACAGCCCTAGCCCTCCTGTGTGTGTGTGTGTGTGTGTGTGTGTGTGTGTGTGCGTGTGTGTGTGTGGGTGTGTGTGTGTTGGTGGGCGTGCTTCTGTGCTGGTGATGTCTGCTTGGTTTTCATTAAACAGTTACTCCCCCACACTGTCTACCAGTCTGTCTATTCACAATGTATACTTGTCACACTACCTTCACCTTTTGCAAAGCTGTTTCATTTGGAATTAAAGCAGCCCACACTGTCATATACAGATGATGTTGATCAGAAAGATTAATATGCACAGTTCCATACTGATACACTTGAATCACTTTTGATTCTTAGATGGAACTTTATTTAGTCCCTCAATGAAACTCACCAGTCACTTTATTCAGTACACCGGTACAACTGTATGCACTTCAATGCAACATTTCCACCTTCACATCTGTGTTTTTGAAGCTCACAATGTTTCAGTTTTTTGTGAAATTGTCATAGTTATAAATTGTTATATATGTTTATTACTGAGGTCATTGTTAAAGGTAGTGTTATAGTGGACTATATTATATTCACAGGTGTGTCTATATTTTCTGTCCTCCCCGGCTACATACATGAGGGTCAGAATATTAAGAACACCTCTGAATATAATGTAGTCCAGTACAACACCACCTTTAACTATGTCCTCAATAATAAATATGTCATTGAATTTATAAATTCATGACAATTTCACCAAAAACGCAAAAATTCTGAGCTTTAAAAACACAAATGTTAAGGTGGAAATGTTGCACTGAAGTGTATACAATTGTACGGGTATACCTAATAAAGAGGCGGGTGAGTGTATATTCTGTTCTCCACTCATTAATTTCTTTAATTATTCTATCATCTTTCAGCTGGCTCTGTCCTGTCTGTTAAATATTACACTCATCCTCACTGTATGCTAATCCCCACAGGAATGTCTGAGTCTTATCTTAATCCACCCTCTTAGAGCACTTCAGAGGTTTTTCACCCTTGTTGTCAGCAGCGATGAAGCCAAGAATGTTCTCGTGTCTTAGCATCACGGTCTGGTAGATCTCAGCCTCGCGGAACCAGGAACGCTCCTCACGGGAGGAGAAGATCTTCACGGCCACCTCCTCACCACGCCACTTGCCCCGCCACACTTCCCCGAAACGCCCTTTACCAATGCTTTCCTGGAGGATGATGGTCCTGGCGATGGTCCTCTGGACCAGCAGCGGCAGACCTAGAAAGAAACAAAGGAAAAAAAGAAAACATTTTTAAAGGCAAAAGCATCATGGTGAAGGGAACATGTTGTGTAGGAAGACTGTCAGCTGTAAATCCCTTTAATAAAACACAGATGCTCCACTGTCTCTACTATTGTTTGTGTTCTTTAACTATTTTTTGTAATCAATAAAATGCATAACACAAACATAACATCAACACTATATATAAAAAGGAAAGGAGGAAGGTCCATACATAAAAGGTCACTAGGAAAACCAGTGATAAACAACAATAAAGTGGGTCACAGTTGTATTACTGTCGCTGACAACAGTCCATGTTTTTTAGCTCCTCTGCAACAGGAAGTGAAGCTTACAGCAAGGAATGTTTCTCGGCAGCCATCAATCAAGAAAATGAACGTGCCAATTGGATTGCGAGAGTCATTATGAATAAGATGAAGACAAGGATTAGGCTCATCAACAATTTTCATATGATCCACTAACACTACAAACATGACTCCAAAAATTGACAGCTCATGGGCATACCCATATCATGTGGAGAACTGGAGAGTTGCAATGTATAAGTAACAAGTGTAGCTGGGTTGCAGTCTCATCTGAAATCATTTATAGGGTATCGTGTGTGTGCTCTGTGGATAACCACATTCTTAGATGTTACACGGAGATTAGACCATTTGTTATCCCAACTTGGCTCCTTACTGAAACCCCGTAACTGCCCATTCCTCAGTGATAAAACTGAGGGTGACTTTACAAAATGTTCAGTAAACTTGTTATAGATCACACAAACCAAACTTTGTGACGTGGACTTGATTCATTTCTAACACTGGGTGAGTGGCACGAGGAGAGTCCCACAGCTCTCCTATGCGTTTAAAGTAGATCTTAGTTGAAGGCAAAATAAGCAGATGTCAGCAGGGCAAACCTAGTGTTAAGAGTCTGAAACGAGCAGAGCCCATCATTATCACAGCGCTCTCAAAAAAAACGTGCATGCATGACTAGACTACCACACAGCAGTAGCCTTCAGCCAAACTCAGTTATTTGGCTTTCCCCATCTATTAACAGCTACAGTAATGTTAGATGTTACACTGATCGTCTTGTACCACCAAATAAAAGATCTTGTCATGTGTGTGTTTTCACTACTGATGATTCAATTAATCTCCACACATGTACAGAATAGCTCTAATATGAAATGATTAGTAGTGAAGTTCTAAATTATGCAGCCCAAACCCCACCACTCTATATATAATTCAGATACCATCAAATATAGTGTATTTCCTTAGAGTACCTAGGAGGAAAAGGGAATGGCAACATAAAAACATAAAGTTAGGCTAAGGTAAAACATTCATTTTAGTTACACTGATCCTACGCTTAACAGATACTTTACAAGTGCCCAAATTTTTGTCTTGCTTTAGATGTTATTGTAGTTCTCTCTTATAATTTCATTTACATTTGAATCAATGCATGACTGAGTACTTGTGCTAGGGGTTCCAATGACAGAGCAGAACTAATCATCTTGTAATGAATGTCACTTCAGTTCTACTTTCTGAGTATGAATGGTCATGTGCAGTAAAAGACAATATGCAAGCGCTGTAAAAGGTTTTGCCACAAACTCAACTGGCTTCCCTCCTGTATGATTTCACAAGTCTCTTCAGACCATATAACAGTGCATTAGTTATACATGAGCTTCTAACAGAAGCTGTGTGTGACCATATATGCTATTTTCACCCTCACCACAGTGAAAGGTGACATCATCTGGCAGTCACATACGAGGGACAATCGGGGACGTGAACTCCCATGGGAAGAGGACTCTTGTTTACCTTGTTAGTATGAGTATTTGCTGCTATTCACTGTTGAATTTGGGCCACAGGAAATGCACCATAGGGACGTTAAGACAGAGCAGGGAGTTGTGTTTTTGCCAAATTAATCTAAATGTATGGCCACAGTCCTGCACACTGGCCTGGTTCTATTATGTACTGATATCATGAGACAGCTTTTGCCTAGAAGAGAAATATCATCACGTTTTAATGTCCAGAGCCAGTTTCATGTTATATAAATGTAATGATCAATCTGAGAAAAAATGTTTTGAATGTCACCATATATAACTGAATGATTAATTCTGTGTGTTATCCAGCACTGATTATAACAGGGGATTTTAAAATGTTGTGGTGTCTACTGCCAAAAGAAAGTGAACAAAGAGGAAATAAATGTTAGATTTATCTGCTATTCAATAACAAACAGCAGATTCTGATAAAACTGTACCTTCCATGGGAAACGTTTGACAACTTTACGGTCAAATCTTTGTTAAAAGTTTGTTTGCTGAAGAGCTGGATTTGCTGGAAGAGTTAATGCCTCTTCTGGCTATACAACTTTCAATATTAACTCAAATCCTGTAATAACTACAGGAAGGTTATATAGTATATGCAGCTGACTGCAGACTAGATTGACAAACTGCTGATGAGAAAACAGAAAACAGAAGTGGAATGAACATGCTGCTCCAATTTCAAAAGGCAACACACACACACTCTGACTCAAAGTAATTAAAACAGCCCACGCAATTCTGACACAACACACAATGCACCAGTCACACACACAACTGCATATTGTGCAATATGGTGTACACAGCCAGAAAGGCTGAATCCAAGTCCTTCCTTAGCAGCATGTTAGAGGTGCCAGTCTTCACAGAGAGGTGCAAATTCATGGCTAGAGTAAAGATCAGCTTTTGCCAGTACTGTGTGTGTGTGTTGCCTGAATCTTCGTCATTTTAACAGACTTCTACTTTTAGTATGTGGGCAGCATTGGGGTCTTATTGCTGCAAGTGCACGTGCGTGCACGCACACACGCACACACACACACACACACACACACACACATTTCTTTTCTTTCCGCATGGAGATTTTACATAAACTTACATTAATTTCCTGGGGATTTAGCCTACCATTGACAGACACTACTTGCCTAATCCTTACTAACCATAAACCAAGTCGTTGCCTTAAAATTTAATGGTTTACAAAATGGGGACCAGCATTTGGTAATACGGGCACACACACACAGAAAGAACACTGTGTGCACGCTTCAGCCCTTAAAATATACTGACACACACTGTACTCCCACAAACAGTATCACACAAACTGAAATGTAACAAGTCATCGTGTATTTGTAATTACCTTTATTTTAAACCGCAACTTGCAGTTTAATTCTTTTATAAACTGTCTAATGTTTTACAGTATATAATGGCAGAAATTCGGAGGAAAAAGTGGGTGTTTTGAACAGTAATAATAGAAAGGGTATTTTTTTGGTTTTTTAAAATGCATCAAATTACCTCGTCCAAGGAAGTCGTGTGTGCCTCAGTTCAGTGTGCAGTGCGGGTCTGAGAGGTTATACTGTAGTTTGAGTTGGCCATTTATCACTAGTTTTGCTTTGATTTCTCCATTTTCATTGTGGTGAACTGTTGTTTGGTGCATGTTGCACAAACTCCATCTAGAGATTCCAGTTTTGCTAATAGAAAGAGGAACAGAGCTAGTTTTCATTTTTGCAGATTTATTAAAAAAGAAAAACTGAAATATCACATGGTCATAAGTATTCAGACCCTTGGACTCAAATGAAGGTGTAGAACCATCTCAGGGATGATCAGAAGAAATGGACAGCACCTAAGTTAAATATATGAGTGTCACAGCAAAGGGTCTGAATACTTATGACCATGTGATATTTCAGTTTTTCTTTTTTAACAAATCTGCAAAAATGTCAAAAATTCTGTGTTTTTCTGTCAATATGGGGTGCTGTGTGTACATTAATGAGGAAAAAAATGAACTTAAATGATTTTAGCATATGGCTGCAATATAACAAAGAGTGAACAATTTAAGGGGGTCTGAATACTTTCCGTACCCACTGTATCTGTGCAGGTAAAGAGACAGGATTTCACTGTTAAATCTGTTCTGAAAGAAGCTGTCAACCAGAAATGTGAAACCCAGTGAAACGCAGTACCTGTATGATAAGGATTACGCTCAGACAATTCTATCGTATAAACCACATAATTCTGAATGGTAGCATCTCTAAGACCTGTTTAATAATGTTGGCTAACTCAAATTTCTAAATTTCTCTGATTTTAATCAGTATTTGTTGTAAGGCAGCATAGCTATCCTGGACAATCCCCCAGTTGATGTAATGGCTAACGTTAGCTATTATTAGCATTCCATTTAGCAAAATGCGTCATTAGATAAGATACAATTGATTATTTCAGTTTACTACTGTTGGAGCCCTGGTTACTTAGCTTGGAGACTTGTTTGCACAACTAATAAATTAGCAATTTATTTTAATTTGGTGTTACAATGCTTTGGCAGATAGCAAAGCAGATCAAAAATGCACCTACAGCCTGTATTGCAATACTTGCAGACCCGGAAATAGAAAGCTTCTCTCCCCTGGTTTTGTCACTGTTTTATGCATGGAAACATATGCCTCACTGGCCTAAACCCTGAGATATGAGTACAGATAAAATACATTTCTTATTATTTGCATAATTTTGAAACTTAAAAAAGTAACAACACAAACAGCATCTTAATGAGGCATTAATTCATGACCACCTGCAGTTAACACATTACACTGATACTAAGAATTGCTGTAATACACTTGCTAAATACACTTACCTAATACTATGTTGTCTCAAAATAAAGCTGGTTTCTTTTGTGATGACACCACTTTATCAGACCTATCAGAGAGTCTTCCTGTGTCTACTCAGCTACTGGACACACTGACACACAGACTGGATACAGACTGGATCTATTATAAGCCTATAATTTAGACCTGGCCTAACTCAGGTCGGGTCTTGTTTACTAGGAACCACATGGACCGTAGCAGACTGCTACACACCGGTATAATTGCTGTGAGTCACAGCTCTGTAAAGTGATACAGAGACACAGTGTACTTTGAAACCTGAAGCTGTAATTTCCGTTAGCTGCTCTGTAGCTGAGATTGTAATCACTGCTGTGCTACACTGAGCTGTCCTCTTACAGTTAGACCTTTAAATGTTACAAAATACACATTGAATGAACCATGACAAATGCAAAGCACCATCCTCATTTATAACTAAACTGTGGTAAATAAGCCTTCTGCTGCAACTCAAAGACCATTTCTTAAGAGTCCTGGCATCCCAGTGAGGCTGTCAAGAAATTAGCAGAGACCTGAATGCAACTGGACAAGTAATCCGGCACAAAGATAAGTACCCCTGCAACAAAAGAGGTTACAAAATTGATGTTACAGAACTATCTGCTTTTTCAATTGATAGTCATGGTGTAATGCACAAACAAATAAATATGCACATACACAGTTGTCCCACACTGTCCAGGAACACGAGGACCCTGGAGTGCCTACCTGATCCAGAGCGCCTACCTGATCCAGAGCCAGAGGTGGTCATGTCGTAGATGAGGTCCTTTAGAGTTGTTCCAACAGTGATGAAGGGATGATCCATGGATGGGTCCTCTTCATTGGGCACACAATGGTGGTGGTGATGGTGGGCCCCAGCACCACCTGCTGCCAGACCCCTGTGGCTGTGGCAAACATAAAACGCCACAACAAGCAGCAGGCAGAAAACACACACCGGGCCGGCAATCACTGCTGCGAGAGCTACAGGGCCCAGAGAAGGAGGCTTTTCTGTGGGGACTGTAGGACAGGAAGGAGACAGACACACAGCAGATTAGAAAATTGAGTATTATAGATCAATAGTTAATGTATGTTATGTCCTGTGAGTGTAGGGAGATAAAGTTGATATAGGCAATCGAGAGAGAGGTTTGTTTTTCTGTACCAATGATGTCTTGCTACAATCCTGCTAGGTAAGAAATGAACTTTGATTGCTCCCAGAACTGTTCTCGTTTGGTGAGTAGATCTGTTTGTGAAAAGGTTAGGGAATATCCAAGTGATGGTTGCTGCTCTCCTGTCTCACACTGCAAGTCTGTGAAGATCCCGGTGCTAAATCACTTGCAGACATCTGATAGCTGGGTTAAAGTTATCCCCATGTGAGAGAAGTGAGGCCATACACTGTTACAAAGGTTAATTTCAAGCATACTGATGGCTGGCAAGTGGTAAGCCTAAACTACTAGACACAGGCCAGGCAGCTAACAGGCCAAATGGTGCGGGGGCACATTCCATCTGCTAGGCTGATGGGTGATTTGGCACACACACACACTCAGCTACGTGGTCCATAGTGAAAACTACAATGCCTACATCCATTTTCAGAAGTTAATGTTGATAAAGGACACCTGGATGAGTCTTGATGTAAAACAGGCTAGAAAAGACATGAAAACAGCCGACAATCGCCCCTTTGTATTTTTTCATAAGCATGAGGGTCCATAAGCATCACCTTGCTTTAATGGCACTATAGGCCAAAGCAACTGGGAAGCAGATCTTAACAAAATAGATTTTTTTTAACCATCTGTGTGATGGATGAGGGTAGGGTAGACCCTTAATTCACTACCTTGTAAAAGCCACTTTGACAGCCATTGCAGCTTGGAGTCTTTCTGGGCAAGGCCCTGATCAGACAGAGTGCATTATAGCAGTCAGACTCTAATTGTTGTTAATGGGAGTGAAGCATTTTGCCTGCTGCTTCTGTGTTGCCAAGTGCCTCGCGTGTTATCCAGAAGCACCCTGAAAACCTCCATATGAAAAACCTTCAACTCACAGCAGAAAAACGCCCAATGTCATCAACTTTCTTCTGTTGCCCATTCAGATGAACTGAGAGTCAGGACTTTTGTGGTGGTGACTCAAAATATAGTGCCGACCTACTGCAAACTAATGTTCAGCTGCTCAGTGGGACCAACTGACTTCCTGTAGGTCATGGTCATTTTGGTGATACAAGGCCCAACGGTTGACAGCAGACTGTTAAACTGTCCTAACATAAGCCATCCTCCAGGAGACGCTTCCATGGAGTGGAATGGATGAGCATCTTCCATCTAGCCTCTCTACCATACAGGCATGACTGATAGAGAGCTGCTGAGATGGTCATCTTTCTGTTAGGTTCTTCCATCTCTGCAGAGGACCTGCGAAACTCTGTTAGAGTGACCACTGAGTTCTTAGGTGTCCTCTCCGACCAAGGCTCTTCTTGTCCAGTTATTTAGTTGGCTGGATGGCCAACTCTAGGAAAAGTCCTGGTGGTTCCAATCATCTTCCATTTAACAAGTATTGAGGCTCCTTTGCTCCTGGGAGCACTCAAAGCTTTAGAAATTGTTTAAAACCCTTGTCCTGACCTTTGCACCTCCACAATTTTATCATGAAGGTTTAAGGGGTTCCTTGGATGTCATGGCTTGCTTTTTGTCCTGATTCATTTCTCAGAATTTTCTAAGCTATGTGCAGTTAATTCAGTTTGTCACAGGTAAAGGATAATTAAATGTGATAATTAAAAGCGATGTGCCTGACCACAAGTGTCATTTGGAAACATTTCTACACTTTATAGGGGATTTGTATACGTTATTGGTTTACATGAATTTTGCAACCAGTGTATTTATTTTATTCATTGCACTCTTTGAAAATATGCTTTTTTTCTAAAAGGTTAGTTAAGAGTTTAACAGTAACTACCTAAACACCTACATCTGCATTTTAGTTTTAGGTAGTTACTGTAATTTGACCGAGAGAAAATGGAAACGAGAGAACAAAACTTCTGCACCTCTTCTCTTTGCTACAAAATCTTTTACTAGCAAATATTCTGATGTTCAGTGCTCCCTGCACACTCACATAGTCAGCAGGAGCCTCTTCACATGCTCTTGTTGACCTCTTTGAATGATTCCATTTCTCAAAGCTAAAGAGCGGCAGAGCGTGGGAATAACAGGAAGAACCCTTTCACGATTTCAGTCACAGAGCTTGTTAGCTGAACAACATAACCCATCGCCCTTAATGATAGTGAGAAAAATGCCAGAAGAATAGTCAAAGTGGGAACTCAAGCAACAGAGACGAAGAGTGAAATGCACAGATCACAGTGAGAGAGGGGGCAGATAAAGAGAAGACAGCTTGTCTTCTCTTTAACTGAATGTGAGAGTACAGAACAGAGATGAAGCCTGAGAAAGGGAGAAGGACAGACAGAGAAAAAAGGGATTAAACCAATACATCGAACTGAAGGCCAATTCACTGATCACTTCATATGTTTATAGTCAGTGTCTGAGTTGTTTGACAGATGATAAAAAAAAAAAAAAAAGGGGGACCCAAAAGGCCTCCACACCAGCAGGCATGAGGTCTTATGGTACCATGATCCTGGATATACAAGGTGATGCCTCATCCATACAAACTCATACCTACAGTCAGAAGTTACACCTTAGCCAAATACATTTAAACTCAGATTTTCACAACGCCTGAAATCGAATCCTATAAACATGCCCCATCTTAGGTCAGTCAGGATCGCAGGTCTCTTGACTAATGACACAACTGTTCAACTATTGGGGGGGCAGTCTGCTTAGACAGTATACTGTACAAAAAAAAAAAGGTTTTCTTTGGTGTTAAAGTAAACCAGTGATCATTATCTGTATATCCATGGGAGCACTGCGGACATAATTTGCTAATTGCTGTCTGATTCAGCATATTTTTAATGGTGCTAATTTGATAATATAGGCCATAATATATAGGCCAAACCACATGGGGGAGTCATCTGTAGCTGATCTAATAACAGCCCATCATATCTCATCATACTGATTGCTAATAGGCCTAGAGGTTTTATCAAAATAATGTTTGGCTTTATCCATTTTCACTCAAATTTCACACAAAGCTGAAAAAAAAACTGGACTTAAAGAAACTACCCCAAACCACCCTCTCTAGAAAAATAAATTCTGACCATGCAAGCGTTTAGACTTCAAGCTAACTTTACATAAGGATAAAGAATTAAACCTCTTTTGTGCTTCCTTTTTAAGTGCCTCATACAATAAAAATGAAAGTAGCAAATTAGGATGGATGACACTGACACACTTGGAAAAAAAAAAACATCCTTTGAGACTTCTTTTTTCATAACCTAGTAACAATAGAAAAACGAAACCTTTGTTCCCATACTGAGAAACTGCTGCATCATATCATCACATGTTCAATTGCGCTGTTTCTGCATCAGATCATAGGCCATGAATGATTGTGTAAGAGGGGGGAGACCAACCCTGTTCATACCGTCAGTATATTAAAGGAAACACATTTCAAAACTGACTGATAGATACTGAATAATGAACCATGGCGCTGGTTATTTCTGTGACTACAACAATGAAGCATAAAGATAATGGCAATGCCAAACTGATGCAGAGCTTAAATAGTTAGGATTAGTGGTTGTAACATAATATGACTAGTGACCGATAATGTGCCAAGGAGGACTGCCACCCAGTAATGGGCACTCCTTCAGATCCATCAGTCCTGAGGTGATCAGTGGGAATGGACACCTGTTTGCTGTTCTTCATAACACAGAGTCTGTCACACCTGGTCAATAGTTTCGTTCTTTCTCTTTTTGCCACTTGTTAATTACGCTGGTGCACAATCCAAGACTTTCGGGAACTTACCAGTTATCTTTATGGGGTCGGGGTCTTTGTTGCAGTAGTCCGTGGTACAGCATATTGGGTAAATGCCTATGTCCTGTTTGGCGGATGGGGCACAGATGAAAGGCCGGTCTCGTGGGATCAGTTCATTTTCACGTATGCACTGGCGCCGCTCGGTAATCGCCCGGTTGCCCGACATGCGGAGGGAGACAAAACAGACACCATCTGTCGTACAGCTGGAGTTGACGCTGCAGCGGTCACAGTAACACTGGAGAGCTGGAGGATGAAGGGAGAAGAAGAAATGAAAGAGATAAAGAGATGAAATTGTTGCTTGACTTGTCTTTTTATCCAAGAGTCGCAGTAGATATGAACATAGCCCAATAAATACTTATGTATATTTAAAACATCTACCACCTGAACATTAATGCCATTTTAGAGAAAGAAATTAGACAATTAGAAAATTCTTTTAAATTTACTACTAAGCATCTCACTTGGGCATGAAATTGTTCAGCCTGAGTGCAACTTTTTTTTGCACTTCCACATCTATCCTCTGTGCTTCTTAACCCCACTGTACACTGCTCCCTCCATAATGTGTTTGTCTGGGTGCGTGTTGTTTGGTTATTTGGGAAGAAAACATCAAACATTTGCTCTGCTGCTGGGAATCTGTGCATGAGAGAGAGACCAGACCGACCGACTCTGTCAGACTGACTGAGACAGACTGTGTGTCCATAAACTCACTCATGCACACAGCTGTATTGAAGATGGAGGGCACAAGGCTGGCATCCCACCAAAGTTCCTGCTAACTCCATGTACGATTGGGAATGACAGTCAGACCCTTTAGCAGCCCTTTCCAGAAAACACTGCATCAAAGTCACAACAGTTCCTAGGAACAACAGACAGGCAAAGGCCTAGCCAAATAAACTTGGTTATAAAATGTACATGTATAATCAGAGGGTTTTTGAAACAAGTCCATTTAGTCAAGTGCTATACTATGTACCAGTAAAATACATTGTCTTTGGTGGCATCTGATCTCCACAGAAAACAACCAACAACAGTGACAAATATACTGTATCTCCTGTAACATTTATGTTTAAGCAAAATGGATGGAGACTGACAGGATATGACATTTGAAATTGATACTTTATTTTCCTTCTTATTAACAAATCGCAGGTGCAGAACTTAAATGGCAACAGTAAAAAGTGTTGTGTGTTCGTTCATTTATTTATTTATTGTGTGTACATTTACACACCAAACATATAATTTGACATTGCCAACAAGGATCCTCATCTTTAAGCGATGATTATAATTGCTGTTCTATCTATCAGCAGCTCACTGGTAGGAACGAACCCGTACCTAACAGCTTTTTTTTTTCATCTTTGTGCCCAAATTTCACTGCCTGTGTTCTAAGTGTTCTTCCGCAAGGAAGACATTGACCAGTGGTGGCCAAGTGAGCTAGTGTGTGAATAATGAGGGACGGCAGTGCCAGCAAAACAAGGCAGTGAATCGCAGATATAAAACATTATTTTCTGATTGTTTCAAGGCGGTTACATTCTAAAGTACAAACAAACAAGACCGCACCTCTGCACAACCTTGCAGGAAGGATTTTATGTGAATGCAGTCAAAGTGCAGGCTTCATCTTCTTGTCAGCCCTGCTGTAGCCTCTCTGCCCTGCACCTTGCGTATGCAGCTAAGCCCCACACTCGGTCAAACAGACAGACACAAAACTCCGATCAAACTATCATGGAAATATTGCTCTTAGGTACACTGCCATTATGGGGAAACTGAGCTGTCCTGAAGGTTTGTGCTTTGAGTGATGTCTAGTTGCAACTGTTTTTGTTTCCAAAAAATAACGGAGCCACAGGTCAGTGGATTTCTAATATCATTCAACACTTGGGAATAGCAGACCAGACACTATCAGAGCCAAGAATGTGCTTAATGTGAGAAGTCTACTTAGAAATCCCTTAGGCTTCAAACAATTAGCAGTGTTATAGAGTACTATGAATAAACCAGGTCACTCTTTCTTTGCCCCAGTACAAGGCGGACTGAGCAATCAGACTATGCAGCTAAGAAACATAGCTGGCTAGTTTAAAGCAACACAAGACTTCTGAATAATTTACAGGGCCAGCACACAGTGTGTGACATTGAAACACACACACAGAGTATTAACAGCAAGAAAAGGGTAATGCAGCAGACATCATAGAATTTGTTTGGAGATGAATTCCAGACAGATAAAGTCAGCAATGTGAAACATTTACATCAACCAAACAACAGTAACTCGGTATGTCTGTCTGTCTGGTATTACTCACACTGTGGGGACCAAAACCGGTTTTCACACTCAGCCTTCTCTTGGGAGCAAGATGCGGCTCCCCACCCTGAAAATCACTGAGAGCCAACTTGGTTTAAGGTTAGGGTGTGTGTTAGGCAAGTAGTGGTTAGGGTAAGTCTCCAGGAAATGAATGTCAGTTAATCTAAAGTCCCCAAAAACAAATTTGTCTGTGTGTTATGGTTCTGGGAAGAGCCTAAAGAAGAACAAATCAAACAGTAGACAAATAAAAGCCAGCTGACACTGGCCTCCTCTGATTCAACCTCAACAGATAAGCCCTGTCTGTATCCTGTCTGTGTTGGAGAGAGTGAGCTCACACTTCTGCAAAAAAAAAAAAAAAAAAAAAAAGTGTCACTTGGATAGGCTAAAAAAAATATACCAGCATGTCATGTGAATGGAGCCCAAACAAACACCTTGTGTAGTTTTAGTTGATGAATTTGTGCCCACAGTGCTTCTTTCTATTCTACCTGTTGAAGAAGTGTGGGTCTCTTGTAATAAGGGTAGTTAAAGCATTAAAATGAGCACAGCCACTGACATACACACACATTATGTCTGATATGACAGAGAAATACTGAGAGAAGACAAACATAAGGCCAGACTCTTGCAGTGTGGTCAGACAGGATGTGGTTGACTAATCTGAGACGCTTCTCCAAATGATGCCAGGCAGACAGTCAGACTAAACACACTGCTCTGGCCTGTTTTATTAAGAAGACTGTTAGTCTGTGTGTTCTTCTAAGAGGACAGAGTATAGCTGTAGTTACACAGCATGCATCTGAGTGCTTGTCCAGTATGTGTGCATTGATTCCAGTTTTCACACATTTAATTTGACTAATTAAAAACACTTGTGCTATTAATAAAAGTTCTAAGTATTACACACTGTAACAGTGCGCCTTCCAGTGTCAACAGAACGAGTCACTTGCATCTCTTCATAGGAGCCACAAGAGGGACTTACCTCCATCCTGCGCACTTGTCTATTTTTGCTTGACTAGCACAGACACAAAGTACCTGTCACCACATCAATGATAAATAAGCAGCAAATCTGTATTCAGCGTGTTTGTAGAACACGACAGTCAGCCAAACAACACAAATCGATACTGAAAACAAACCGCTTTAAGCTTGCCAACACCTGAATCAGAACTATCAAGGGAAAATGACTGAGATGTGACCAAGCTAGGGCATTACTATGTCAAATTCCAGTAGGAAATGGATTATAAGTGGTACCAAATAAACTGGGTGTATGAACCTTTATATAATTAATAGCAATAAACAGTAACATTAGTGTTAAGTCTATTTTCTGGATTAAGGTATTCATCACTGGGTCTATAATATGTCAGAAAAATGTCGATCAGAGTTTATTTTGCTTGAACAACTGTTCAAACACAGTCACTTGACAGGATCAAGAGAGTGAATCAAGTATTTGAATAAAATGAAACTGATTATCAACACTTTGACAGGTTTTGACAATCGACTAATTGATTTATCAATTGTTTCAGGAATACTTCAGCATACATCTGATTTTTGTTCATGGAGAAAGTAACTGCATCAGACCCCGTTAGTGACCTGTCAGTTCTTGGTATGGGGCCCCGAGTTTCCTCAGTAGTCTCGTTTTGAGTCGACATGTACAGAAATACAAATGAACTGCAGTAAGAGGTTCAGCCTATGCTGGACTCTTACAGTCAGCTAGCACACCCTTCTGTCATTACCAACACCAGCTATATATATCTAGGGCTGTACCCAACTAAGAATTTTGTCAGTCAACTCAGATTTGGCTGTTCAGTGCAACTATTCTTTTTTTTTTTTATGTATAGACTAGACTGTCAGAAAATCAACTGGCATGAATTTCACTGATGATAATATAATAATAATAATAATAATAATAATAATAATTTCAACCACATTAACATTAGTACTCAAATGCAAAAGAGTGGCAGGAACATACAGTATTTCTGAGCATTTAAAATTTAATATAGACAGCTGCTTATGATGCAAAATTTAAAGAGGGTACTATTTAAACTGACAACATATAATGTCGGGCTGCCATATGGATTTGTTGGAATAATGAGACAGGCAGTGCACTTGTTTTTCTGTGTATTTCTGTTGAAACAACACTCTTATAGGCAATTTTCTTCTAAGACATTGTTACAGCCTAATTTACTAACAGGTTTATCTCATCAGTTAAAATAAAAGTACCCCTTGGCTCATCTGGCAGTACTTTCGTTTTAAAAAAAAAAATTATGCAAGCGAAAGTGCAGGGATTGTGTGTGTGTGTGTGTGTGTGTGTGTGTGTGTGTGTGTGTGTGTGTGTGTGTGTGTATATATATATATATATGTGTGTGTGTGTGTGTGTGTGTGTGTGTGTGTGTGTGTGTGTAAAACATAAAAGATAGCATGACAAATCTTCTTGACCACTTGCATGTACACAATCCCGCACAAAGTGCTACATTTCCATCACTGATGTGAGATCAACTGGTAGTTTCACCTGTGAAGACATATCATGTACACCTACATATGATGTAGGTGAATGGAGTTTAGTTTGCAGTACGGCTCACTCCACATGAACTATGTTCTACTGAAGAAGTAGTCCCAATGAAAACTGTTGATAGTGTGGGCTGTGACAACGCAATATGCGAGAGTTAGCAATGTTACACTGCAGAATGGAGGTATCATTATAGGCAGACAGCAGAGCACTGCAGGTTAAGTTCAGTTAGGTTTTAAACAACTCGTACTGCTGCTGGAAAGATTCACACATTTCAACAGGATTCATTTTAGAACCTATTACAAGAACAACAACTGGGTATGAAGATCGGACAGTGAAGTACAGAGAGGCTCTGACTTGAAATAAAGCTGCTACTGCAAAAACGAAGTCTGCTGAGTAGTTAGCCACTGGATAACTTGTCGAATTAAAAAAAAAAAAAAAAAAGTTTCAGCCATTGTCATCTCACATTTCTGATGAAACTCTCCCTGCTGGGAGGGATAACAGATAATCACCGGGTTTCTGTGACTGGTGTGGTGTTTTTAGATTAAATATTGTTAACGGTGCAGGTCCTATGAAACAAAAAATACGTTCAAGCTCTTTGATCATCAGTTATCAATACTGGATAAAAATGACTACTGTATTTGCTGCAGTACAAGTCCTTCAGAAATGAATTTTCTGTGGTACCCTCAAACTGCTTCATAGCCATTGTGCTCATCATCAAGCACAGCAAGGCATACTGTACACACGAGAAAATATATCAGTGCCTGCGCAGTTTATATTTCCTCTTGCCATGGGGTTTGTTGCAAGCATGAACCAACTAATCATTTGTTGCGGTAAAAGCAGTTCGTATAACCTACAGTAGATTTACAGCCAAATGGGAGACACTGAAAGAGAATCTGCTACACTCTAAGACAACAGTAAAACGAAACAAAAAGTGCTTATAAAATTACAATCAAATAAATTTACAAACTCTTGTTTGAAACTCATAATGTGCCATTTTTGAGTCATGCCGATTTAATTTTATGACGTGCACATTCGTTAGAACATGTCCTGTCCAAGAGAAAGCAGTCAGTAGCTCTCAACAGATGACATTTTCCAAGTGCAGCTGTTGTAGAATGGAGACTTAACACATGGAACAGTCAGATCTTTTTTTTTTTTTTTTTTAATAAAAAGCTCTCAGCTTATGTTGATTTGCGCAGTGCAGAGGAGCATTATTTAAACAATGCAGAAAAGGCACTAAACTCTGCACTGGCCAAACATAATAATTAATCAGACAAAATAATAAATTGCCTTTTTGTCACAAACATGTTTGCTTCAGGATTTCACTGAGATAATAAGGTATTTTGTTGAATACAAAATGTACAGAGGTTAGAGCAAAATTATTTTACTATCAATCAGCAGTTAAATATATTCAATTCATTTTGAATTTAAACTTAAAATCCACAATACAACTCAAGCTATGTGGTATTAAGTGTACTTCAGGGACAAACAAAAGTAAATTTGAAGTTTTGTAAACCCATTGAATGCTTAATCATTTGGACCAGCTTAAAGCTCCTCCTGAGTACCGAGACTCCTCAGTCTAACCAGCTTCTTTGCACAGTCCATGAAGTCGGGTCTTACATCCGTGGTGGAGTGCAGTGCATGCACGCACCCATGTTCTGTGGGTAGACTCTCGGGATAGGCTGATGTTTTATTATAGAACTATTTTGTTACAAAAAAACCCCCCCGCCAGTGTGGCAGGTAGGCCTCAGATTTGCTCGCCAAATGGAAAATCTATCCACAGCTGTTGATTTGGGACCCTGATGACAACTGTACTGGGGTGAATATTTATAATAATTCATTTGCACAGCCACCAGGTATATATTTTTAGAAAGTAAATCTCATGAAAATAAAAACTGTCTCTAAAGTCACTGCATTTTTAGGTAATTTTAGAAAAACTGCATTATTATCATCAAGTACTTCTATACTCTGTATCAGTAAGCACTCAAATTCAAGTACTCATGCTTGGCCTGAACTAAAGAACCTTTCTCACATTTGAGAAGCAGGAACAAGCAACTGTTTGGCACTTTTGGTGGTAAAAAAAAAAAAAGAAAAATGTTGTTGTTGATTAAGTTTCAGTAGATCAACTGATCAGTTAAGTTGCAAACAGTTCTAAAATTATGCTTGACATCTATATTTTTTCCAAGGCTGTGCATCAAAACATTTAAACTTTTATCGTGGTCAAATACAGAGAAACAGAATACAGATGAAGTTATACGCCGAAGAAGCTGGAACCATTCTTGTACATGATTTTTTTTTTTTTTTTAGCCAGGTACCCAGTAGAACAGGAAAATATGACACACAAAGCAACAAAATTATTTTTTATTTTGTTTGTGCACGACCTGAAAATCATGTAGTGCGTAATCACCGTCTAATCTGTAATTCTTCTAAATGAACCGCATGTCATTCTGGACAATGTGATTATTGCTAAATAAGCCATTATTCTAACATTGTTGGGGAAAAAGATGATGGGAGTCAGGCTGCAGAGGCCAGGCTTTAAGTGGCTACAGTGCAACATGCAGAAGCCCCAGGAGACACTTCAAATGAAAAGAGTATAGCATTTAATCTAACATTAACTCACAGGAAAGAGGAACAGCAAAAGACAATGGCTTCAAATTGCACAAATCGATAGCAATTCACTTCCACAGAACTATACTGTTATACATTTGTATTGTTACACATACAGCATAGTACCTGGGCAAGCACCTGCAGTCATAGCCGGGAAACATCCAAAACAGTAATTGAATTACTAGCTTTCAGTATCGTGCTCTACACAGCATAAAGGGAGGAATAAAATGAAGAGCTGCTCCATTCATGCAAACTGCTGAGCTTCACTTGCCATCACTATGCTGTGGCATATTTTTATTCATCATACACAAACAGCTGTTAAATGTTTTTACTATTAGTTATGAAGTTAATGAGTCAGATCAACAGAATGTTAGGCAGGCTATATACTGCTCAAGAGTAGAGGTAAGAACTTTTGAATTATTTATGAAATAAAGTCACCAAGCGGAGTTATGCTGGGACCAGATATCGGACTGTTAATGGCCCAACCCAACAGACCAGAGTCACTGGGAGCAATGTGTATCTAAGGTTCCACAATTAACACTGTATGTCAGGACAAAAGCCAAAGTCCAAGGAACCCTCTCTCTAGGCCACTATGATAATATTATGAGGAGGCATCGATCAGGGCAAAGGTATAAAACAATTTCTAACGCTTTAAGAGTTCCCAGGTGCACATCCAAATTACGATCCTGATCAGCACTAAACCCTAATTAATTGTTCTGTGGGCCACAGCCTGCCTCTCCAAACAATTTTATCAAAATCAGTTCACTACTTTTTGAGTTAAGCTGTGAACAAACAAACGGACAAAAACAATTACCCTCAGAGGGTTATTTTGGCCATTTCACCTAGCTGTATTTTGAGGAAAAAACTCAATAAAAAAGAAAATAGCCCGCACACTCCAGTGAGTATGTGGACTCCTCTACAAATCTACTAGAAGCCTGCAGTCTCTTAATCTGCTGCCAGGCATACAGTGTATACATGTCTGAAGAAGTCTCAGCAGACTGAATGCTGGCAAGTGTGGGAGTTACTTTGTGGTTTAGTATTTCAGGAAGTTCAGCACCAATCCATCATTCAACTCTAAAGTGTGGGTCTCATTTTGCACATGTCAAATCATATTTTTTGCTGCTCTACAATATACATTTAGAGTGAGTGGCCTTTCAAATCTCAGGTTTTTTGTTCAGCATTAGCAGTTAATGAGCCACACCTAGTCTGTATCTACCCGAGACCAGGTTGGGCTCATTATGTGTCAGTACAGATTACCTTGGTGGTAAACACAAGCATGCTGTGACCAGTTGACTGATACCCCAGTACTCTGACACATAATTCTAAAGTATGCCATGTTTATGTCCGGTTGGATTTACTGTACACGAGCTGTCATGTGGGAAAAAAGGCTCTGCGATTGTTAAAAGGCTCTGTTAGCTAGTGGTCTGCCATTTGTCAGTCAAAACAGTGTTTACTAATTTTATAGTACTTTCTGTTACAGACCTCTGACCACATAACTGACAGCAGACCCAAAATTATTAATTACTGATTATAATAATAGGATCAAATATTCACTGACAGCCCTAGCATGGAGTAAGATGAGGAGTGTTAATAAAAAGTCAGGAATACTAAGCATTAATTTATACGAGTGTGGTTCGAAGGGTAGAGTAGTCGTCTCCCAACCAGAGGGTCGGAGGTTGAAATCTCAGTGCCTGCTGTCCACGTGTCGAAGTGTCCTTGGGCAAAATATTGAACCCTCTCCCATTGCCCCCGATGGTTAGAGCCATAGGTTGAGTTGGTGCCGCAGATGGCTGCCTCAGTTCTGTACTGGAAATAAATTCCTTGTGTGCAACATACAGTGGAGATAAAAAGTCTACACACCTCTGTTAAAATGCCAGGTTTCTGTGATGTAAAAAAAAAAAAACGAGACCAAGATAAATACAGTATTGTTCAAAATAATGGCAGTACAATGTGACTAACCAGAATAATCCAGGTTTTTAGTATATTTTTTTATTGCTACATGGCAAACAAGTTACCAGTAGGTGCAGTAGATTCTCAGAAAGCAAACAAGACCCAGCATTCATGATATGCACGCTCTTAAGGCTGTGCAACTGGGCAATTAGTTGAAAGGGGTGTGTTCAAAAAAATAGCAGTGTCTGCCGTTGACTGTACAAACACAAAACTATGTTGTACAAATGTTTTTGTTTCTAGGATTTAGCAATCCTGTGAATCACTAAACTAATATTTAGTTGTATGACCACAGTTTTTTATAACTGCTTCACATCTGTGTGGCATGGAGTCAACCAACTTGTGGCACCTTTCAGCTGTTATTCCACTCCATGATTCTTTAACAACATTCCACAATTCATTTACATTTCTTGGTTTTGCTTCAGAAACAGCATTTTTGATATCACCCCACAAGTTCTCGATTGGATTAAGGTCCGGGGATTGGGCTGGCCACTCCATAACATTAATTTTGTTGGTTTGGAACCAAGACTTTGCTCGTTTACTAGTGTGTTTGGGGTCATTGTCTTGTTGAAACAACCATTTCAAGGGCATGTCCTCTTCAGCATAAGCCAACATGACCATTGTACTGCTATTATTTTGAACAATACTGTACATCCAACTCATGATGTCATTGTAATATAACACTGTGATGTTGTATCCAGTTTTAACCACTTTTAGTGTCTTTCACAAGACTCCTAGCATTATGGAAATTACAAACTAAAAAAAATTAGGCCTACTGGTGTGTGAGGCACAGACAGAGTGTAAAACTGTGAGATGGAGGGAGCTGAAATCATTTCAAAAGGGATCCACTTGGCAGTTAATTTTATTAAAATTAAATACTGTACATTCTTAAGTACTCAGAAAAGCTTTCTCCCTGATGGGAGGTGAGTTGCCTGACAGTTTGGAGCAAAAGCCCTGTTTGCAGGCTCCACAGAAATTTAAAAAAAGCCCAACATTGACAGGAGACATAGTGAGCACTTTGCTTTCTCTTTAGGTCACTATGGGTAGTGGCATTAGACATTTCAAATACCCATCATGCCTTAAACTCCAGCCCCAACCCAGCTATCACCAAGCTCACATCACATAATCACTTTATTCCAGTGCTTTAAGTGGGGGAAAAGCAGTACTCCCCATATTCCCATGTCTGCATGCCATTTGGTTGCGAGTATTTTGAAAAGCTCAAGGTAAAAGCTTCCATACAATTCTGTGCTATTTTGATGTGCTCATTATAAGCTAATATGAAAATGTGGCAAAAAAGAAATACATCCTCTATTTCACTTATAGACTGGAAGAAGAACAGAATACAGTTCTCATTTGATTGATAAATTGCTGGATGTCCTTGCTGTGGTGGTGGAGGAGCCCATTCTCAAAGCGATACAAGCCTCTGTTGCCACTGGCCTGGGGGCTGAAGAGAGCACAGATGCATCATGAGGCAGCTGGAGTTGCATGTCAAATACTAAAAAAACAAATGTAAATATCAACTGGTACTGCAGTAATCCCCAACTCCAACATGCTCCTAGATCTGGTCACAGTGCCAGATGGGACTGCAAACTAGTAGCTACAAGTAAGAGGGTGTTGCTGAAAAAGACTGCCCCCATATGGAAACTGTTTGGGTTGAGAACTGATGGAGCAGCTGTGATGACTAGTATGAGCACAAAAAAAATTCTATTTACATACCTGAGTTCTTGCTAAATTCAAACAGAAGGAGGTTGCCAAACAGCTGCAGAATACATTCCCATAGATTGTGTCTGTTAAATGTGCTGCACTGCTGCACACTGCTTGGAACTGGTGTGCCAAGATGCATCCAGCACCATGCTAACAGTACCACTCTCTCTCCAATTTACACCTTAGGAGGTCAAAGACACTCACTGGCTATCCCAGCACCAGGATATCTTTAACAATGGAACCTCAGCGCTGTATTGTCAACAACAGTTGATGAGATGGAGGAAACCTGGTGCCCGCCGTCAAAAGGGCTGTACACTTTTTGTGCCTGCTGCGTATATGCAAGTGGATGTCCCGTCCCACCTGTCGAGACTCTCTACTTCACCCCAGAGGTCTTAGAACCTTCAGCACCAGGGATGAGAGCAAGTAAAAGAATCACAATGAGGCTCAATTAGGCTAACACCTGTTACACCATGTTAATATAAAAATATATATATATAAAACAACAACAATAAACATGACCTGTTGCAAGACTGGACCTCTTTCAAGCATCATGTGAATTGTCAGGGGGCCTTTTCAACCATGAAGAGAATAAGAGCAACTGAATATGTAATTTATAATGCTATTTGCCCATCCACCACCTCTCATTCTTTCTCTGCTTGCAGGTGAAGTAAAGAACAAACTGCAAGGGGATCACGCAGCAGCCAGCATGCAACTGCCTATTAATGAGCCTCCTCTGAAGAACTTGCCAAATCAAAAAGGCCTTGAAAGTGTTTTACCAGAAGCCAAGAGTGAAATTCCTGCTACCAATAAACATTAAAATATATAATAATAATGAAGACACGTACATTGGTCTAATGTCTGGATAACCGCTCTGCCTCGACCTCTGTGTAAAAGGGGAGAGGCGGCCTGAGTGGGTGTGGGCAGAGGGGCGTTAAGTTCTAGATGAAATGTTATTTCTGTGACGTGCTGCTAGGGAAATTACATTTTAGCGTTACTTACAGGAGTCTAAATCATGTCGTAAATGTGCGGGACGAGCAAAGGCATGTCCCTACTCTGTCCATCAGTTGTGGTTTTGAAAGCAGCAATGTTGCAGCTACGCTTTGTATGTACAATACACGTTATATGTCACAATTCTTATGACCGGATGCCGCATCTATGTAAAAAGAACACAGGGGCAGTATTGTGTGCGTTTCAGTGTAAACTGGAAAAGGGCTGTCTACAACACTAATGTGAAGTCCAACTGTGGGATCAAAACAAGCACAACTTAAGTTAAATTTTGCTTTTTGGTTTCAGATTAGAATTAGGTTTAGGGGGAAGGGTTAAGATTAGTCATTTAGCTGTGATGGTTAAAGTTAGGGTAAAGCACCAGGGAATGGATTATGTCAATGAGTGTCACACACACACAATTGTGTGTATGCGAGAGAGAGAGAGAGAGAGAGAGAGAGAGAGAGAGAGAGAGAGAGAGAGAGCGCGAGAGAGAGAGAGAGAGAGGTTGATTCCCCCTTTTTCTGTGGGGCCTTTCAGCGCCCACAGTTGTTTCCATAGATGATGGCCCAGACCTACCCTTCCCCCATGCACCCAGCCAGCTTCCTTATGGCCGGCCCTTTGTCCATACCAGATGTGCACTCTTAATGTGTGTGTGTTGGGCAACGGGGCCTGCTGTCTCAAACCTGGGGGAAGCTCCCCCTCACACAAACAGAGCCAACAAAAAAAGGCTACTATGTGCTGTACTGAATTGCTTTACCTTAAGAGATTGAAGCTAGCACCAAACTGCGTTTTATCCTATAAAGGATAAAACATACTGTCATTGACAGTAAGCAAATTGAGGATCAATCAATTGGACATGAAGCCTAGGTAGGAGATTATAGAGGGAGACAGAAAAGTCCAGTTTAACAGGGAAGTAAAGTAACATGCTACACCTTCAGTACCATCTGTATTGAGTTTCAGAAAAGCGGGACTGAAGAGCAACACCACTTGTGTATACAAACCGGTAGATCTCCGACTGTGTGCGCACAGTGATTCTCTTACTATTGTAAGGAACTAATGATCCAAAGATTCTGTGTTGACAATAAGAAACTGGCTGTAAGAGACTTGGTCACCACTGGTTTTCCTGTGTTGCACTTGCAGAACATTTAGACATAAGCATTCTTTGCTGGCAGATGCGATCAATAAAGATCAAGTGAAGATGAGGCAGCTTCTGGTTCCTACAAAACAAAGAGAAAGGAATGGATGGCCTAACATACTGAGAATAGGAGGGAATGAAAAGGCAGTACATCTGTCCAACCCACTGGTCTTATAAATATGGAGTAGCATGACCTAAAGGTTAGACGGCCAGCACCCTGGCAGCTGCTCTAACCCAGACACAGTGCATGTCCACACAAGCATTTATGACAAACTGAGTTGAGGAGTCCAACAAATAATCACCACCATCATCTTCCAAATGCCAGATATGACACGTCTCATGAGGGTTGCAAGACTAAAACAGTATAGTTTCACTAAAACTGTGGAATTTTGGCCTTAAGAAAGTGTTTGGCCTACAGCTCCCTTTAATGTTGCTTTGAGCATAGTTTTGGTTTAGCCCATAGAGCGTATATAAAGATGGACGAAGCATCACCACTTACTGCCATATGTATGGTCAACAGTTAATTGTAGCCCTACTCTATTTTGCTACTCTATAAGTGTATTACTGAGATAATAACTGTAACCTTCAGAGATTTCTTTTGGTCAAAACATCGGACTAATGGCGTAGTGAGAACACATCAAACATAACAACATGCACAGTGGATAGCTGACGAGAGAAGCTCAAACTGGGCTGTAACCATGTCTCAGAAGAAAAAACTTTGTTTTGTTTCAACCAAAATACATATGCGCTGCCTGTCTCATTATTCCAACAAATCCATATGGCAGCCCGACATTATATGTTGTCACTTTTAATAGGCCACAGTTTAAATTTTGCCACATATGCAGCAGTCTGTATTGATTTTTAAATACTCAGAAATATGCTCATGCTTTTGCATTTGAATACTGATGTTAATGTGGTCAACATCATCTGTGAAATTCATGTCAGTTGATTTTCTGACAGTCTAGAATATAGATATTTTTAAAAAGAGCAAATTATTGCGCACACACAAAACCAAATATGGAAAAGGCTCCAAAGACTTTTCCTGCTGCTTCCTCACCTCTGTGTGTAATTCAAAGTACCTCACTCTGACACCAGTAAAGCAGTATATCGCTTTACTGAAAAGGCAGGAGAAGGGGATGTCTTGGCTTGTACTTTCAGCAGAGTAATAGTGCATTCAGTTTATATGGAGCCTTTGAATCCAATGGTCGTTGGCACGGCTACAACATCTCAAATTAGTCATGGTTCCCTGGGTTGGGACAATGAACGTCCAAAGTCACCTGCATGCCTGGCATTGCTCCACTGCTAGTACTGACAGCAGCAGCACACAGAAAAACAACACTACACAACTGACAAAAATGTCCTCCAGCTGCTGGAGAGAGGGGCAAGAACACAGTAGAGATGAAGTTAGTGCAAAATACTGACTCTTGCCATCTCCAGGGGATAATTTTACCAATGCTAGTATGAAAATTATTACACAAAACATATCTGTTGAGTCCTACAGAAAAGAGGAAGCAAAAGTTCCCACTGCAGCATTTATGAAAAAACCCATGACTATTACAGGAAGAATATTCCTGTAATAGTGTTGCTTTTGTTGCTGTTTTTCTAAAGGGGTGTACACTTTGGTTTCAACTACACTGGGGCTCTAGACCTCTTATTACATTATTATATGCATCAGTTCATTTGAAAAATACTTTTCGCCATTTCACTCGTGGAGCAATGAATCTCACTGCTTTGTTTTCAAAATTTCACAGCTTTAATGACTGGATGCAATCCCCACCACATGCTTTACACTTGTTCTAACCTTGCTTTGAGTGGAAAATGACAAGATTAAGGACGTTTTGGTATGCTTACATGCAGACAAAAGCACAAAAGATTAATCTGAGTGTAGTATTGTTGGACATACCTGAAACACACAGGCACATGGGGCTGTAACAAATTATCTTCATCACTAATTATCTATTATTTTGAGAATTGATTAGTCTATCAAATGTCAAAGGATAACTTAAAATGCTAATCACAATTTTCCAGACTCCAAGCTGAAGTCTTCAAATGTTTTGTCTGACCAACAGCCTCAAACTCTAAAGATACCGTATCTGTTTAATACCATATGCAACAAAAAAAATGGATTTTTCACATTTGAAACTCAGTATGAACACAATATCATGTAATGTCATGATACACTGTCATGTATCATCACGCCCCTACACAGCACATAACTAGGATACTCCAAAAATCTGTTCATGTTTGGATAGTAGTGCACTTTTAGACACTCATACAAAAAAAACAGAAAACACTATGACAGGTTCACAATGGAAATTAAAATAATATTCCAATGAGACATTTTGTCAGACATTTGTCAGCAAATGTCTTGGATCATTTCCTGTTAATCTCTTGCATTAAAATGCAAAAACCCCCAACATTCATAGTCAGTATCAGTACAATGTAGGAATGTGGGACCAAGTGCATGATATATGTCTTTAAAGCTAGGGATATTTCATTACCAGCTGCAACCCTGGTGCACAAACAGCTGAAATAACATCCTAAACCGATCCACCCGCATCAGGATTCAATCTCCCTGGACAGTCACTTGCATTTGACTCAGAGTGCTGACACAACAATAATCCTTTGTACCAGCCACTCCAGCTAACTGTAGCCCATTTACTTACTATGCCTGTTGGGGCCAGGGGAGAAGCACAAGACTCGAAGCAGATAAAATGCAAGTGGAAGATGGGAGAGCTGATGGAAGGAGAGGGAGAAACAAGTGACAAAGCATGGGGATAGAGCCTTTCAGGTAAAAGGATGAACGAGGTTGGTAGGATAAGGAGAGTAACAATGACACCACCCAGTTTAGCCCACTGCCCGATGTGTGCGGATGCTTGTGTGTGTGTACCACACCGCTGTATGTGAATGCTGCTGAAGCAAGTGTGTGTGAGCTGCAGGGGCGTGGTGCTGAACACTCAATGTAAAGCTGTCAGTGTGTGATATCATTTAACCAGATCTCTCTCTCTTTATCAAGGTACATACAATCTTATACGGTCTGTATATTTATGTCACTCAGAAAACAAATCAAATGTATGCCGTGTCAAATCATATCCATGTGTAATGGGATTCTTTTCTGATGTAAACGATGCAGCTCCGAACATGGAGCTATGCCACAATTCCATTGCTGAAGAAAGAGAGGAATCCCCTCACTTCCTGTGTGTCCCCAAGTCGACATATCAGTTTATTAACCAGTCTGCATCTGAGGCAGCTGTGTGGTTTATGAGGACCGGACAGTAATTTTTGGCATGGCCAGGTTCCGATAAGATCTTTATATGCTGTTTGAAAAGCATGCTTCTCCACTCATGATGAGGCTCTCTCTCTCTCTCTCTCTCTCTTTCTCTCTCTCCATACACACAAAGGAATTTCACACAAAGAAAACATCTTCGTCTGCACGTCAGTAGAAATAAACAACGCTATAGGCTATTTGTACCTATAAGAAAAGCCTTCTCCGTTTGCAATCACGTGCAGACTAAGGAAACAAAGAAAAACGCCCACAGTTCCATCGCAAAATGAAAATCTCAGCACAGGCAGCCAAGCATGAATGGTAGCAGCGGTGATGGTGGCTGGAGAGCAGTGCCATTCTCTAAAAGCTGCACCCAATTCACAAATCTTGCAGAGCAATGCGATATCGGACTCAGTAAACACCCCATCACACATGATTCTTCCGAGCTCCTTAAGCGGCTCCCGTGTTTTCACCACGAATGAAGTTGTCTTTCATAAACACTTCTTCCACTGCAATTAAAACAAGTCAACTAAAAGCTATTTCCAAAGCCGAGTTTTAGTGAAGTGGTGGGCTGTTCTGAATGGACACTGGTTTACCCGAGTTCGTTGTACACTGGTAGACCGAGTGGACTAGGAGAATCTGTACTCGCCTTTTGACTATACACTGTTTTAGCGCGGTTTCTGCTGCATGTCTGAACCTGAACTAACAATACAAGCAATCGCCCATCACAAGAAACACTACACTTATCCAGGCCCTTGAGGCACAGCTAAACACGACAACGTAAACGTCACAATTGTGTACTGTAGGTAAACAGCGCTATAGACGGCAGCTAGAAGCTAACTTAGCAGGCTAAAGTCCTGGTGCAGAGTAGAAATCAATCTGTCAGCTATTAAACAAGTTTAAATTAACTTAACGATGACAACCGTTCACACTAGTTAGACAAAATAGGAGATACACTGCCAACAGACTAAAATTAATTAAGTTAACTCGAGTGGGAAAGGAATGTTTACTTTAACGCTAAAGTTATTTGAAATGAGTCCAGATGTCTCCCTAAAACATTGCTAAACGAGAACTGTGTGTATCAGGCGAGAAAATAGCAGCTAACTTAACTGGGGCACAACCATGATGCACCGAGAGATAACGGTACAGCCATAACACAACACAGCAACTTATGCAGGTCAAATGTGTGTCCAAAATCGTGCGAGTGGACATGCTTCCACCACAGGGTGAATGAACAAGCAGTGCTTGACTAAAGGTAAACATCCACTTAGTGATGCTGCCAACTTTGTGTTTGCAAAACTGGTGAGTGTTCCTACAGACGGACTCCAGTGGTCTGTTGGCAAATCAGAGTCCAACAGCTGTGACTAAACCCAGCCGAAGAGAGGCCAGCTTTCATCCTGAGGTGTAGCCGTCGCACTTTCTGAGCCCAGCGTGAGTTTTAGCTCCCTGCTCCTAATTTCCCAGACAATAAACATTCCTAAGACAGGCAGCAGCAGGCTGACCGCCGACCCTGCGCCATCTTAGTTAGGCAAACTCTGCTTCTTCACGCTTCTTGAACAAAGAGCTTTTCTAACGGAACTGAGACTCTAATCCGAGAGTACAAAGTTTGATAAATACGCGTTAAACACAAAACACAACTCTATAATATATATTCCAGGGCGCTTACCGGCATTTTCTGGTATCCCTGTCCCGAAGAGAAGAACAAGTATTAAACACGATATCGCATCCATCGTGTCTACGGACCAGACTGGCAGCCCGACCCTCTAACTTCTCATTGCTCTCAGCAAGGTAGACACTCATTGGCTAACAGAGCCGAAAGTTCCGCCTTGTCAGCGCTTTGTAAGGGAAAAGGCGATGCTGATTGGCGGAGATCCCTGCCACACTCCGCCCCATTGGCGCGTCTATACCACTGCTGTAAACAAACTGTTATTATTCATTATAATGTTAAAGTACACATTTATAAAGTTTGATTCATATTATTTCTATAATAATCATATTTTTTATGAATAACACGTTGTACTATAACATTTTAACCACCTTATACCAAAACAAATATTTTATATCCCTAATATCTCCCAAAACAGCTTATCATAAGTATCATTTTCATGCTTTTAACCAGCCTATTTCTGCCAGAAACTTACGGCAATTCAGTCTGAAAACCTAGGGAAACGTCAGTATAGCTAAAGGCTAAATAAATATATGCAATATGCGTGATTTCTTTGTACATCTCTCACACCCCCAGCTTTAAATGGAAACCTCCACAGAAATGTATGTCTTCCTGAGAAGAAAACGTTAGAGAGGAAGGCAACATTTATTGGCTTTTGTCAGACAGAATGTCTGTGTCATTGTGGCTCTAACTGAGGGAGCATATCATAATAATAACAGCAACGCATAGAGATTACATTTGTTTTACTGCTACTTTCTTTCCCAGATAAGACATCCTTTACATGCACACATGGCAAGGACCCATGTGTGTTATTCATATGTTAGTCTTTTACATACACAGAAACATTGCGACAGATGCCCAGCACAACCACCATAGCTACACACAAATTTTATTTTAAAGCCTATAACTCTTCTTTTGTCCATATTTACTCTATCTCTAGGGTAGACACACACAACATTGCCCCATTTCCCCTCCTCCTGATGCACACACACACAGATGCTGTGTTTTCATTCCTTGTGGGGACTTTACATTGACTTACATTCATTTCCTCCAGACATATCCTAACTTTAACCATAACCACTACTTGCCTAACACCTAACCCCATCCTAACCCTAAACCATATTGCCACCCTAAAATTCAATGATTTCCTTGTGGGGACAAGCTTCTGGTCACCACAAGGATGGTCGAGTCCCCACAGTGTGAGTGTGTTAACCGGTTTCGGTCCTCATAATGTAAGTAATACAAAGGCACACACACATACACACACACACACACCCAACATGTGTTCTCCCTATTCCTGTGACAGAGATTGATGAAGGCCTATTATTTGATGTCCAGCTGAGCTCTGCACGGCTCTGCACGCACACACACACACACACACACACACACACACACACACACACACACAAAATGGTACCATCTCATTAATATTTAAATGTAGATATCTATAAAAGATTGAGAATAAAAATTATGCTAGTGGTCAAATGAATAAAGTAACATAGATGTAGTGAGATAAGTCATGTGATGTGAAAACATAAAATATATAGGATCTTATTCAAATCCCTAATGCTGTATTGACAGATGTTGAATGAGAAGGCACCTCTGACACTCCTTGCCCCTGATGCACACACACACACACACACACACACACACACACACACACACACACAAACAAAAGCACCACCTGCTCTTAGCAGTAATCACATGCTGCTCATGTTTAAGTCTTGTATCTGTTTCATTTACATTTATATTTTGGCCTTTAGCTGACGCATTTATCCAGAGTGAAAATAAAATTTACAAGCAATCAGTGCTAAAGAGTGTAAAGGTCAGTGATGATATTGCTAGGAACACAGAATGATGATGGAAGAAAAAGAAAATATGTTCTGTTTTTCAGAAAGAAAACCATGACTGGAGATTCAGTGGAAAAAGTGAATACACTTCCAGTAAATACATTCTGACCCTCTGTCTGGAGTGGAGAAATCAAAAGTCTCTCCACAGAAAATAACGATGGGAGAGAGCACAGGGGACTAAAGCTCAATTTCAGTACTCACTTAAATATGTCCTCATTCACTTTCCTTTGGCAGTGCCACTCAGGAGAATCTCTGCTGTTCGGCTAGTCTGATAACTCCTCTGAGACACAACCTTCAGCTGTCCACATGAGTCAACCCAGTCTAGGCATCAGTTGTGACTGCACGCATGCATTTATATTCACTGAATATTTCAAGCGCACAACAACCCTACATTCCTGGAATGTGAAAACACATCTGTGATATTTGATTTTATGGCATAATTCTTAATTATTTTTGCTTGTTTATAAACAAGTTAGTTATACATCAAGTGAAAAAAGGTCAAACTTTCCAGTGGCTTCTTGTGAAATATAAAGGTAACTGAGGGTGATGGGAAGTTGATTGAGCCATTACTCAAAGGTTACTGTAAGTAGAACATAGTAGAGTTGCAGAAATGAGGCATGATCTAGAGCAAGGGGCAGCCATCACAGCTGAATACTGAAAGTAATGTGGGGGTGTCTACTGCTACCAATACGTACATGCTGGATCCAAGAAATTCCTAATAGTACAGAACTGACTTTTGCAGGAAACACCAAACTTTACCAAAAAAATTCAAACTGTAGAATAATTAAAGTGTGTGTAGAAACATAAGATTTTGTCATTAATATATTTTAAAATGCTAGTGTGTTAATAACAGCGCAAACAGAATAGCATATGTTGTCAATATGACCTTAACCACGATTTTAGGAGCACTAGGGACATGTGGCCATCCAACACAACACACCTCGTCATTAGAAATGAAAAATAACATCTCTAAAATAGTGTAGTTATTTATATTAAGCAAGTTTTACTTATTTTATTCTTTGTGGCCATGAAATTTTTGAGAAATGTCTTCCAGTGTCTCCTTGAAGAGAAAATGTCCTTCACACAACATGTCTAATAATAATAACAAGAAGAAGAAGAAGATAACCATGGCTTTTGCTGAGCATGTTCATGCTAATGTTCTACCTGACATTTCTGATGATCTGTGATAAGTTATTAACATTTTGTATAGGCTTCTTTTTAGTTGTATTTATTACTGGCTCTATAACTTGAAAAAAGAAAAGGCTTTATGTCCAAACCGGAGACAGTTTCAAAAGATGGAAAATGTGACAGCTCCCAGAAGTGAAGCCACCACAAGTCAATTGCCTCCCAGTGCCTTGTCACCATATAGGTCATTAATCCTGCCCCTTCTAGTTTTAGTAGACAGGACATGAGCCAAACTAAAAATTTAAAGTAGAAATCAAATACATTTTCCTCAAAGGTGATTTTTGTATTTTATCACATTGATTTGTGTAAGTAAGACATTTTCTGGTACGTTTGTTTACTTTATGATATAAAAAATGTATTCAAAAACTGGTACTGACATTTAGAGTCCACAGAGGACTCAGTGATCTTTCCTATAGCTCCACTGCGAGCTTGAAAAATAATGTTTAGAGAGAACTCTTTTTCCAGCTGTTGGCTGGATTGCAATGAAATTTGGTATCAAAATTGATAATCCTCTGATGTTTCATCTAGTGCCATCATTCACTCACTTAATGGAGCAAGCACAAGGACCTGGCACCAAGGTGGCAGGACAAGAATGAAGCGATGCTGTGCAAAAATAAATAAATAAAGTTTAATCTGGTTCAATTTTTCCACTATGCAACATGAAGTGATCTGGAAGCACATAGCTTTGGCCATTTATACATGTGAGCACGTTCTTAGTAGATTGCTTTGTATATGAAATGAGTATTTATGCTTTTTACCTTACAACAGTCATGACTGTGAGGTATCTTCTCCCAAAAGGAAGATAAAACAGATGCTACTTGTAGAGCCAGTTAGCCATCACAAAATTTCAACTTGAAGTAGAGCGAATACTGGTACTACCAGTGCCAGACAATAACATGGAAACAACTGAAACAAGTATATCGACAGCAGGGTCACGTCGATCAAGACACTGAAGGATGGCTTTTGCTGCAGTGGCTGTAAGCACAACACCAGGGGTTCATACCTGCTGAGCCAAAGTGAATCTGGACGCTTAACAGATATGCTGACCTGTCCTTTGTGACATTCTTTGATTAATTCAGTTAATCAGGAATCTGGGGTCAGGAAAAGCAGACAAAGACACTTCTGAGGATAAGGCAGTGTTTAATTTTAAGCATTAATATGTTTTAGACTTTATATGCTAGTTTCTGGTGTGTGGTCTGCTGTATTGGTGATAGTGTTTGAAGTTGTGCTGAAGTGCTAGAGCTCAATGTGTGTGTTATTTGAAAGATGTGATTAAGAACAAATGAATTGAAGTCAACAGTATATTTGCTGTGGCGAGGTTTGACTCTGTACTACATGCAGTACATCGGGTTGCGTGTGGTGGTGGTGGTGTTAAAAAAGGGCCAGCTGGCAGTCCGTTTTCAGATAGGACGCGGTGGGCGCTCCGCTGTCAAACCCATTCATTCCTACGAGTTGGCGGCGCAAGAACGTACATGTATCTGCGCTGCTCCGAACTGAGCGCAGCGCAAGGTCGCGGGTCCTGTCACTTGCGCGATGAAGTTTAGAAGTTAAAAGTTTGACTTGGGCGCTGCGCTCTGTGAGTGGAAGAGAACCTGACAGACCACAAAGAAAATGGAGGAGAAGCTGATTTTGGTGGACCCACACCTTTGCTCCAGCTCGTCTCCTCCTCTTCATCAATACAAGTAAAGCCAGAGCTTTTCACTGACATGTAGATTGATACATCTTGCATTGAAAAATGTGTTAATAACTGGTAACCATCCATTGGAAAGCTTTTTGGTCGCTTAGCAACTGGTGCTCAACATGTGCGTGATTTGCGCGTGTGCGCCCTCATCCCCTGTTCTGCGCCCACCACCCCACCACCCCGCAGCAAGCGCAGCGCATACCACGTCCTAACTGAAAACGGCTTTAGCCCACAAACCCAGGATTAAATCACCCCTCCAACCAGGAGCATTCTCCAGATCTCATTATTGCCAGTGTTCACATTATTCTGTCACCAAGATAAAGAATGGATGTCACATCGGGCAACCCCGCCTGATCTGAGTTACTGAGAGAGAGGAAATAACTTCATAATAAGCTTTTGATTTACAGTGTAATTTGACTGTATACCAATAACATACTAATACTAGTTTCCTGTTGGTACTTAAATGTAAGTGTGGAGAAAGAAAACAAAGCTATGGGGAACAAGAGAGAGGAAAGAAGAGAACTGTACTGAGAGACAAAACTGAAGTTGGGGGAAAATGGTGTTAATAACCAACTTTCTTTTTGTGCAATCAAAGAAGAAAAACAAGAAGAAAAAGAAAGCAGCTACACCCATACTGCAGCAATATCTTTAAGTCATATATAGGTCCTTTACTAGGTCATTTAATCATTTTATTTGAAATAAGAACAAGTCACAAAATTGTGTTTCAAACATTTGCTTCTGCAGTGGTGTGTTCATGTAACACTGCACTAATGAAGTAGGAAGTAAATGTGCATAACTATGGAATGTTTTTAGTAACAAAACTGTAACATAAAGTAATATAATAATCATCATCATTAAAAAGACCAAAGAATCATTAAAACATCAAATGAGGGAATATATTTTGTGGGAATGGTGTTCACCCATCCAACAGAGTTCAGAGATTTGGAGAGTCAATGCCAAGGTGGCACATGGTGGCCCAGCACCTCAGTGAGACACTTTATGTTCACCCACTTGTGTATATACATATATATATAATACAGTAACTCCAGTATTAAAAGTCCAAACTTTTGTGCTGTGTAATCCAACAGCAGTGAGGAAGTCCTGTACCAATGTAGCCTTCAGGCAGAGCATTTAACACCTTTTTATGGCACAGCATTAATTCTCTGGCAGGGCCCTTGCTTATCAGATCATGTTCCATGTATGCTGCTTTCGCAGTTACTCTCTTTGAAGAGTAACTGATATAGGGAATCGTCCTTCTTACTAACTGCCTGACTAACAGCCTCAGTGGGTGGTTTTGAAAAACCTTTGAAGCCTGTGGGCTGAAGAAAACTCTGGCTTGTCCTGTGGTCAGCAGTGCTGAAAAGTAACTAAAGCCCCTTTTCCACTGCCTGGTACCAGCTGAACTTGACTTACCTTATTTGTTCTTCCATCAGTCAAACGTTGGGGGTAGTATCTGGTACTATTTTTGGTATCACCTCTGTCAAGGTTCCAAGCAAGCAGAGGTGATGTAAACACTGCAGACTAGTGACTGGTCAAAGAAATCTCTTCATCAACGTGTGAGATGTCCTGGAACAGAGAAAGCACACATTTTAAAAGCAACTTTATTTAACAATAACCGCTACTTCACTGTAGTTGCTGTACTAACTAAATACAGCCACATACCGAGAATCAAGAACAGCATACCTTCGATGTCCTTCACTGTTACTGTGTCGGTTGCTGACGATATCGCGGCAGTGGTGTCGCTATGACAACCAGCTACACTGAGACGGGACCATCTGTAGTGGAAAGCCAAGCACCCAGTACCAAAAGCGAGTAGAGTTAACCCTTGTGCTCTGTTCGGGTCTGTGGGACCCGGAGACACATGTCACCTTAAAAACAACAATATATATAAATATATATATATTTATATATATTGTTGTTTTTAAGGTGACATGTGTCTCCGGGTCCCACAGACCCGAACAGAGCACAAGGGTTAAGTTGACTCGAGTTGACCCGATACCAGGCGATGGAAAAGCACCTTAAGTACTTTAATTTCAGCACTGTACTTAAGTACAGTTGTACTTATACTGTCAGGTTTGCCCGGCCACTCTGGCCTCTCTCACCTTTCTTACTGTCTCTCTCTATTAGCCCCTGATCACACTCCCTTATCACCAGCTGCACTTGATTAGGCTACTTGTTACTTATGCCCAGTTCACCTCTCATTCACTTGCCAGTTCGTTCTTGTCACCAAGCTATTCTCTTTGAATTCTCTCCTCGTTATGGTTTAGCATTGTTCTACGTACCCGTTTTGTTTATGACTCTGGATTGTCCGTTCGTTTATCTTCTATAGCCAGCTCCTGTTTTCTTCCCGGCCTGTGGCTCCATTCTTCCCTCTCAGACAGGTCGATGCACAGTCACCGAGTGTTTCTGCCATACCCAGCGTCTCTCTGTGTCTTTTCAGTAGCATTCATCAACCACCAACCAGCCCAGGAGTGACCCTACTACGCAGGTCAGCCCACCTTGTCCATCTCATCCACCTCACACCTCCTGCTGCTGGTCGACACCTGGCTACTCCATATATTCAGTATCCGCGAACTGTTTGTTTGTAAAGTCACCGCACTGTATATAATAAATCACAGCTTGCACCGAAGTCGGCTACCTGGGTCCACCTCTTTTTATCACTCGATCACTTCCGTGTACGAGCGACTCTAACATTTACTTTACTTGGTATATCAGTTTTATGCCACATTATCCATCTTCCCTACTACATTTATCTGAGAGCTGCAGCTCATGATTTACAATTTTTATTTAATAAAACATTGTGTACAACAGTAAGAGGCTGTTTATACGAACAGTCTTGCATCAATATTAATAGAATCATTCACGAGACATAGTTCTGAAAAACTATTTTCATATACATTTGTCTGAGAATACTTATTCAGTTTGTTGTTTTAATACACAACTTTTATTTGTATTATATTTTTACTTTGTTGAACTGGTACTTTTATTTAAGTCTAGCAAGTACCTTCTCCACAGCTGAATGCCATTCTCCTGACCTGGTCAGGAATAAACATTTCTTTGTTGCTGTCACGGGCCTCCTGGGTGCACTGCAGGATTTGCTTCTGCTCCAACCTGCTGTAGAGTGTGGAATAGTGTTCAGCATCGGGGTTGGCCTTTGTTCTCTGCAGCCAGAGTCATTTCATGTAACAATTGGGAGGTGGTTAGAGTCAAGTTAGGGTATATCCACACTCTGCTGGGACTGCACAGCGCCACACCTTTGAGGCCAACTACTGAAACCAGGCTCTGCTACAGTTTGACCCGGGGAGACATGACAGTTACAGAAGGGGGTTATTGTATGGCTTTTGATGCTGGAGAGGCCCTAGTTCCCATTTCCACTCAGGATGGTGTTCGTCATTAGCCATAGAGTGGCTGAGAGTGTGGACACTACAGTGCTGCACTTTCACAAATGCAGCAACAACCAAGTGTACTCACCTTTGTCTGTTGCAGTAAGTAGGCAACAGTTGACCAGTTCATCAGGCTCGGAGATGGCGAAACATTGTTCTTTCTTCCTAAAAAAATTTTCAAAACAGTCCAAATTTCAAAAGTACAGGTTGAAAGTTGCTAACGTTGCTAACACCTCACCCCACCCACTAGGTTCCCTATAATTTGGAGGCTGGTCTTGATCCTAGAAGTGGGGAACGAGGGAGTTTCACATGTCTGTGCCCAGAGACCCATTGTCTCATAATCTGTCCATGTTTCAGCAAAGCAGGTAGGATGCTCACTGGTTTAACATACAACTTGCTGTGGTTCTCCCATAAATCATATAACAAGAGTCTAAAAAAGGAGATTCCAGGTTTTCAAAGGGAGGTATTATATGAACATATCCACATATGAAAATATAAATGTATTAATTTATAATTAATATGAATTTATGAATTATTACACACAAACCTCAGAAAAGGTCCAACAGCTGTCCCCCCCACCCCTCTACAATCCAAAGACTGTATGCAGGTTACATGAACTGGAGACCTGAGTGGGTGTGAATGTCTGTCTATTTGTGTCAGGCCTGTGATGGACTGGTGACATTTCCAGGGTGTAACCCTGTCTCTCATTCAGTGTCGCTGGATAGATAGTAAACAGTAACATAGCAAACAGTAACCAAGTAAACAAACTTTCAGAAGGAGAGAAACTGATTTGGGGACAGCAAATGATATGATCCTGTAACCCTGGATCACAGAGAACCTATGACAGGAGGGCAGTAGTGGAAAACCGAGGACATCAGTCTGCTACAGTATATCAGATATATCATTAAAACTCTAAGTTAAAATAATGTAATGCCTCACGTTGTCCTTTTTATATACAGCAACATACTGGTGCTGCCTTGGAATGAGGAACAACTGGATGGGTAGATGACTGGGTCAGTGGATGAGATAAGGTGGGAAATTTAATCAGTGACAGCTGGTGGACAGGTATGGAGGTATGGCATGACAGGAGACGTCATCACACACAACACAGACAATCAGATTATTAGACAGAAAAGGACAGCAGGATGGAGCAGCTGTTGTCATGACACTAGACACTTTAATTATAACTCTAAATCATTTTCTTTTTGATTCAGATAACATTGTCTATGCCGGAGTTTAAGGTAACAACTTCTCTGCCATTTCTAGGAGGTTTGTGACATTTAAGGATAAGGATAATCACCTTTATTGGCCAAGTATGTTACACACAAGGAATTTGTTTCTGGTACAGAACTGATGGCAGCCATCTGCAGCACCAACTCAACCGATGGCGCTAACCATCGGGGGGTTCAGTGTCTTGCCCAAGGACACTTTGACACGTGGACTGCCGGCACCGAAATTCGAACCTTCAACCTTCTGGTTAGGAGACGACTGCTCTACCCACTGCACCACTGTCGCCTCCCCACACATTTCACACATTATTAGAACAACAGAGCTCCTGGTGACCGGTCCAGGTTCTTGAGCACAGAGAAGAGATAAGCAGTAGGAATATAGCAGCTGTCACATTTGGCTCTGTTATTTTGGAGTGGAAAAATCTTGGTCCATTTGTTTCAGAAAGTGCCAGAACAGTGTGTTCCTCTTGAACCTGAAAGTAAAAGTCGATAGGATCATTGATGATAATGAAAACATCCAGGAACAAGGCTTTTTTTTGTTTCCCACAGAGACACGCCTTGAGGGAGGCTGACCCATATCCCTGCAGCCACCTACTCACATCATGTGGTCAAATTCATGATGCTCATGCAGACATTTTAGGGGCAGTGGCTTAATTTCTTATAAAAGGCACACTATATAAAATCTTATGTCTCTCACATACACACACCCCTACACACACACACACACACACACATTGTGTTTCTATAATTTCAGGGGACATTACATTGAATTACATTCATTTCCTACCAACTTAGTGTAGCCTTAATCCAATTCCTCACTCTAAATTGTAATGACAAGTTAAAACCAACCGGAAAGTCACTTTGTAATTTCAAGAACCAAGAAAAGCATTTTAGCTGTAAGTCAGTGCATTCTTGACCTTATCAAAATGTGTCCGAAGGATTATTATGAGCCTTAGAAGTGTTCCTACCAGTCAGTGGAGAGAATACGCTACACTTATATCCATGTAAAAACAAGCAACCAGCAGCTGTACTTCCACACATGGATATACCGGGAGGGAATGAAATAAACCATACACATGAAGAAAAAGATCCAGATGAGGTTTTCATGCTTATACATAGTAAAAACAGGCTGGAGAAAAGCACATACATAGTGGTGATTTCATCGAGCCACAAAGCGCCATTGTTTTGGGTTTGTCTTAGATGAATGTAGCTGATTACATTCAATCACACACCTTGAGTTAAACAGTAAAATATACAGTTTTCACTCATATTTCTTGTTGAACAAAATGTTTTATTATGCTCTTTTTTTAAAAGAACAGCAAAGTTCATGTAAATGCATGTGCTTCAGATACACTCTAAAGCATGCTTACAATAGATCTTTAATTAATACAAATGATATTTTCATGGACATTCTGTATATTCTGATTAGGTATACCAACAATACCAAAAGATCTGCTGTTTTGGTATTTATCTTATACATAGTATATTACTAATATGTATTTAAAACAACCACACATACATGGGTACATTTGAAGCATCACTAAGTTTTTTAAAAACACTTTGTAGGCTATTTGCCTTCTACACAGTAAAAATAAAACCTCCTGTGCTAGCTGAACAAAACTGATCTTTCATTCCTTTTTCTGGGTAATAATGAAGCAAGTATTGGGTATGCAGACTGTATTACTCTACATGGCTTATTCTGGTATAATTATGCAAGATTATACCAGTTTATCATGACAACTACTATCAAATCAAACACTTCTGAAGCAGTTGTGTTCGTTTGTCTCATTGTTTTAATTGTAGTACCTTGTGACCTTCTTGAGACCCGTTGTACACTTCCTGCCCAGCAGTTGTCATTGAATTGTTGGCACAGTAAGTAGAGGCTATTAATCTGAGAGTTCAGCCAGGGACACCGCTTCCTCTACGTCCTCACCAGACATTTTGGGTTCCCCAGCAATGACCATTTGTTGGGATTTATCTGACCTTTATCTGCCTTATATCACTGTGCCAGATAAACTACACTAAAGTCAGGAAAACATTTTTTCCATCTTTACATAATGATTTCTTTTAAGCACGCAGAGTGGCCAGGCAGTAAATATGTGCCACATTTCAGTGGAAGGATGAGCTAATACAGAAGTGTTGACATTTATTCCTTGGCCTGTGAATGAATGCTGTCCTGTACAGCGACAAAACCTCAAGTATGCACCTTTTTATACCAGAGAATTGAGAACACAAAATTCTTTCTTTTTTAAATACCTTTATTAATGGGCACTCGCTTCCATATCCCATGATGCATTGTGTCAGTAGGGGAGAGCAAAAACACTAACAAATAAAAAGGCTACTTTATTTTCTATGGTTCACTGGCATAAACAGGTACTCACCTGCAGTTTTGCTGCTAAACAAACCAGGCAGCATTCTCTTACACATCAGGGAATAAATGGCAGCATAGGTCTGTGTTCACATGTTCATGATGTTGTGGTGCAGTCTGAGGTTCAGCACAGTTATACCTTTCAACCCACAGAAACAATTTTCCTCCACATACTTTATTGAATTGCTTTACTTAAACCTGTTCTCATCTGTCACTAATGCAGAAAAAGATTACCTTGAATTTAATAAAGCAACAACAGATAACTGGCTTTTCTGTAAATGTACACATTTGTTACATAAAGCACAGAGTGGAGAATGACACAGACACTCTGCTGTCCTTGTCTTGTCTCGGTTTGTCAGCCATCTACCTGCAAATCTATGATAGCTGAACTGTTAAATATCTGGACCCTGAATAATGAAGATGACATTTACTAGCTTCACTGAAGCCACCGCTCCTGTCTGATTTGACAAGCTTCGAGGCTTTACAGCCCCACTGAGAGGATCAACAAGGGGGGCGGGAGTATTCAACAGGCCAAAACCTTTCTCACTAAACATATGTCCAGTGCAGGTAATAACAAAATTAAGACCAGACATTGACATTAACTCAATCACTCCAATCAGTTAAAAAGGTTACGTGCATTACAATGGAATGACACAGGAAGAAAATACTGGATAAGCAGTAAGTACTGAACCAGGTGATTCCACTAGTTTGTTTTTTTTACTGGTGCTAATTGGCTTCAGCTGGGTTATTGCATGTGTGTAATATTATGCATATAGTATTATGCAGTACACATTTAACCCTATGTGTTTAGTGAAGGGATCTGAAGATATTCACCTGATGAGGTCAATAAAGTCACTAATAGACACTGCTCGTGCTTTTCACACGTATCCCATGGTTATTTGTGAGATTCATAAAAGGCCCTGATCTGTTGTAGTCAGAAACAGCTTACCAGCAGCACCAAAGGCATTGATCCATCATTAATCCCCCTCAGGGAGGGCAGGATTGGGCATACATGCTAACATATCATTGTGTGGATATACCACCACAAGGGGGCACATAATTATTGGTAAAGTGAATGAATAAACTGTGTTTCAACTTCTTTCCAAATTCTTTAGCACATTTTCCTCATTATTCGTGCATGTCCTCAACTTTTCCTGTCATTTGCCAGTCAACTGAGAGTCACCTCTCTGCATTTCTCACCTTGCCACCAGCTTCTTGTCTGGATATGCTGATTGCTTGCCTGATGCAATTCCCAAACAAAGATCAAGTAAACAGCCTGTTTACTTTACCTGCTTGGCCTCTGTCCTGTTCTATCTGTTGGATGTGCCCAGGAGACATCCTGATCAGATGCCTGAACCACCTCAACTGGCTCCTTCTGATGCAAAGGAGCAACAACTCTACTTCCAGTTCCCTCTGCATGTCTAAACTCTACACCCTCCACCCTGTCTCTAAGGCTGAATCCAACCACCCTACAGAGGAAAGTCATTTTAGCTGACTGTATTCAGGACCTCATTCTTTCGGTCACCAAAACTTGTGACCATATGCAAGAGTTGGAACATAGACCGAATATGTAGATTAAATTGAGAGCTTTCCTTTGGTCAAGTACAACGTCTGCATTAGGTTGGTACGTACAGATAGCCAGGTTAGCCGTTTCCCACATCTGTCAGTCTTTATGCTAAGGTAAGCTAGTGGAGCTCTAGCTCCAATACGCAGTCATGAGTGATGTTGATAATCTTACTTTAGCAAAGGAAGGAATAGCTTTTTAGCTATTCTGCTAATCAGCAAATTCAACTGTTGCTATGTTTAGTGTTAATGCAAACCTGAAGTTTTAGACAATAAATGGATACAATAAAAAAATCCCACATATATAGACCTGTACTTGATTATAGTCCTTGTACTTGTACTGGCATACCATTATCAATCTTTTAAATTGTACATTTGCTGGCACATCTACAAGTGTATAACATTCAGTAAGGTAAAAGTATGTCAGTTCAGGAAGACAAGCATAGACTTAAACCTAACTTTTTTTAAAATTCATTATTTTTTTTAAGCTGATTGGTTTCACATTGATAATTCACTTCAGGTGCTCATCTAAGAAAAAGTGTGTGTGTGTGTGTGTGTTTGAGAGTGAGAGAGAACACCTTTCAGGTTGTATTTGTATCTTGCACAAACCTTTTGAAAATGTTTGAGCTGTGAGCACAGGGTTTGGTAACTTCTATTACAAATGATGCATCAGAACTGGTCTCAGTGTTCCTTTCCAGACCTCAAGCTAGTCTGCAAACACCTTGGTAACTGAATTCAACTGGTTGTTGAATTTTGTTTGTGATTGCAATAGGAGCTTCATGTTTTCATCCTTTTCAGAAGCAAGGTTATGCATTTCCTGTATTTGGATTCCAGGTGTGAAGGCTGCACTGATCTCACGACCCTGTCTGGAAATGTCTCACAGCAGGTTTTGATGAAACACACTGCAAAAACACATTGTTGGTTGTGGTATTGCTTTTTTTTATATTTCATGAAATATATATATTTTAAATTCATGGCACTTTTACAGTCAAACACAGTGATGATACAAAGTAAAGGACACTCAATGAGCCATTGAAACCATTAAAAAACAAACAAAAAAATGCTGCTCCCCTCAGCTGGCTTTCTTTCTTAAGAGTGAAATCTAAAGGTACTGTATATATCAGTCTCCTGTCTGTGTTAAATACTGAGCTAGCGCCAGGATGCGGGGAGCTTAGCTTAGCCCACAGATTGATGTAGGAGCAAGTGTAAAAACTGGCTTAACAGTGTATATTTGCTCTAAATTAAGATGCTTATAACATTATTATGTTAGGGGCAAAGTACTATTTTTACAAGTTAGAATGAAGTAGAACATTGTTTTGTTAGAAATAAATAATCTCTCATTCATTTTTCATATAATTGTTTAATACTAGAGACTAAGGGCTCATCTCCTAGCAATAATTAAATAATGCTGCTACTGTATCTACATCAAATGTTTTATTAGCTGCTGAGAATGCTTTTGCTTTGAGTCTTTTTTAATCTTTACACAGAACCTAATTACCAATATAACACACACACGGTCAATTTAGAGTCACCAATCAACCTAAGTTGCATGTTTCTGGACTGGGAAGATGCCGGAGTACCCGGAGAGAACCCATGCAGGCACAGGGAGAACATGCCAACTCTACCCAGAAAGGCCCCGTGTCGGCCGGTACTCAAACCCAGAACCTTCTTACTGTGAGGCGACAGCTCTAACCACTGCCCCACTGTGCCGCCCACATTTCTCTTCATGTACAGGTAAATTAAATGAACAAGAAACAGTGAGCTCATCACTGCTTTAGAAGAGCTTGCACATGCGAAATTTCAGACAGAGGCAGGCCTCCAGCTCTGTATGGAATGTGCAGGCATTAGACTGATATCTTTGTTCACTCTAAGAAAGAAAGCAAGTACAAAGTGTGTTTCCCAAAATGTTGACCTGAGAAATACTAATTAATCAGAAGCAGAAAACAACTCAAAAGTAGTTTTTTACAACTTCATCTCTGTTTGGTTGTGTGAATTTATTTGCCTTTTTGTTTGTTTTCAGCGTGACACGAAAGCAAATTGATCATCGAAGACAAAAAAAACTTGAATAGCAACCAAACGTTGGCTCCAGAGGGCATAAACATAATAAAAATCATCATCATACACATACTAGATGGAGGAGCTGTGGTAAGGGTTCCCTGCTACAGAGCTGCCTAGCACATAATACTGTTAGACAATGAGAGGCGTTGTGCTGTGTAGGCAGGCAGACAAACACACAGACGCAAGACAATGCTGTCGTACATTCGGGAGTAAAAACACTTCATAATTGTCATCATGCAATAAAGAAAAACACATATTTGTTCCAAAAACACGGCACATAGGTTATCATATTTTCTCAATCTATTGTCAGATACATATAAAATATAAAGACATTTCTTAACAAATATAATGTTATTGCATTTTTAATATTACTTCATATAAGACAATATATGCAAGGCATAATGTGGAAAATCGTCTCTACCCAAAGTGGATTGTGGGTAGTGCTTAGCTGATTTTCCTTCTGCTATTAAATGGCTTCTAGTTCATTTGTACACAGTGAAAGCATCTCTTTTCAATGCTTTTCAGAGCTACTGGCCTTGTACAAAGAGTGATGAACTGGGCTGTTCTGCTGCTTCATAACAGGACACTCATCTGCCTCTTTTCTTTTTCTTTTTTTTTTTTTTACAAGTGGTGTTCATAAGATATTCCAATACTTAAGGTTTAACCATAACCCTCCAGCTGAGTTTTTCTCCAGCTTTGTTCTTCAGGGTTTTTTTTTTTCTTTAAAACAACTTACACAGTTATAAAAATTGAGATTTTAATCCATTGCAGTCAAAACTTTAATATTTGTTTTCAGGTTAAATTATCATATGGCTGTGCAGCTATAAACAGAAACAAATCTTTTCTTGCATTCAAGAACTGGCTGAAATGTATATGTTGATGAGTGGATTAACATGCATCTCTAACTCTTTAATTGTTCAATTTAATTATCAATCTCAGGCTTTTAATGTTGTAAATTCAATAGCCTACCTTTGGGTTTTGGGCAAAACAAAACATTTGGAGACCTCACAAAGGGTCTGCAACAAGCAAACCAATACCTAGTTAAGAGCCCTGCGCACAGGGTGCATGTCTGATTCGCGAGTGGAGTAATATTCTTCTCTCAGATTGTTTAATTCAATCAGCTCAGATTTCACAATAAAAGAGCAAAGAATACTGTAAATAAACAGTAAAAATAAGAGCATGAAGTAATTCAGATAGGAACAGAAAAAACACATTGTTTGCGGGGTGCTGATCCCCAGGGTGGAATCCACTGGGCTAGGAAATTGCCTTTTTTCAAAATTTACTGACTAAATGATTGTTTATTGGGGGGGAAAAAAACCATCAATCACTTGCAGGCATGCAGTAGAGTAAAGTGCATATGACTTGTCCTTAATGGACTATAATACAGAATAACACTTTTACAGTTTATAAACTGCTCCTTTGTCATAAATCCTTAAGGTGTTATCCTTTACACTGCTTGCAGTGTGAATGTCACAACATCACAACACCACATCAGCTAAAGTGTTGCCAGGTTTGTTCTGGAGAAAAGCTTCATGTCATCAGGTTTATCCTCAGATTGTCTTAGATCCTAAATCACCACATCAACTTTGACCTACTTCAGTACACAGAACCTGGGCTCCCTTAATACTGGAACTTTCTGATTGGTTTCTGAGCTGCTCAGATTTTGGACACTTAGTTTGGTCAGTAGTTACAACTGACTTTGGAGGCTGGATTAGTTTCGACTTGAGTTGGCTTGGTCTGTGAGTACGGCAATAACACTGCTGAGGTTAGGGATTCAAACACTAGGTCCATATACACCGCACATGTCTATACAGTACATCATGCACTGTGACACAGATTATGCAGAGGCTTCACAAATGTCACTTAAATGCTGATCAGACTTCCTCTAGTGCGTGATTACAGAGAAGTCTTGATTTTGTGACACCAGTCATTTTGTGTCAGGGCATATATGTGTGTGGGAATTTTACAAATATTTCAGACAGGGGTGTTTATTTCTGTCTTTGAAATCCAAATGGACACACACACACACACACACACACACAAACACATGCAAAGCTTGTGAGTCATGACGTTTACATTCTCATTTGACAGCTTTCACAGGAGAGCTGGGACTGCTGGGTAAACACTGCTGGTATGAAGTCAAACATTGCTTAAAGGTCATACACATTCACACACACACACACACACACACACATCACTGGAGGGAAACCCAGTGAATAATTCATCCACTTAATAATACTGTTCATACAAAAGCTTTCCATAATAATAGCTTTTCCACCGCCTTGATTGTCTGACACGCAGGTGAGTCAGTAAAAATGATTGTCAACAGACCAATGAGCTCACAGCCTCTTCCCGCTCCACGGCTGCCCAAACACACTCACCTTATGACACTCCTGTCCTCCCACGAGGGGGCATGGGGGGAGGCTACAAGGAGACAACAAGCACTTAGAGCTGGTGGAAGCCAGAGACTGCAGCAATAAGAAGGCCGAGGAGGAAGCACAAGTGGGGGCGTAGAGGTGAAGGCGGAGCACCCCCAGAGGATCGGATAGAAGATGTCGTGATCTCAGAGGTGAGGAAGGCGGACAGGGGGACCTGGGAGACCAGAGTGGGGCTGGCGTAGTTGATGAGAGAATCGATCTTCTCAGCCTCCTTACTGCAGGCTTCCACCTAGAAAACAGAAGAACAACACTCTGGTTTCCACACGCTTCTCTCTTTGAGTCAGCAAAGAAGCTCAGTCACACACCGTCTCTTTACTGGTTCTATTATAAACTGGATATCAGCCACCTCTTACGTACAGTATTGTTCAAAATAATAGCAGTACAATGTGACTAACCAGAATAATCCAGGTTTTTAGTATATTTTTTATTGCTACATGGCAAACAAGTTACCAGTAGGTGCAGTAGATTCTCAGAAAGCAAACAAGACCCAGCATTCATGATATGCACGCTCTTAAGGCTGTGAAATTGGGCAATTAGTTGAAAGGGGTGTGTTCAAAAAAATAGCAGTGTCTGCCGTTGACTGTACAAACACAAAACTATGTTGTACAAACGTTTTTGTTTCTAGGATTTAGCAATCCTGTGAATCACTAAACTAATATTTAGTTGTATGACCACAGTTTGTTATAACTGCTTCACATCTGTGTGGCATGGAGTCAACCAACTTGTGGCACCTTTCAGCTGTTATTACACTCCATGATTCTTTAACAACATTCCACAATTCATTTACATTTCTTGGTTTTGCTTCAGAAACAGCATTTTTGATATCACCCCACAAGTCCTCGATTGGATTAAGGTCCGGGGATTGGGCTGGCCACTCCATAACATTAATTTTGTTGGTTTGGAACCAAGACTTTGCTCGTTTACTAGTGTGTTTGGGGTCATTGTCTTGTTGAAACAACCATTTCAAGGGCATGTCCTCTTCAGCATAAGGCAACATGACCTCTTCAAGTATTTTGACATATGCAAACTGATCCATGATCCCTGGTATGCGATAAATAGGCCCAACACCATAGTAGGAGAAACATGCCCATATCATGATGCTTGCACCACCATGCTTCACTGTCTTCACTGTGGCTTGAATTCAGAGTTTGGGGGTCATCTCACAAACTGTCTGTGGCCCTTGGACCCAAAAAGAACAATTTTACTCTCATCAGTCCACAAAATGTTCCTCCATTTCTCTTTAGGCCAGTTGATGTGTTCTTTGGCAAATTGTAACCTCTTCTGCACGTACCTTTTTTTTATCAGAGGGATTTTGCGGGGGATTCTTGAAAATAGATTAGCTTCACACAGACGTCTTCTAACTGTCACAGTACTTACAGGTAACTCCAGACTGTCTTTGATCATCCTGGAGCTGATCATTGGCTGGGCCTTTGCCATTCTGGTTATTCTTCGATCCATTTTGATGGTTGTCTTCCGTTTTCTTCCACGTCTCTCTGGTTTTGCTCTCCATTTTAAGGCATTGGAGATCATTTTAGCTGAACAGCCTATAATTTTTTGCACCTCTTTATAGGTTTTCCCCTCTCCAATCAACTTTTTAATCAAAGTACGCTGTTCTTCTGAACAATGTCTTGAACGACCCATTTTCCTCAGGCTTTCAAATGCATGTTCAACAAGTGCTGGCTTCATCCTTAAATAGGGGCCACCTGATTCACACCTGTTATTTCACAAAATTGGCTGTAGACGTTTATCAGTACTATTTGGTGCTATCCAGAAGTTTGACCCAATCTCAGCTCACACTGCTACAAACATCGGGATTCTGAATAAAATGTTTTACAGAATGCCCATGTTAGACCATACTTGAATGCCAGTTCCTGTATTTTCAAGATAATTCATTAAAACCTGCTCTTTTTTTTCAAGAAAAACATCTGTGGCAATTCAGAACTGCAGTGTGTATTTTCCAGATAGACTACTAAGAGGAACTGTTCTACAAAACTCAATTCCATTTAATCTAAGGCAGAAGTTCTCCCCAGGTACACTGGGACTAAACTCACAGCTAGATTTGACACAGCTCCCAGAGAACTGACAGGAATGGAGTGATAAAGGCCTACAGTCTCTCATGGCCATTTTAAGAGAGACCATTATAAGAATGAAATACTAAATAGAATAAGAGCTTGAAAACTTTGAAGCTATTGCCAAGCAAAGTGTGAGAACAAATGATTAAAGAGTCACTGTAGAAATTCTAAAGGCCACTTTTATTAAGGAAATGGCACAAGTTTGCTGCATGCACTTTTAGCATGCCTGTGACTTTGCTGTCAAGTTGCTCTGTCACTTTATGTGTTCAGATTCATACATCAAACAGATCTGATAGAGGACTTTACTAATTCTAGTGTTACAGTAGCAAGACTGAAAAGGTTTTACAGAACAGGTTTAATGTCAAGTAGAGTAATTAAAAAAACATTTCAATTATATAAATACAAAAACCAAATAAACAGAAGCTAATGTTAAACAGAGCCTAAAGGCTAATATACACATTATAAATAGAATAGGCAATCGACAATGTTACTGTGCATTAGTGGAAGTCTGGTGTAAAGTAATTGAACAGTAAGATGCAGTGAGGCTTGGATATTAACAGACTGAAAGGCTGATATTGTTTGTCACAGGAGGAGATCACTCTCCTGACACAGAGGAGAGTCACTGAACAGTGTGACTGCAGTCGGCAGGAACGACTTCCTGTAGTATTCTCTGACAAAGACTAAAAGTGCTCTGCAGTTTGACCAACAGGTCATGGAGGAGTCGTGTACTGCAGGATCCAACAGTTGGTGCAGCCTCCTCATCTCCACAACCAGCTCCAAAGACATCCCCAGCCTTCCTGATCACTTTGTTCCATTTGATTTCAAATTGAGATACATGTGGCAAATCAATGGAATGTGATTCTGTGCTTCAGTCAAAATGAAAACTTTACCACAAATTAACTACCTGTTTTCAATGTTTCCCACAACACCCACGGATAAATAGTTCAAATCAATTGATTCCCTAACTTCACAATTTTACTGGAATAACAAGAAACCCAAAACTTCGCTGTCAACACTCCAGAAGAACAAATCACAAGGTGGCCTAGAAGCACCAAATTTTCAGCATTATTTCTTAGCAAATCAATTACAATATTCAGTTAAATGGATTCAGAAGGATAGTTATAATAGCTCAAAGAACTAGAACAAAAATACATCAGTTGCAGACCTTGCTGTATTACCATACTCAATTAAGAAAATTAACTATTGCAAAAATATCACAATCTCTGCAACTCTGACAGCCTGGTGGAAGCACACAAAACCACTAAATTACCACTAACACCATGTAGATACACTCCAATTTGGCACAACCCTGACTTTCAACTGCATAACAACCCCATCCACTTTCCAACATGGCAACACAAAGGAACACTCACCTTCATCATCTATTTGAAAACAACCAGCTCATACCATTCGATACATTAGTCCAGAAGTACGGAGCTGGGAGAGGAGAATTTCTCCAGTACCAACAGTTAAAATCCATCATTAAATCAAAGATCAATATAATCAACAACCCACTACAACCTTCCATGCTAACTGAGGAGATAATGAAATTCATAGACTCAAGGAAGATAATATCTAAACTTAATAAACTAATGTCAAATACAGATAGAACAATAACAATACCAATGACTAAATGGGAAAAGGATTCGTCGCTCACCCCCCAGCCCCAACTTCTGGACCGAGATCTGTAATAATATCTTTTCCATGACTACCAATATAAACTTACAGCTTATACAATATAAGACTATTTACAGGACTCACATCACACAAGGTAAAATGTTTAAAATGATTCATTGATACAGATGCCTGCTCACAATGTACTCTGGGTTGCACCAATGATTACTTCCATGCTACTTGGACCTGTCTGCCTGTTTACTCCCTCTGAGTAGCGGTGACTGAGAATCCCTCCATCTCCATCACTCTGCCTGCTCAGTAATGTCACAGAAGTCAACCATGAATATGCGTATACACATACTATATATGGGTACACAAAAATATGCGTATGCAAAAGTATATATAGTATTTATATGACTGAAATTGCTATATTATTATGATTTTCTTTCATTGTTATTTTATTATTACAATCATCCATTTTCTGTCAAACTGTCTTATTTACCCATTCATCTTTCTCCACCATTAACAAACCAAGAGTTGTATTACGGGATGCTCCGCCCTGTCCCCAGCAGCTGGGGCATGCAATCTGGGGTCACTCTTGGGGTTTCTCTGGGGGGCACATTATGGGGGAGGAAGGCCAGGTCACTGTTTCCTTTCCCTTAACTGCATATAGCATCACTGGACTGCTGACACCCTCTTAGACAAGCTCCCTCCTCAGGGTTTGGGAGCTGTTTAGGAAGGGAACACACCACACATTGGGGTCAGGTCTCTCCCCTCAAGGTCAGGGGCCGACCCCGAGCTGTTTCAGTCCCAACAATCAACTATTGACATAAACTGTGACGAACAGTCAAACAAAGGGAAGGTTTAACTTAACCATGACACAAGACTGGACGACCTCAACCTGTTGAGCTGCTTTGGAGCTCCCCAAGCAGCGGCCTCACCTCGTGCTGGTGGTTCAAGGCAGAGGGATCACCAGTACACTCCTGTTCCTTTATTGATTCAACCCCCCCCCCAAATTTCTTAATTTATTTGGTTTAATTTTATTTTTCTCTAATAAATACTGAATATCAATCTGCATAGAGTTGGATACACCCACACTACACACAACTTAATTTAATAACACCTTTGTTTCTTTTAATGTCTGTTGGCTCATGTGCTATGTTATATCCTTTGTACTGTAAATGTATTATTTCATGTGGTAATAAAATATATATACACACGCGCACACACACACACACACGTGGCAAATCAATGGAATATAATTCTGTGCTTCATGATTCAGTTTGTTTTCCATAATATGACTTAATATCTCAAAGACATGAAAGAAGCTGCTGCCTAGTAACTAAGACATACCAGAAGAAGAAGGCCTTATTCACCGTTTCCTTCATCCTTGACAGACTACACAAGTCTTCTTTAATAAGTTACAGGATAAGCCTTCTTTTGCTCATCTATGTACAGATGCAAGTGTTTGGCTTTGTGGAAGTCTGTCAGACTTGGCACCATGAATTATTAAGTATGAAAATATACGTAAATGATTTAATGTAAATATGTCACTCACACAGGTTTAGTTCATTATTGGCCTTGAACGAGTGAAGCAAGAGAAGAACAGTATGTTAAAAAGAAAGAGGTGGATGTGAATCTGACCTGACTACAAGACAAGACTGCTGGAGAGGAATAGAGATGTTTATGGCCCAGGAAAACAGACTGCATTAGACTATTTGGATATTTATTCCATTTAGGCAGTGTGCACACAGTGAGGGGCAAACCTATGTAGGCACACCAATCCGAGCCCACAGAAACAATGAAATGAACTAGAATCAGGTTCCAACATTATCTTCCCATATGCTATGCTAATTCGTCAAAACTACTTCAGCTACATTACTGTGTTGATGAAGGCCATGTAGCTGAAAACATCTGGAGGAATAAGCAGAGCATATGGTAGGAACATTGCTTTCACATCCATCAAACTCCTGTTACTCAGATAATGTATTCAGACTATTCAGACTCCACATGTAAACTGGAGTGCAAAGCCCAGCAAAGACATACATCACAAATGCTCCTTTAACCTCCAAGCCTGGAAGTGTTTGATTGGCAGCTGGGCCAGCAGGGGCCGTCACCAACGTCAACATAACATTTTCTACTTTTTTTCTCTAAAAACAGTTGATGAAGTCACAGTATTTTTTCACAGGGACAGAAAGACCTTGAGCTAAACAGAAAACAGAAAAAAGGCCCTGCTGTAGTGCAATGTATTCACAATTGCATGCGAGATGACACAGCCAATTCTCTGTGATATGACGATGTTCCACAAGAACGATGTGGGAATGACGCACTCTGCTGTTGTTTTTGTTTTTTTATTCATGAATTTTTTTTATGATAATGATGCAATTATCAGATCACATAGTGAAGTTTGCAGAAATATAAAGAGGCTGCATAATGTTCCATATATGTTACAGTAATACTGCAGTCGACCATAGCTGTGGTCAGTCATGAATATGTCTGTGATGTTTTTCAGAACATCTAATATTTTTGCTGAACCATAATCACATTATCACTGATACAAATAACATCATCTTGTCCCTGACAGACCATGTTTGATTTGCACCATGATGTTGAGGTCCTGTTGATTTTGAGGTCAAACTAAATTGTGTTTTCAATATTCACTGTATAGTGTTTGTGGTAATGAAGGAAACACTGATGCGTTTAACTTTAATAGTGCTTGGACAACATGTAGCTCTGGCACAGCGGATTAAGATACATCAGGCTTGTTGGTAGGATACACTGTTGGTTTGGGTCTTTTCATCAGATTTGTTGACAATAAAGATGTAATGATACCAAAACTCACAATATGATATTGCCACAATAAAAAGCCCACAATATGATATTTATCACAGTATTAAAAACATTAAGAAAAAATAGGAAAAAAGCCCGTTACCAACTAATGCATCAGCATTTTATGTACAAGGTATATACAGATGTATATACAAGATAATGCAAATAAAATAAAACAACATATGATTGCAGCAGCTGGACCTTGTAAATAAAACGCATCACACTCACAGTGGAACTTAAACTTTTTATTACCTCTTAGGCAGGTTTAATTTACTCTGGCGGTCGTGCTGACCAACCACGACATTTCTTGAAACTGCTAAACTGAAATGCTGCCATACAACAGCTCTGGAAAGTGACGACGAAGCATCAGCTGTGTCAGTGACCTTAACGCAGTTATACTAGCAAAATAACCATATGTAATATCCTGGTAGATAGCATCACAGTTCCACGATGGTATAGAGACATTTTTCTATCGCAATATCGCTAAATTACAAATATTGCTACACCCCTGACAAGAAGACAAATATGGAATGTCATCAGCCTTATCCTTTAATCTGATGCCATTGTTGTGAGGACACTTTAACTGTCCACAAAACTTCAGTGGGCTTTTCGAAGGTTCAGAATGGGTTTTGGGGTTTAAATGGACTGTATTTTATATAGCGCTTTCTCACACTGGCCAAAGCGCTTTTACAGAAGATCATACACCATTCACCCATTCACACACCGATGACGACAGGCTGCCATGCACCGGCGCTAGTCAAGCCACCAATTCGGCAATTCGGGGTTCAGTGTCTTGCTCAGGGACACTTAGGCATGCGGGGAGACCGGGAGTCGAACCACCAACTTGCTGGTCAGGAGACGACTGCCCTACCTCATGAGCCACAGCCACAGATGATGAAGGTGAGTGTTCCTTTGTGTTGCCATGTTGGAAAGTGAATGGGGTTGTTATGCAGTTGAAAGTCAGGTTTAGGCTAGGGTTATGGTAAGGGGCTAGAGTGCATTATGTCAGTGAGTGTCCTCACAGTATCAGAAGTACAAACATGCATGTGAATGAGCGTATGTTACCTGCAGGGCCGTTGGCTGCCGGTCCACTGGGGTAATGAGGACCACCAGCTCATGATCAATGCTCAAGAAGCCAAAGACATCACACTGCGGCACTGAGACGTGAAGCCGCAGGATGTGCAGGACGTCACGGACTGTCACCGGCTGGTTCTTATTCAGCTGCACACAGGTGAGTCCGAGGTAAAACAGACAGATCAGACCACATTAAATGTCGGCTATTGTGCTTTTAATTTGATTATAAAATGTCAATAAATCATGATATTGCAAAATGCTGCCCGTCGGGTACACTGCATCGTGGGAACAACCAATAAACACAATTTCTGAATGTAGAACAGAGCTTTAGAATAAAGATCTCTTTATTATATGAGAAAAGGTCTGTTGTAGGTTACAATACAGAATGAGAATATTGTATAATATCAAGTCCTAATCTTTTGATGTTGAACATGGTTGTAATATTAGTTTTTTATTATATATGATTTTTTTTTGTAAAATAGTATTTTTATGCTAAAAAAATTGCAACTTTATTTATTATTATGACTACAGTTGTTTGTTTTGTTAATAAAATCCTTATTTCACATTTCCTTAAAATGATCTTCATTGAATTCCATGGGAAAGTGCATCCAAACGTTTGACTGGCAGTCTGAGCACTCCTGTGTTACAACCACAGCATTCATGCTGCATTCCTTGACGATATAAACACAAAGTCCACAAGTCCTTTCACACGAAGTACTTATTCTGCTGAGGTCCAGCTGCAGCTGAGTTTTGCTGCATAAAATTAGCTCTTGTATTAAGTCAAAGATATGTAACATAACAAAAGAACTAAACATTTTGAGAGCCTGCTGCATCAAGACACACATGGTAGGCCCCAGTCTTCTATCTCTAAAAATCATGAACGAAGTCAGTAAAATGAAAGATAAATGAACTGGTGTTATAAAAGCAGCCTGTTGATAAGTAGACAGTTGAGAGTAGTCTCAGCAGGATTAGTTTTAGAAACTAGCACAGTTAAACCATATTGTATTCTCATTTTTCTGAGCAGCTGCAGATCGGTTCAGCTCTGCTTGTATTTGGCATTAACAGGATTAAGGTTGAATCTTGCTATGATGCACTTGTGCGGGGGATCACAGCCAAGCTGAGCCAAAATGGTTTTGTTGTATAATTAGGCTGAACACAATGAGATGCCAGTGGGACTTATAAGACAATAACAACGCTTAGGAATCAGAGGGCTTCGAACTTTACTGCTGCTCCATGTTACGTCAGTATGGTGGCCTCAAAATACCTGTGGAACTGAAGTAGTATGTAGCTAACAGTGTGTTGGCCTACATTCGGATTATGTGGCTTACATGTCTGAGGACCTCTATCCTTTTTGTAATTATGTTTGATAAGCTTGACTAAAAGTGCAGAGTTCATACTTCATTTCAACTAGGTCATACTACCTGTGTTGTTCTTGAAGAACATTTTCAAATTAACATCACTTGTGTGCCCTGTGTGCAAAGCTTTAGATCATTAAAAAATCTTTTGTTAAACACTGTATAAATAAATGTATTTTTGCATTGAGATGTAACCACCTCAGAAGCACTGGACACCATTCAAATCTAACAACAACATTAAGATTTGGAGATCATCATCATCATCATCATCATCATCATCATCATCATCAAGCCCAACTGTTCCTAAAGCCCCATTTGGACAGGACTGGCATTGCATTTTGAGGTGGGACATGAATTATTGGATGAAAAATGTACTGTCCTCCTTGGAAATTTAATTCATTATTCCAGATGAAAATTTAACCAGCAGGGAATCACAGAATGTGATCTGTAAGTCAGAGGTCAAAGCCAAAAGAGACAGAAGCTTCCGCAGGGGGTGTGGGATGGAAAATGGGGAAGCAAAGATACTGCGTCACTACTCTGTCAAGTCTTAACAATGAGACATGAAACACACACTGTGTGTGAATTCCTGAGGATGTCATTATCTCTGATGTTTATTGTGGAAAAACTAAATTCACTGACATTAATTATTATTGTTATTATTGTTCAATCATCATCACATTAGCTTGTACAGATAATGGACGGATGGATGTCACTGTCATAGTAATAGCCACTCTCATTTATATGATACAGTGTGATAAGCCTTTATTTCAAGTGTGAGATCCTCTTGAATGTTAAGCTAGTACTGCATTTTGGGAATTTAATTCATTGTTCCCATTGTATGACATTTACAGTAGCACTTGGACTAATCACTTGAATATGTTTGGCTCAGTGTACTTTTATAAAAAGTAGACTAATTAGCATTCTCTGAAGCAAATGTATGAGCTCTGGGAGCTGCTGCTGCTGTCACCGGCACCACTGCTGGTTCATCAACTTTTTTTAATGACATTTAAGTCAGATTTTAAATCCCAGGCTCCTGTTCCCCAATGCACCACCACATCCACAACACTACAGTTACCACACAGTGTCTGAGACACACTACAGTTGTTTAAGGGAGTAACAAGATGTATGTATGTTTTCAATAGGAAACATGGGCAAAAAATGAAAATGATGTAGAAAATTTTCAGCCATGAAACAACTAAAATTGTTTCACAGTAGTGTAGGTCAGTAATGTCCTCTGTTCAGTAAAGGTTGTTACTGAAATAAATTAGCAGTGCTGTGTTATTTTGAGCAGGACATTTGTGAGCCTTTGCAGTACTGAGTTCTTTGGATTTACAGCGCCCCCCACTGCCCAGCACCTGCTATTACATTTAATACCACCAACAGTGTCAAGATACAGAAAATGTGGTTCTCAGTTTCACCACCATCTAATTTTGCAGTATGTTGCTTTAATAGCCAAACTCTTTATAGTTTTTCCAAAATATTTAATGTTTTTCATATTAGTACTTTAGTTCTTCACCAAAAACGAATTGCAGAACACTACTGAGACTGGACTTCAGGATTATTCTTTGGTTTCTGAGTAATTAAAACCTTCCAACAACATTAAAAGTGTTAAATCCTCTTGATATTCTCTTCACAAGTAGAAAATGACAGAAGTCCATACCTTAGAGAAAGTGTTCATCTGCTCTTTGTTCCACAGGATCTGCAGCATGCTGGCACAGATTGGACAGCACGCTCCTGGAAAGAGGTCGGATGTCAGGGCTTATGACAGCACAGTTTTCAGAAACTAATACTGTGTACACGTCACATTTATAGTACAGCTGTAACCGATCTGAGGACAGTTCATCCAGTTTACCTGTAACCTTCCTATTGGAGGTGTTAGTGCACTCACCAGGTGGTGTGACAGGGTGGCAGTCCGGAGTGGACAGAGGCGGACAGGGAATCAAACTGCATGCAGATTCGGAGGGCACGTCAGACACGGCCCCCACAGCATGGCAGGGGCCCTCGTAGTCCACAGCCACGCGGTCAGAGAAGGCCTCACACACTGTGTTGTAGGTCTCCCCGTTATGGCCACAAACTGGCTGTGGCTTCCTACAGGCATCCTGTGAGCAGGACCCACCAAGCAAATGTAAAAGTCTAAATATATATGTATATATAAACAGTATATAAGCAGCACATTAAAGGTTTGTATATATACCATATGTGTCTCTGCTATGTATGTACTGCATATGTTTTTCTAGCTTCACATTAAATCTTTTATTTACCTTGATTGTAACAAGCTATGTTTTTTGATATACTGAAAGCAAAATGAGAATTCAAAAGCCTTGCTAGCAGCTCCTACAGGGGACACTGAAAAACAAAAATCATATCCTTTTGCTATTGTTAGAGTCATATAATAATAGCTGTGGCCCAATTCAGGGAACACATCCTTTGAAGGCTGCATTTAAAGACAGATTGTGTCACAAGGCCGGCCCATTTCGAAGGCCAATTCTTATGTGGCCAAGAATTACGTCCTTCTTTCGCTGAACAACGAAGGGTCCAACTGATGGATCCTTCGCGACCTTTTGTATGCGTGCAGAGAGCAGAGCAGCTGTCAAAGTTGCTAAGCAACAAGAACAGCGCTTCATAACGCAACAGTAAAGGCAGGAACAGTTGGTAACGTAAATAGAAAATGCATTCTCGTTTCCCTTAATGGCATTTTTCTTTGCATCTTCGTCCTGCACTGTAAGATACAAGGAATGTGAGGAGTGACGAATCGAAGAAACATTTATAAGGCTTTCTTTCCTCTCATCCTTCATTTGAGGTGTCCAGTCACCAACTGATTTCCAGTAAAGTGGTGTCCTTGATCCTTGCTTGACCCTGAAGTTCCATCCATCCATCCATTTTCCTCCGCTTATCCGGGACCAGGTCGCGGGGGCAGCAGTCTAAGCAAACATGCCCAGACTTCCGTCTCTCCAGACACTTCCTCCAGCTCCTCCGGGGGCCTGCCGAGGCGTTCCCAGGCCAGCCGAGAGACATAGTCCCTCCAGCGTGTCCCGGGTCTTCCCTGGGGCCTCCTCCTGGTGGGACATGCCCAGAAAC